>NW_025401063.1:15408079-15457613 GCF_015345945.1 Tribolium madens | reverse complement strand
TTTTTTTAATTTAATTTTAATTTTATAAATTTGTGAATTTTTAAAATAATTTTTTTTGTTTTTCTTAATTGAAAGTATTTAAAATCGGTAATTGAGCTTTACTTCAAACTAAATATACTGTTCAATAAGAAATAACGTTTACAATGGAAAAGATTTATTGTTGTAAACATTTTTTCCATGTATACCTGGTATTTTACCTTACGTCAAGTCTGTCCGGCTTTTTTGACACACCCTGTATGTACTTGAATATTATTTTTATTAGTAACCGTATTTTCGCATTATACTCAACGTCTTTCAATCTTTACATTTGACTAAAATAATTTCGCGACTCTTTCAAAAAAGCAAACAACTTTTCCATTAAATTTCTGACAAAGAATTACTTCGTTCCAAGACTGAGAAAATGTTCACTTTCTTAATTAAGTTATTTAATTGTGAAAAAACCTTTTATTTTGTGTTATCTTTTAACCTTAAATTAAAGTTGGGTATTTATTCTGACATTGAAATGGCAAAGTAAACTAATTAAAAAATATATATATTTAACGAGTAAATTCGCTAATTAACTTGCTGTTTTGTCACTTTAACCGTCTCATAATTATTCGTAAACCTTCCCAATAGAGTTAATACACCTCTAAATTTTTCTTTGGAGTTTTTGGAGGTAATCTTCGTTATTTAAATCGCATCATTACCATCGTAATGAGAGTGAAAATGTATGCATCTAAGAGTGTTATGACAAATTTTAAAGCTTTTAACATCGCTGGAATGTTATAGGCTTATAAATATTTATCAGATTTGAAAGCGGTGCGGCGTTATAGAGGAAAATCTGGTGTCGCAGCGGCCCCTACACCAAATACATTCTTTATTCGCCCAGTTATAATACATAAAGGCCCACATTCGTCATAGCGCGTTGCCTTATGAATACCTATCACGTTTGCCCCATGTATATTCACTACCGCACACAGGGACGGACTTGCCAAGGGTGCCGGGGTGCCACAGCACCCCGGGCCCTCGAGTCTTACGGGCCCCCAATTATGGTAGGCTTATTATGTCAAAAGCTCATTGAAATAATATCATAATTTTAAATTTGTAAATGAACTTTCCACAATGCATAGTTCTAATCCATGAAGTGCCGAACCGCAATTTTCGCAGAAGCTAAGTGTGTTTAGTTTGAAGGAATTAAAATATGCCATCATAACAAATAAAACTATAATTTCTATAATTATAATTTAATTTACATTAAATATGACAGTATTGACAGCGATGTCATTCGTAGTGGATTGTTTCCAAGGTACGCTCAAAATTTATAAATTCTGATTTTGCAACGCTGTGTAGAATTTAATTTAAACTCAAATAACTCTACAACGGTACATTTTGGCGATATGAAACTACCTTTTTTATAAAAAAAATGATTGGGCTGTATCAAAAACAGAAATTAATAAGTCAAAAAAACGTTATGATCCCAAAACTGAGAGGACCCATTGTTACCGGAAATGTATAGCTTCTACAAGACTTTCGTTTACACCAAACCAAAGAGTGATTTTTTGTCCTTTAACATGCAAAATTTAATAATAACCGGATAAACGGTAACAAAAATATTTCCAGAAAATATTTTTTTCATACCGATTTTTGGAAAGTTGTAATTTTTCTATTTTTTGAGGTGGGTCAATAAATACTGTACTATCTATTCTCAATTGTAGAGGGGTATTCGTAATTAAAATTATGCCACACATTTTTTAATCAACCGATATAAAATATCGTTTTTACTTATATTAATTTAATTTTATTTTTTTTTATTAGTGAGCATAAATAATAAAAAAAAGGTATAAATGTGGTGCACATAAACGAAAAGAAAAACAAAAATTAAAATTACAAGCAGCCTCTGAAGACATTCATCTAAAAATTTATTTTCGTTTATTAAACCATCATGATTTCAACTGACGTCACAATTTCAATAGAGGAAACAAACTCCTTCAAAAAAAAATACTACATTAAGTGACAAGTAGTTTTCATACATATTTTTATTGTATTGTATATCGGGCCCTCATTTCAACTTAGCACTCCATATTAAAATTTGCCAGTCCGCCCCTGGCCGCATGTAACCCGAAAAAGTGCAAAATTCGTCCCCAATTGGCGTTTCCAAATAAATGACCAGCTTAATTAAAAGATTGCGTCCGGGCTTTATTTACATCAAGCCCTGAAAGGAAATCCCTTCGTTAGAAGCAATATTTTTTCGAAAAAGATACACAAGCGCTGTGTTAATTGGATAAAATGTCTTTTAAAGTTAGTAATTAAGGGTAATGAATTCATTTATAGCGCCAGACAAGATGGTGTTTTAATCAGAAACGGCCATTTTCACCGCCTAAGACTTTTCAACTACACATTCGTCGCAATAATCGCAATACTTCTCTAGTTAGCAACTGAAGCCTAAATAAGGAGTTAAATAGTAATTAAAAGGTATAAAGGATAGGCGTTCGTTATTTCACCTGCACGCTTGTAGAAGCATGGCGTTGCTGCGAAAGCTCTCAGGGTTCTAATTTGATTTCACTCTCACATAATGGACGTGTTGTTTTTAGCCCCGCTAGCTCGTTAATGTTGTTAAAATGTATGCCAGAACGTTTCAAAAAAGACTTCGTGTTGGATTGTTGTCCGTTTTAGGATTTTCTATCATCATACGTGAATCTTCTCAATATAGTTATCCTTAATTACCCCCAAAAGACAGTAGTAGACAGATAAATCAAGCCCAAAAATCTAAATAACTCCTTTATTGCGCAATTTTTCTTAAATTAACTGAAAATACTCCTATTGGAAAAAATAAAAGGCAGTAATAAAGTGTTAAGTACATAATACTTATTTGCTAATAAAATATTCTAAATGTTGAAAAATTACGCAGCAAAGCAGCGAAAAACCTCTATAATCCATTTTTTACTCAAAATCGCTCAGTGAACAATCCTATATACCTACAGGATATCCCAAAGTCCTATATTGGCCTATAAATAATAAAATTTTAAAAGATGTATAAAGGAAACTGATAGATACTAATCTTGTGTACCACCTAAAATCATTTTCAATCATATTGCATGTTTCAAAAATAAGTGACTTTTAAAAATAATGTAATTTAATAAATAAAATAGACATGTATAAGTAAAAATTACAAAACAAAAATGTCGGCTAATAAGGCGGACTCTGAGAAGGTGCCTCGAATGCTAGCAGCATTTCCACGTTGAATTGCAAGGGAAATCTTCTCAAACAGGTATTGTTTAGCTTTTTTTTCGCCAGAAACAGATATCAGCTTTTTACCAATTATATTGAGGAAATCAAAAGCTTCCTTAGACCAAGGGCCTAAAGTTTCAAAAGCTAAACCTTTAAAAATATAATTCGAAGACATGATAGACTTATATTTGTTATGTTTTCGATGACATGCTATTATTATTACTTTTAAATGCTATAATAAAAAAAATATATAGGACATTGATAAATACTAATCTAGTCCATCGCCTAAAATTATTTTCAACTATACAGCGTCTTAAAAATAAGTTACAAAACAAACTTGTGTTTTTTTGAAATGAAACACCATGTGTTTCTTAGCATTTTTGAATGTAGCCTTTTAAGATAATGTTTTTGCGCTAAACTTTTATTAGTCGATTTTGCGTAGTTTTGAAAAAAAGACGTTTTTTTGACGAAAACATGTTCTTTTTAAAAATGTATTACACAAAAACTAAGACAGCTACAACAAATTTTTCCTTACTTTTGCAAAAAAGAAAGTACAGAACTTAAAGCTGTAACAATTTTTTAGTGTTTTGCATTTGTAGATATTAAAAAATGGAGAAGTTTGTTAAAAATTAAATAACTTGAGAAAATTTAAATGTAACACTCTATTTGTTATTTTTGCATGTAATAGATTGATAAATTGTCTATCTAAAAAAAAAAACTTTTAATGTCTAGAATTGATTAATGAAAAGATATTTAACATTCAATATTAATTGTAGCAACAATGCTTATCAATATCTGAATATTGTTGATACTATTGCAACCATAGTAATTTCACCAAGGATCACTTATCCGTTGATTTATAAATAATGAAATTCAAATTATTTTATTGCAAAAATAAAGAATAATGGATTTAGTTTAACACAAATGTGATTATTAAGTGATATTTCATCCATCTCTTGTGCAACTGTGCATTTCTTGGCTACTGAAACAATAGTTTTTTTTTTTAATGTTTAACGTTAAATATCTTTTTAATTATTGATTATAAACACCTAAAAGTCATTAATTTTAAAAAGATAATTTCATAATCTTTTAAATGCAAAAACAATAAATAGTGTGTTCCATTTAAATTTTTTAAGTTATTAAACTTTTCACAAACTTCTTCATATTTTATCTTTACAAATGCAACACACTAAAAAAATGTTACAAGCTTGTACCTTCTTCTTTGCGGTAGTAAAAAATAATAATTTCTAAATCGTCTTGTTTTTAAAACTAAGCAAAATCGACCAATAAAAGTTTAGCTTAAAAACATTGTCATAGAAATTTACATCCAAAAACGCTAAAAAACATATGGTGTTTTAGTTAAAAAAAACACAGGTTGTGTATTATAACTTATTTTTGAGACACGCTGTATAGTTGAAAATAATTTTAGGCGATGGACTAGATTAGTATCTATCAATGTCCTATATAATTTTTTTAAATTTTACTATTTAAAGGTCACTCATGGACTTTTTCAACTCGCTGAGACACCCTGTATGTATGCAAGAATACACAAGAATACTTATTATTGTATTGCTGAAAATTTATTATTTTATTGAGCAATTGCAATGATTTTATCGCCCTGTTTATTATTTTGTTAATGAGCACCTATTATTTTACTGTATTTTTACTGAACAAAAATATTAGACGTTTAAGTACAGCACTTGCAGTAGCGTGCATTTAATTTGCCTAGATATCTTTACTTTGTCTTGTTTTGTAAGCTTTCGGTAACAAATCTTTATAATTTTCACCAAGCGTTTAGTATTTCTACCTAGCGTTTAGTATTTTTGAATTAGCAATTAGTATTTTTACTGAGCAAATGTATTTAGTATTTAGCTTAAAAACTTAGCTTTGTTCCCAAAAACAAATTGAAAAATTTTCCACATAAGTTATTGGTTTGATTTTATTTCGATAATAGATAGAAAGTGATCAAGAATGAAGCTCTTAGTAATCTTGAATTTAATTTTTAAAGGAAACCACTGGATTATGCTTCTGATTAACAACAATTTAACAATTTTGAGGGGTTGAACGTCAAGTATTTATCAAGGTTGCAGTGTTACAAATTATTAACAAAAATACTTCCAAATCTGTTAGTCAGATTTCTATTAATTATATTATCATATTTATTTAGATTTTTGGTAAATATGGCACAAAGTAATTGAATTCCGATTAAACTTTTCTGCATACACAAGATTCACAAACACAGTTAATTGCCTATTGATCTCAATTCCAAGTTCTCTTTGTTTACTAATTTGGTGTAAATTTACTTTCGAGCACAGATATACCTACGTTGCACGTATACCTAAACGTATATCTAGGTATACGCAGTTATAATTTCCATTGTTTTCGAGATAATAGAACCCTCTGTGAAAGCAATTATCAATAAAAATTATAATTAAAATTCTTACTCTAAGTTGAATGATTCTAATTCTTTCAAGTAATTTAAGACAATGTAAAGTTTAATCCCATTAACGCTTTGCTTTTTATTTCTTATATTATATTTTTATTCGGTCCTTCGGTTGTTAACCGACTCTGAGAATATCTCGCCAATAATAAAAGTTATGTCCGTAGCCGCTATTGTAAAAGTTTCCTTGCCAAATTTACGAAACCGTAGGGGAAATGATAAAAAATGTCAATTTAAACCGATGGAGGAAACTCAGGGTCAAATAATGCGAATTTCTTCGAATTTTCCGGTTTAGCTCTTGGCAATTCGAACGTCTTATTTGTCAATACTCGTCCGAATGCAAAGTTCAATCCAGCTGGGTGGTTTGGGATATCTGGTGACCTACTTGTAGCTTTAGTGTTGTTGACTTGAGAAAACAGTGAGATATGAGTCGAAAAGGCAAGCAAAATGTTTTAGTTTCAGACCTAGTGGCGTCGAGTTGCTCGTTTCACCTGCTATTTCTTTCTCCACGTAATTAAGACGATTGCCTCTACTCTAGCTTATCGGTATATTATGTTGTTTGCTAAACGTAAACTCGGAGTTTTTCTTCCTCCTAGTCGTCAGCTCTAACGTCCTTCCAAGTGTTTCAGAGATTTTAGTTTCATTACTTCACTTACAGGTAACAAACTCATACTACAGCACTTTGATGTTTTTCGTAATCTTTTTTTTTTAAACTTTGAAAATTACCCAAAGCACATTAATTTAATTAAAAGCTTTTAAACAAAAAGAACAATAAATCTCGAAAAGAGTCTCGCAGCTTTTATAAATCATAATAAAAATAAATAGTGTTTCCAGATTCATGATTTACAGTCTTTTACATTATACAGATACAAAAAAACCAATCTCTTTTATTTATGGAGAAAAGATAAAGTATTTCTAAGTCAAAAGTTCTGTATTATTACTTATCCTCATTAGATAACATAATACAATTATAAAAGTACAGGGTGTTCCATTTTTATTGTAACAAATTTTATCAGGTGATAGAATATTCAATTTTAAGATAAAAGTTTCCTATAAACATATATCGAAAAATTTTATAAAAAGGAGCTACATCCTCTCGAAGGGGTGCATCTTTTAATGGAATTTTTCCAATATTTCAGAAACCATCGTGGATCAAATTACAAAATTTGGTACAACTGATAACCTTTATTCATCCAAACAAATTGAAAGATAAAATGTAGAAATTTTTACTCAAAAGCGTCATAAACTGGGGGGTTTAGGGTAAGACCCCTAACAATTTTGGCGGTTGGTTTTTGCCACTTTCAGCCACAAAATTCTAAATTTCATAGTTTTTCACAAAAAAAAATCTCACAGACCATAAAGAGGAAAAAAATTAAAAATTAAATTTGTTTCACCGTTTCAAACACCCGTAATTAAAAATTTCGAGAACTGATCTTTGAGTTCGTTCAGGTGTTTAAAAGCAATCAGCTGTACCAACTTTTGTAATTTTATGTACATATAACTAACAAAGTTCGCAATAATCGTACCAATAACTTCAAAAGAATTGCTATGCAATGAACAAATTTTCTCTCTAACACGTTTTTTTTCAAAAAATTATTTATTTATGGAGGAATGCTCTGTGCTAAAATCTTAACTTAATACAATTTAACCATAATGAAGGTTTTTAAAAATAATAATGACTGTTCACGCTTATGATAATTTTATTTTTAAAACAAAATCATTGAAAAATATTCCGAGAAGATAATTTCGGTTTTCATTCAGGGTGTTTACGGTCTTGGAGTTGAAAATTGACCTAGTAATAGAAAAGTGTAGAAATACTGTAACCGATAAAAAAGGATTAAGAATGTTATTTAACTCCAAAAAATTGGTACACTGTTTGAGGGTCACTGGAATTATTTCCTGGATCAATTTAATTGTATTGTTGCAACAAATAAAAAATCGTATCCGTGACAATGAAAGAGAAAAGTCACTTCTTAGTTTTGACTTTGTCATCAATTGATTTGCTTTTGCTTTAGTTTTTATCAAAATTCGAATATCTTCCAGCAAAATGGTTTCCAACAGGTTTGATTCGTTTTTCTTAATTTTTTCCAAATTTATGAACATGGATAACAAAAAAATATTACAATAATAAATTAGTTGTCGTGATTACGATTTACGGTCAAACACAAGATAATAACTAATGAGACTAATGGCCATTGTTGCAGCCAAAGCAGCAGTTCTCAAACAAATAATATAAAATAAATTATTTCCTTTCACAACGTGAATTTTTGTTTTATGTAGCGTATTAGTTTTCTTCTATGATCACATTTAAATTTCAACTTCAAGACCGTAAACAGCCAGTATAATTTTCATTCGGAATTTCTAATCAATTTACTCGTAAATTTTTTTTAGTAAGCATTAGCTAGTAGATACTTGTATGTAATTACTATAGACTAAACATGTCAATAAAAAACTGTGGATATTAATAACAAATACAATAATAATTTAAAAATAATTGATATTGTAAATTACAGTTAGTATACGGTATTAGCAATAACCTATTTGTTTTATTGAAATCTGCATCAGAACTTTTGGGAAGTTTCGCCGAAGAGAAAGAATAAAATAGGGCATAGAAATCAACATTATCTACTATAATATGCACCCTCTAAGATAACCTTCCTACGGTACTTGAGCGGTGAATGAAACTGTAATTTAATAAAACTTCCACAATTTTAAACCTTTTCCCCACAAATTAAATTAAGCATGTGGTGTTTTTTGCAATGATTAATGACTTTCTTTTACACTTACAATTAATTTTTAATTAGATAATTGCATACAGTAAACGTGTGTATTACAAATTATCACAAGTATTTTAATTTCATTTATTTTGTTTTCAGCATGTAAAATTATTTTTAATGAGAGCGCAAACAACCATTTTTAGGAGTTTACAGTGTTAATTAACAGTGTTGCATTAAGTACATTAAATAAACAAGCTTTCGGTCATTACAACTACATTTAGATTTAATTCCCTGTTTTAGTACAATTTTAAAAATTTAAAATAAAATTGAATACTAAAAATTGCTGTTAAAAAGTAGCTTTGACACGAAGTGCATTTAGCAGCGCAAAAAACATGCATTTTTACAAATATAAGCTTAATGTGTTTTGAGTGTTTCAAATAAATAATACGTCAGTATTTTACAAAATCATGAATGATCGGGAGTAAATACCTAGAATAATCAATAGTATAGTAAGCATCAAGAACGGTAAGGACATTTTACCGATCGAAGATAATTGTTTGGAGGAGGAGCGAAGCGACGATTCCAATTATTGTCTAAGATCGGTAAGTCCTTAACGTTCGTGATGCTTATGACATTTTTTGCGATATTGATTTTTGATAGTTTTTTTTTAATAATAATAATTTTTAAATACTTACCGTCTTAGTAACAATAAACAAAATGCTTACACACGAGTTTGGGATAGCAATGAGTAAACACAACTTACTGTCTTGGTAAACAATCAAATAAAGCTCAATCGCGCAAAAATAATTTTGTGACTTTAATAGATCATTTATTAATATTTTGTTTCAAATAAAATTTATTTAGAGCAAAGAAATTTGTTGTTTCTACATGGGTAAAGAAATACTCGTATTTGTTTGAATCTCTGTTTTTATTTATTTGTATTTCATAATACAATAATGGGTTACTCGTATAATAAAACAAAATTTCTTTAACGTTAAATAAACTTTAGTTTTCATTCACCAGTGGTTTTTTAAACCACGAGTGTGAACGAGGTGGAATAAATGGACCGATTTACACGAAGACGAGTTAAATACAACATTTTGTTTATCGAATTAAACTCAACAAGGCTTAAAATTGCTTTAAATCTGTTAAAAATAATTTAACGTTTCGTATTGAGAAATGTTGTCAAAACTTTCTTGCACAGGAAAAAAACTGTAAATTTTGACAGTGTCGAAGAATAAAAACATTTACTTCTAATAGACAAAAGTGTTATTTGATTGTTTCAAGATTTTGGCTGTTTTTTTTTAAGATATTTCTTTCACTGAAAGTGATAATTTGTTTGACTTAAATGGTAATTTTTTTATTGGGAAAGGATAATTTTATAAAAAAACACGGTGCTGTAAAAAAGTTTATATATTATAAAAAAAATAACAATGTACACGTACGGACATGAATATAAAATCTAAAAATCTACAAACAGCAACATTGCAACTGTATTTTTTGAAATGAAATAGGTCACAAACATTTGATTTCTGTGGAAAAGAAGAATCTGTGATACAACTAATTAGGCTAAAAATTTGCTACAGTCTATAAGTTGGTATATTCCATATCTAATAGAGCTCTGAATATAAAAGTAAAATAAAAGTCTTTATAGATTCGTTTCTAAATTGGTATTCTCAAAGCGTCTATGTAAACATTTGAGTTATAGCGCTGTAATTACCCTAGTCTGTTTTTTTATTAAATGGAAATGTCAAACAGTCCCTAATAAATTCATTCATGGTAATTTTAATTAAGGAAGTTGTCAGTTCCAGGTTTTGATGTAAATAAAAAATGTCATTAAACGTCAGCAAAAAAATCGTCTAAGAAAATTTAGAAATAAAATCACCAAAACGAGGACAAATTGGGTACCGCGAACCGTTTTTGAAAATTTAAAGACTAAAGTGTGCAAGCAGAAGTCAGAAAAAGACCACCGCTAAAATTTAGACGCAATTTGTAATGCAAGTTTGCTGAACATTCTCTAATTTTTAGTAAGAAATTGATGAGAATACAACATAAATATCAAAGAGAAAGAACGCATTTAAATTAGTAGGTCATTAAATTAGTAACAATTTTGAAACTAAAGCCGAAGGAGAATTTAGAAAATGCATCAACTTTGAGCTTATTTCAATAAATTACACAAAATTTATTGCCGCTTTTCATAAAACGTGCTTATATTTTTTGCAAATTTTTTTCTGAATAAATGGATTATTTTCATCAAACATTTCAGTTTACTTGGCTTAATATTAAATTTTCTTATAATGAATAACATTTAATTATTTCAAATAAATGCGATTCAAACAAATACAAATATTTAATTAAAGAAATGCTTTCCTCTGTGTAGTATACAGGGAGTGCCAGAACTCGCGCCTGAGAGAAAATTGCCATATAAGTTAAGATACCAGGAACATGGAAAAAATGTTAAAAAAAACTGTCTATAAAAATTTCAAAATTATGAGGGTTTAAATTTTGCACTTTGACTCTATTTATTTCTGTTGGAAAAATAATTTTCCAAGTTTTAATGTATTTGTAGCTTATATTCTCAAAATTTGTCTAAAGTCTGTTTTTTCTTTAAAGGAAATTACCAAGTCAAAATTTTGGTGAAAAAATTGGTAGCACAAATTTTGTTTGCTCTTTGTTTTTGTTCCTAGAAATTTTGTTAAAAAATTATGGTTATGTTTGCAAATTGAGATGTTGTCAAAATTTTGACTTGTAATAATCTTGTGTGCCTGTTTTCTCTTTGAAAGCACTATAATTGAATACCTGAGGACAGGCATTATTACATTTTAACGGGCCCTTTTGCTGACTTCCTGCTTGCGAACTATTCGTTTCCAAATTTCTAAAAACTGATAGCGGTACCGAATTTGTTTCTTTTTTGGTGTTTCTTCTCTAAATTTTCTTAGACGATTTTTTGTGTTGGCGTTTAATGACATTGTTTTCACATTAATTCAAAAAACTGAAACTGCCAACTTTCTTTATTAAAATTACCTCGAATAAATTTACTAGTGGTGCCAACGTTAAGATTGTTTGGCATTTCCATTTAAAAAAAAAACAGACTTTACCTTTACTAATAGCCCAGTCAAATTAGACAAAAATAGGGCGATCGGTGGAAAAAAATCCTAGAGAGTTGGAATTTTTTTAAACGCTTTCTTTATTTTTGGGTAGACATATATCAAAAGTCCCCAAAGGTGGTGGGCAAGCTCGAGGAGGGGGAGGGGCTAAAGGTGTCTTTTTTTTGTTTTTTTTACTTATATCTCGGAAACTATTACTCCTAACTAACGGTTTTCGCCTGCTTATCAAAATTAAAGCCTACAAAATTTCCTACAAAAATGGTCCTTCGCATTTTTGCTGTAGGACTAATTGTAAGCGAGTTATAGGACTGACAAAAAACACCATTTAAAAAAATGTGCTTTATCCGCATTTAAAACAGAATTAACCTTGTGATGTGAAAAAACTGAAAGCAAATTGAATTTATTGTGTGCAACACTTCATTAGAGAGTCTATAAAGTTTTCCGAGTCGTCCTCATATGCTGAACTAGCATTTGCCTGCGACTTTGTCCGCGTGTATTTCTGATATAAAATGGGAAAAAGCCCGTTCACAAAACCATTCCATAGGCTTAGGTACTCTATAAAGCTAGATAATTACCTATGTTATGTATAATTCCGTTATAGTAGTCTCGTTCTTCGCATGGGCTATGTTTATGGATAAATATTAAATGTTGATTTTCATAAAGTGTCGTCTCAGTGCACTTCTGCACTCTCAAAATTCGAAATTTCATGTTTCTAATTTTGTTTTTAAGCGTTTAAACTCTATTTTATTTCATTCAAATACGAAAAGTGCATTTCTACACTCTCTAAGGATCATATTTCCTTTAAATGTGTGTACACCGTTTTGTTCCCTTAAAAACTAATTTTCGAAAAATCTGACTTTAGTGCCCCTTTACAAATCTAAAAAAAATTATGTTTATATATTTGTTTAAACATTTACACCCCATTTAACCCCCTTACAGATTGATTCTCTCTTTCATCCAAAATTTTTATCTATATCTCCGTTTAAATATTTACACCCGAGTCACCTCGACCAGCTTAGTTGGGGAACGCTCTACACATACAGGGTGAATATAAAGTATGGAACCAAGCGGTTTTATTTTTGATCATTTGCCTCCAGAAAATAATAATTAATATAAATTAGAGTAATATAAAAAATGTGATCGTATTTTCAGAACGAAATTTTGTTTTATTTTTGAGTTACGCGATTTTTTTTTGTCAAAATTGCAATTTATGTGAAAAATTTTTATGAAAAAATTAAATATAAAGCAGATAGTTGTAATCCTTAGAATATACCTTTTATAAGAAAAATGATTTTATAGTGGGTTGCCTTTTAAAAAAATAAAATTTTTTGTAGAACTCAAAAACAAAAGGAAATTTCGAAAAAATTTTTTCTTGTTAAATCATCACATTTTTATAGTACTTTTTCATCAATTACTTTTTTCAAAAAATAAATAGTTTAAGCAAAAAACGTTTGGTTTCATACCTTTTATTCACCTGGTAGCATTACCATATACAGGGTGCGCCAGAACTCGCGTCCCAGAGAAAAATGCCATATAAGGTAAGATACCATGAACATGGAAAAAATGTTTAAAAAACTCTATCTATGAAAATTTCGAGGTTATGAGAGTTTAAATTTTTCACTTTGACTCTATTTATTTCTGTTGGAAAAATAATTTTCCAAGTTTTTTTGCTATAGGCTATTAAAAGAGGAAACAAGGAAGCTGTATCCTAAATTGTAACTCTGTATAATCTTATCTGTTGCTTTTATTGGCAAAATTTTTGTACTTTAATTAAAATAATCGTAAAAACATATACAAGATCATCTGTATCATTAAATAGACATAAAAAAATGTCAAATGTCAAAAAATAAATGTCAAATATTTTAAACATTTTTTTCATGTTCCTAGTATGTTATGTTACTTGAAATTTTTCTCTGGGGCGCGAGTTCTGGCACACCCTGTATTAATGAAATGTGTTTCAAACAATTTTTAATGCAATTTTATGTACACTTCAAACTTTTGAAGCCTACGGTTAGTCCTACGACAAAAATGAATAGGACCATTTTTGTAGGAAATTTTGATGCAGAAATAGACTTCTACAGAAAATTCTGCATAAATTACATAAACGATGAGTTTGTATTTATAGACCCTCGTGACTCCCCCTTCCTTTAATGAAGTATTGGACCCAGTAAATTCAATTTACTGTCAGTTTTTTAAAATTACAAGACTAATTCTGTTTTAAATGCAGATAAAGCACATTTTTTTAAATGATGTTTTCTTTTCTGCCTCATAACTCGCTTATGGTTAGTCCTCCAACAAAAATGCAAAAGACCATTTTTATAGGAAATTTTATAAGCTTTAATTTTGATAAAAAGATAAAAACCTATAGGAGTGATAATTTCCGAGATAAAAGCAAAAAACCAAAAAAAATTTTTACGGATAGAATTTCTTAAACATTGTTTCCATGTTCATGCTATCTTATCTCTAGGGCGCGAGTTCTGAGACACTCTGCATAATTTTGATTACGTTGTATAAAATTCAGTTAAATCTTTCTAATGTACGTTACATGGTCATTTTATTAATTGGGGTTGAAGCAAAATGGAGTGATTAATTTGAGTCTATCTCAAATCCGGATAAGCTATCGAGAAGTGCAAACAAAGCACAAAGGAAACTGCGCTCCGGCCTTCCTCAAAGATGTATACGCAGTGTACGTAACAATTAGCCGGTGATTTCAGAGACAATACAGACTGAAGTGGTTCGGTAGTGTCCCCCTCATTTGAGGCGACTCTCGGAAATGAAGATAGCTCTGTGTGTATTAGATTTATAATCGTTTCTAGCAACGTAATTACTGACGATTTATTATAGCCCAACAGCTTTTATTATTAAAAGAGAAAGCTCCCTTTTATTTTCATTAAAGCAAAATTTCATGTCTTGATTGCAAGAAACGAAATCTTTCATTAATGAATTCACATACATGCGGAAATTATTTTTAGATTAGAGTGAAATGGGCAAAGGGTGTATACCATTACTCTCTAACGAATCGCCGGAAAATGCCCTCCGACCATTACAAACGTGATTGGGAAACAGTCAGCGTTTTCCAATGTAAATCTGGTTTCACGCACTGTGATTCTGACCACCCAAATAGAACATTCTATTTAAAACATTTTCCATTTTTATAATTTCGTCTACCTACCTCATTCAGCATATTTTTTGAATAAATCCAAAAAAACGCTCACTGGAAAAGAATTAATTAATTTTATTAAAATCATTTTTTAATTTACAATTCACACAGGATTAATAGAAATCTAACCCATTAAGCGACACAAATCATTTTTTTAATTGAATGAAATAAATTGAGATTAAAGCCAAATGTTTTATCTTGAACTCTTGAAAATTGAACAAAATTACAATCACGATCATCATTACAAATAAAAAGCGTTAGTAAAATATTCCGTCGAGACGGCACTCTCCCCAAGGAGTATTTTCAGCGTGTCTTCACTATCTTTATACACACTAGAATTTAAGTAAAGTTTCTCAAGAAGCACATTTTAAAACTTTTATTATTTGTCTTGATGTTAAAATAAATTCTTATCTATAAAGAAAAAGTTTTTATACTTTCCAAACTCCAGATTTTATTTTTTTTATAACTAAATAACGGAAAGAGACACAAATGTAGACGTTTGCGCAAAAAAAATAAGAAAAGGAAACAATCAAAAATTTGATTTAAAATTTAGGTAATTTGTTTAACTATAAAAGTATAAATTTATTTTGTATATGAATGAAAATAAGTTTTCTTTTAAAACGAAACAATTCGCAAATTATAAAGTAGGTTAATTCAATCAAATGTAATGCACTAGTTGCAGTAAAAGAGAATTATTGATGATTGTTCAGCTTATATACCTAATGAAACATTACGCATGAATAATATTGTAACGTATTGTAAAGTGACTGAAATTTATGTCACCTGAAAAAAATATAAATGAGTTAATACTCCCTTCTTTAATACAAGCAAAAATTCTTTTGTATTTTGCTTTTTCAATTTACTTTAGGCTAATTTAATTAACTTGTAAATGTCAACATTAATCTTAGTTTTATTTCCAGTAAGTTGAAGTGCATAGTTGGAATTCTCTAGCGCTGCAAAAGAAAACTTAATTAAATGAAATCTACCTGTTAGTTGCGACGCATGTTTATACTTTCTTAATTATGAAACTAAATATGTTTCATTAAATTTACTGTGTTTTAAATTTTTGGTCAAATTATTAATGCATTTGTGCCGACCTCCTGACTGTCAAAAATATACAAACATAAATTTTCTAAACGTGCTTTGTAATATAAAAGGGACTAATAAGTCGATATGTACAGGTGCTGTGATACATTGTGAGAGAAAATAATTCTCCTAATAATTATTTGAGAAAATAATATTAGTTAAAACCGCATCCCCGTTATCGTCTTTTGTTTTCGACTTACAGACAAAAGTTGAGAACTTTAACGTAATTTAAAAAATATATCTTTGTTATTATAGAAAATACGGATTTGAATTAAAAACCTTATGCAATCACTTTTTACGAAGTATTTACCAATGTAGTTAACACTTTCTTTCAGTTATTTGTTTAGTCGTAGTAAGAAAAACGTTAATTTTTTTAAATGGAAGTCATTGATTGCTATGGCAATTTTGAAAAGCTTGTTTTTTTTTGGATCTAATGTATTATATATTTGTAACGAAATATTTTTTTTATAATTATAATTAAAAAATGAAATGCATAATAGTTGGCCATAGAAAATAGTAGATTATGTTATTAGGAGTAAAAGTGATTGTTTATGTGGCGAAGCTGAACGTTCATTTAACAACATTTTATTTTTAACTTCTTTGCACAGTTTTGGTGGAGGTGCGGACGTATGTCGCTTAGAAGTTTATATGTCAGCTAGATGTCAAAAAATTATTTTATAAAAATTAAAATATTGATCTAAACAAATTGAATTACTGTATGAAACGTCTTAAAACACCCTAAAATGAGATGTAGTTGGAGTTTATTCATAGAAATCGTTCACCACGATTTGTTGTTACAGTTTACAAAAAAAAAGTATTTTGACATTTCTTATTTACAATTGTGACATTTTGTCTTCCGCAGACACACGTTTTAAATTTCTAGGCTCGCTTGATAGATAAACTTTTTGATCGCACTGTACAAGACGTTAAAGAAATTGTTTGTCTACACTGGTGAATAATTGGTGTAGTTTATAGTGCAAAATGTCGAATGCTGAAAATCTACCTTGTACCTCTGCAGAGAATGCTGAAAAAGCGAAAGAGACAAGAAAGGGACAACAGTGGTATATGTCAAAGTAAGTGTCAAGTAAAAGTGAAAACGCCTAGGCGTAAAAACAGTGTTTTTACTCCATGTCTGAAAAGTAAAACTTTTACCTGTGTTATTTAGTCATAAAAGTGGTCACTTTTGTGACGTTTGCAGATAAACTATTTTATTTAAAATGTGTAGATAATAATCAATAAGAGTTTTATGAACTGTGAAATAAAAATATAAATAAATAAATTTATAGATAATAAAATATAGATATAAATAAAAAATAGATAAAATAATTAAAATTTAAAAAATGCGATACGTTAAAAGTATCGAACAAATATGCGAGCATTACGAGCGTCTCAGAACAAAATCATTACATATTTTTAAAAAATCCAGAAATAGGAAAAACAAATGTGTCAACACAATTAGAAAAACATTTTTTGATGGTCTTATGGAGGTAGGATAACGTCTCAAATTGACGAAATTTGGATATTTGAATATAGCCATAGCCATATCGTCATTTTTGTGTCAAATAAAATATATTTTCTGTGAAGTGGTTGACCATCCCAAAGTTGGGTTAACTTTCGTGAAGTGAAAATTAAAATTCGAAGTCAACCCAACCGGGATAAAATAAAAAGCAAAATTGGACTAGTTTCGGTTTAATTAAACCATCTTCAGCAAAGTACAGGTGGAAAAAGAACTCATTTTTTTTTAATTACATGGTAAAATACGTTAAAAAAAAATTGTATAAAATTTAAAAATATTTCCGGCAGCCAATTTAGTTTATAACACCAGTGTAGCAGTATACCTTCAGTTTGATACCCTCTTAACTTTCTAATATTTTTTAAGAGTATTTCAAGTTTCTCAAACGTAAGCTTAAATTTTGGTTGTTCGGTAATTATTTTTTTTAATTATGAGTACACCAAAGGAAAGATCTAACTATTCTCCTTCATATGTTTAAATACAATTTGAAAGTAATAAACAATGGAAGAGTTACCGATTTTTTAATAGGAAGATGCAAATCCAAAAAATTTCAAAAAAGTCTAAATACTTCGAAAATTTAGGTATAGGAAAGACTGATAAAAAAATCACTTGAGTAACCCGAAAACGCAGTAAAAAAAACATAGTTATATTAGAAGCTGATACCCACCTAACCGATTATGACTATAAACAAAATTTTAGATAAATATCATTGTTAGAACTCCCTCCCAATACTTCTTATGTAGGGTATAGCCGAAACAGCCTATACAGGGCTGCGCCAGAACTCGCGCCCAAGAGAAAAATGCCATATAAGGTAAGATACCAGCAACATTGAAAAAATGTTAAAAAAAATATTTATAAACATTTCGAAGTTATGAGAGTTTAAATTTTGCTCTTTGCCTCTACTTATTTCTGTTGAAAAAATGATTTTCTAGGTTTCTTGCTACAGGCTATTAGAAGAGGTAACAAGGAAGCTATATCCTAAATTGTAACTCCATTCAATATTATTTGTGACATTTATTGGCAAAATTTTTGTACCTTTACTAAATAATTGTAAAAAAACATATACAGGATCATCAGTATCAATAATTTGACATAAAAAAATGCCAATGTCTAAAGTTTTCGACTGATAGAATTTTTTAAACATTTTTTCCATGTTCCTGGTATCTTATCTTGCTTAAATTTTTTCTCTGGGGCGCAAGTTTTGGCATCTCGATATTTATAACAAAAGCACTTTTAGATGTAATGTCATGAAAGTTATTGTTTAATTACTTGATAAGAGAGCAATTAAGGCACTAGTGATCTGAAAACTTGAACCAAAAGTCATGTTTTTCTATTGAAATATTCATAAAATGTTAAGGTGACGACTTGACGAGATGAAAATGCTAATATCAGAAAGCATTTACTAGATAATAAAGATCAGAAAGGTATTAATACTTTGAGAGGCAATTAATCCGCAAAGTACGCAGAATGTGCAGTGGCGTTTTATACCTCAACACATCAAATATAACATCTTAACACAATTACAATGTTTAATTATTTATAGTCAGTATCTAGGAGCTACTTAATTAAATGTGTATTTAGAATTCACTAATAGTTTTAAAATTTTAAATCATTAAAGCGTTCTAGCTTGTAAACTGAATATTTTATGATTAAAATAGACAACACAGCTGTAAATTCTCAAAGCACGTTAGCCGCGTCCTCTGGAGATCCCTTTAATTTATTTTTCAGCAACAAGATAAAAATGTCTTGATTTAAGAGGACGCATAATTCATTTAAAATAATTATTATCTTTTGAAGAAAAATAAAAAAGCCTAGCACTTGATTTCATTCTTTACTTTTACTACCTGGCATTAGATGAGTTCATAAAGTCCTGAAACATCCACTAAAGGATAACATAACAACTGGAAGATAATAGGTTCCTAGAAACACCTCGCAGATATTTAATACTGAGTAACGTAAGCTAGTGCACCCTTAAATGCGAATTCGCAACAGAACCGGTATTGGATATCGTCATCGATAAAACCAGTTTCTCCTTGTTCCTAGTAGTCCATTCTAATCAATAAAGAGGGCTGAATTGAATTCTTGTAAAATCAAGTAGGCGAGAGAAAAGAACTAGATAAAACCGAATGGAAATCGAGGAGTATGGTCAGAGTAAAAGGGTGTGGGAGAGGTCCGGGAGTTTCCCGCTTGTGGCAGATCATGTATCGATCAGACCTTAAGACTTTATCTTGCTCATGAACGCCTAGTTTGGGATCTGAATTATAGCGCCTTGCAAATCCAGCCAAACAGATGCTAACACTGCTAGAAACCATTTTCGCTTTTTTATTGTAATTTGAAAACAATTTCGGCGTGGCAATTCACAAGGCGACAAAAAAAAAGTCATGTCGTGACAACTTGACAAATTTTATATCATTTTGTTCGTCTCAGTGAGACAAATCAAATGCACTAAAAAAAATTTAAAAAAGTCCATGCACTTTGAACTAAATATTTTTTTCGAATTTAAATGAATTTAAAATACTTTAACTTTAAAAAATCATTACTCAATAACTATTAGACCTATTTTCTTCAAATAAAGACCATTCTAAAGGGATGGACTTGTCCTTTAGAATGATATGCAATTTGAAATTGAATATTGGCAAACTTTTCTTCGAACAGTGTTCGAAGTAGTTCGAAGTAAATCGAAGTAATCTAAGAAAAACCCTACGAGTAATTTTTTTTTCTTCGTCAGCATCGTGTAGAGCATCTTTTTATTAGTAAGAATACAAATTTTTGAAATAATATAGAGAGTAGTTTTTAAGATATGATTTTTTGAAGTTAAGGTTTGCTATTCAGGTATTGCGCCATATAGGAGAAATGCATGTTAATCTTACTTAAAACTGAATTTTTATAAAAGTATTTGTTTTAAGACTCTTCTTTTGCTTAAAAATGGTCAATTGCACCTTCTTAGTTCTAATTAGAATTAAAAAAAACTGTTTGTTTACTAAAAAAAACAAAGAGTGTCCACGTACTAATTAACGCAAATAAAGAGTTTTTTTGTTCTAAAAATGATCACTGATCATTGAGCAAAGAGAATCTAGCAGTTTAAAACAGTAGCTTTAAATATAAGAACATATCTTTTTCAAATTAAATCACTTGCATTCAGATTCCAACTTGTTCACTTTGTTCTAGCTTTCTGAACTTTTTTTGGAAAATGTTCTCAGCAAATGCTTTTTCATCACTTTCTACTGATGTTAAATGCAATAAGTCAGTTGCTTCGTGTGCAACTGTTATCACAACAACTACTACCTACAAGCTAACTGAAGCTAATCGTAAGATGTACCAATAAAATAAATCAGGTGATTTATAGCATTTAACATCACTCGAAAGTGATGAGAAAGCATTTGCTCAGAACATTTTCAAAAAAAGTTCAGAAAGCTAGAGCAAAGTGAACAAGTCGAAATCTGAATGGAAAGTGATTTGATTTGAAAAAGATTTGCCCTTATATTTAAGGCTCGTGTCTTAAACTTGTAGATCCTCTTTGCTCAATGATCAGTGGTCATTTTTACAACAAAAAAACTCTTTATTTGCTTTAATTAGTACGCAGGTACTATTTATTTGTTTTAAGTAAAGAAACAGTTTTTGTTTATTCTAATTAGAACAAAGAACGTGCAATTGACCATTTTTAAGCAAAAGAAGAGTCTTAAAACAAATACTTTGATAAAAATGCAATTTTAAGTAAGATTAACGTGCATTTCTCTTATATGGAGCAATGCTTGATTAACAAACCATAACTTCAAAAAATCATATCTTAAAAGCTACTCGGTATATTATTTTAAAAATTTGGATTCGTACTAATAAAAAGATGCTCTACACGATGGTGACAAAGAAAAAAATATTACTCGTAGGGTTTTTCTTAGATTATTTCGATTTACTTCGAAATTCTTCGAGCACTTTTTGAAGAAAAGTTTGTCAATATTCAATTTCAAATTTCATATCATTCTAAAGAGCAAGGTCATCCTTTTAGACTGGTCTTTACTTCAAGGAAATCGGCGTAATAGTTATTGAGTAATGATTTTTTAAAATTAAAGTATTTTAAATTCATTTAAATTAGAAAAAAATTAATTAGTTCAAAGTGTGTGGACTTTTTGAAATTTTTTTTAGTGCATTTGATTTGTCTCACTGAGACGAACAAAATAATATAAAATTTGTCAAGTTGTCACGACATGACTTTTTTTGAAAAAAGTGAAAGAGAAAAGGTGATGATACGAGTATTTCTGGAACATTTGAGCTAGTAGGATATTTAGATCGAGTAAAGTGCGTTGAGCTATTTACTTTAGTAAGAGTCGTAAGCAAACATGTTCTCTGATCAAATCGATTCGAACGAGACTATGTAAACCGATCTAATTGCAGACCGACTCAAGGCAGGACTACTGTCAGCTTGGTCCAATTAAAGGGAATTCTGTTTACATTCCTTGCCACTAATATCTGCACCGGAATAAGAACTCTAATTAAGGAGTAAAACCTTGCCAAATAGAATTTATTTAGCAAATTAAATTGAATTGAAATATTTCTTTATATTCTTCCAGACACATTTTACTCAAAATACAACCATTTAATAATAGGTTTTCGAAATAATAGGTAAGGAAACAATTAATTCAACTTAATTTAGAGAACTTAACTTTTATTCGAATAAGTGCTTTCAATTGTATTCGTGGAACAAAAGAGAAAACTATTTCAATAGATTTCTAAATAAAATCATTCGTTTCCTATAGTTAAATAATTTATCATTGTTTACAAATGGATTTGATAGATACTAGACCATACAAACAAACTTTAAAAAAGAAGCTATCAAAAATTATCTTGTAACGATTAAACAAAAAATAGTTAAAAAAATGTATTCATAACAATAAATCAAACATACATTTTATTTGGTCAAACAACAAAAACATAACAGAGTAAAACCCTTCATCTTCCCCTTATCAATTATCGGTAACTCTAAACTTAAAATTAAAACAACTTTAAAAAAAAAAATGTAAGGTAATGGCAGTTTTGGGGTATCGCGGAATTTAATTTTATTCTACAAGCTACACTACTGAAATTTTATTAATTGATTTAGCCCATTTAAGGCAAATTTTATTACACAATAAACTAACTATACGTAAAAGTGGTACTTTATTTGTAAACCAGTGCAGTCTCTGATGAAGGGAGAAACAGTCGCTCTTCTCTTGATGTAGACAATGTAATTTATTAAAAAACATTACTAAACATTTCAATTTTTATCTTCACTTAAACTTGTCTTATTTAAAATTGGGTAGAATTCAAAAAACATTTTCAAACTTTAACTAAGTTAGAATCTCAAACATTGACTTTTGTAACTCGAGATTCAAAAAAAATCACAACTACGTCGTTCTTAAGCAAGATTATGTCAAGACCATATCAAAACTTGATCAAGACCGGATAAAATATAACCATATTTTTGTGGGATATACATGGTATCCGGTCCAAGTCGTCCCCGGCCGATAACACCTAAACTCACTTCTTTTTTTCAAAAAGTAAATATTTAAGTAATAATACTAATTCTTGGCTTTCTTAATAAATGTATCAAATTTTTTTAGCACATCTGGTGTTGCCGGAGATGCTACCAAATTTAGTTTTTCAAATAGAACACCTATTTTTTTTTCTCGAAACAATAATAATTGGCATAAAAAATATGGTAAAACACTATTTATTACATTTTGCGTAACACAATGCCATCAGAAAATATGTTAAATCTTAGAAGTTTATAAGGAAATTGGTCGCGTAGCTTGATTTTTAATTTTAAAGGAAAGGTGTGAATAAAAAAATGGTTGGATACAGTTTAATTGTTGGTTTGACAAATCTAATTTGTCAGTTGATAAGCGAGTTCTCTTATGAAAACTCTTGAATTTTCTTCGACTGATAACAAAACATTCAGATTTCTATTTTCTTGTTCTTCACTAAGAACCACAGGTTTTTTATTTTTAAGAAGCGAACCTATTCGTCTCAGTTGTTTTTCAATTCGACTAAATTTCCAACGATTTGGGTGAACTCTATTTGAGCATTTTTCTATATACTGTTTTTCAGCTCCCCCTCTATTTTTATTGCACTTAAAAAACACTTCAAGCTAATCTACCAATTCGTCGTACTTAATATCATCCATTATTAAAGATCTCAATAAGATTTATTGACAAATTAGGCTTTGTCAAAATTACAATTAAACGGTATCCAATATTGCTTTCTGCATGAATACCTTGACAAGTAAAATCCGCCTACGTTGCAAAATTTGCTAATAAAATTCTAAAATTTAAATTGTTTTCTGAGTGCATTATGTAAAGTAAAATGTAATAAATAGTTGTTTACCGTATTTTTCATGCCAAATTATTAGTGTTTCATTTAAAAAACTAAATTTGGTAGCATTTCCTGCTACACCGGATATGCCAAAAAATTTTGATGCATTTACTAAGAAAGCCAGGAATGAATGGTATTATTTGAAAATTTAGTTTTTGAAAACTGAAGAAAATTTCGTAGGAATTGTACGATAGAAATAATAAAAAACAAAAAAAATAATTGCTTTTGGAAGAATTACGATCAAAAAATCGATATTGTACTTTTAATAATAACTGTAGCTTTTATTGTGCAACTACTTGTTACTTACATCCATAAATGCATTTTTTTACTTTGCGTTCGTACAGTACGAAACGGTTTTGCGTATCGTACTGAACAAAAACTGCTATAGTTTAAAGAAATCACGATACAAGTGAAACTTTTTTTCGGACCAATACACATCAATACATCATTACACTGATCAAAACACACAAATACCGCGGAGTATTTTGCACGAATGAGTAAGAATATAAATGCTATACGGTCAGCTATGGGCGCCGCCATATTGGCCTTGGCTGCTCTGCGGAGCGCCTTTCACTTTACCCCCACTCTGCGACCGGCTGTAATGCGACATGCGATAGATAGACGAAAAATTTTGAGGCGATGGAATAAAAGTTTCACTTTAAAAACAGTGCTACAAACATTATAATAAAAAGAGAGAAATTTAGTCTTGTAATGTTGGCGACCTCACCGTTTCTCTATCGAACTATCAGTGTCAATCGGCCTAACGTAAATCATGTTAATCAAATACGAAATTTTTGCTATGTTTGGTTTAATTAATCATCGCAAAAAATATTCAGAATTAACATTATGATTATAGTGGTGCTTACACATACCTTTAGATGATATGATAAAGGAAAATAAAAGGTACTTACTGCTACTTTTGAGACTTTTGGGGTTAGGAAGGTTTTGCCGTTAACTTACTGAACAATTTTGGCGTGATCTCACAGGGAGAAAATTGTTCATTGCAAAACGTCTTCGACATCTTCGGAAAACATTTTTATGAATAAAATAATGACGTTTCAAATTAACTTATGTATGATATCTCGTTTATAAGGTATTTTATCACACTTCCTTCTTTACGACACTTATCCTAAACCCGTGCGTGTGACAAAATGCTTCTTATATAAGTCGTATCATAATATACTATTTTTTATTTCGGTGTCATAATGAGCATTTTGTGTAACTGAAAACAATTGCATAAAATGCAATTTTGTGACACTGTTTTTTGGCCACATTTTATGCAATACTTTGGTTATCATTGGCCATAGACTGTCGTTTTTTTATTTAACGTTTAAACGTCAACTTTAATCCTAGGCACTAAAAACGTTTAATTTTAGGAAAGAAGTAAATCTTTAACTTCATTAATCAAAGCACAAAATATACCACTTGACATTTGCAGAAAAAAGTATTAATTTGTTGGTGGAATTCATTGTTGCGAGACAAGAGTTTACAAGTTTACATGGTAGAAAGTAAACTGGTAAACCATTAGTATATAGTTTGATGACAGAAGATTGATAGATTGTAATTTCAAAACAAAGAATAGAATAAATATAATTTATCGGAATAGAACTGTGAATCTTTTTAGCCTATTTATTGATCATACGTATTCAACAATGAGAAAAGGCGAAAACGTAAACATAATACACAAACATCAACATGTTTTTTGAAAATCCGATACTCTTATAAAAAAAATGTTTAATAATATGTTAATAATAATGTGGTTAATACAGACTTTTATCAAATATCAATATTTAAGGCATGCAATTAATTTAAATGAATTACAATTAGGAATTCCTGATTCAATATTGTTGTAACAACCAAATGTTTCCCATGTCACTAATATGCTTGGTTTACTTTTACGGTTAAATCTTATGCATCTGTTGTCATAAGATCAATAATGAAGCATTCGTTGTATTTACTTAGCTCTAAAGCCGATCAATATTTTCAGCTATAAAAGACGAGAAAGCTCCCAGCTCGCAACGTTAATGTAACAGTAGGACAAAACATAAAAACCAAATTATTATAAATTGCTGATTATAGGATTCTACATTGTATATGTATTGTTCAGTAATCTAAATTTGCTTGTTTCCCAAATGATTTGTGCACTCAGTGGGTAATCTACTGGATTTATTGCTTTAGCTACTCATGACTGCGATATTATAACATTTATGGAGGTCGCTTTTGGTCAAATAATTTATTCTTATTTCAAACCATTTCTGCACACAATCCTTCAAAATTTTTAAATGTTTTTTTGCAACTCTAGAAATTTTTTTAACCAATACATCTGACACTTTCTTAGTCTCCCCAACTGTCTTTTGTAGCACGAAGTTTTGAAACGTCTCGAATGACGTTTTTTTTTTAATTTAAGCATTTCTTTAAGAAACTTTTAAATGTTTTTTGGCGTACTTCCTTGAAAAATCAAAAATTGTGAAGCCTTCAACGTTGTGGAGTGTATATTCCATGTTAAGAACCATGATTTCAAACAACACAAACTTGATTTGGGTAAATACACAAATTTGATCGCATTTTTGAAACGACAAAGTAAAGAATATCGCGCCAAGAAATCCAAAAGCTTCAGTAAGGAAAATATTCAAAAGTTTCTTACAACAGCAAATGACGAAAATTACATAATGCAATTAGTAAGAGTTTTTTTGTCGTATAAGTTTGGTTACTATTTATTTTTTGTTTTCGGGTGGTTTTAATAATAGGAGTTACGGGAGCTTGTCGGAGACAAGAATTACTTAATTTAAAAGTAAATGATGTAGAAGATTTAGAAGAATTTATGAAAATTATGTTGCCGATCACTAAAACAAAAGTGCCTCGTGAGTTCACAGTAACAAAAGGAAATTTCAAAGATCTAAACTTGGTGGATATGGTTCGCAAATATGCAACACTGCGTCCATCTCATACTCCTCATGCCAGATTTTTTATAAATTATAAAAAGAGAAGATGTACCCTGCAACCAGTGGGCATCAATACCTTCGGTGATCTCCCAAGTAAAATTGCAAATTTTTTGGAACTCCCAAGTGCAAAAGAATATACTGAACATTGCTTTAGAAGAACTTCAGCGTCTTTATTAGCCAACGCAGGAGCTGATATGTCGGTTATAAAAAGACATGAAGCCTGGAAATTCTCAAATGTAGCTGAAGGATACGTAGATGATTCTTTAGAGAATAAAAAGAAGATCTGCAAGTTGCTAGTAGGTAGAGAAGATCCGGAAAACACCCAGATTGAAAAAAAATGAAATTCAATGAAGTTGTTACTGCTTTATCGTCTTCGGGAGCTTCGAATGTTCACATATCTGACGAATTGCATGTAGCTTCTGGTATTTGTTTTTCGAATTTAACCAATTGTAATTTTTATTTTAATTTATATATGTATATAAGAGTTCCGTGACTGACTGACAGACAACGCACAGCCTAAACCACTGAAGCTAGAAACATGAAATTTGGCAGATATGTTCCTTAGAAAGTGTAGAGGTCCGCTAAGAAAGGATTTTTAAAAAATCAACTTCTAAGGGGGTCAAATGGGGTGTAAACGTTTAAACAAAGATAGAAACCCTCTTGTAAATATAATTTCAAAAAATCCTTTCTTAGCGAACCTCTACAGGGTGCTGCATTTTGGATGTCCGTATAGGGAATCTCCGAAACTAAGAAGTTTAGCCAAAAACGAGTGATACATTCTGGGGCTCATTTTTTGAGAAGATAATACTGGTTAAAATCGCATCCCGCTATCGTCTATTGTTTTCGACTTACAGACAAAAATTGACATTTTGGCGAAATCTAAAAAAATTTATATCTTCGTTACTATAGAAGACACGGATTTGAAATAAAACCATTATACAGGCACTTTTTACGAGGAATTTAATAATGTAGTTAACAATTTTTTTCAGTTATTAGTTTAGCCGTAATAAGATAAACTTGTATTTTTTTAAATGAAAATCATAGGCGGCTATGGCAATTTTGAAAAGCTTATTTTTTTCTGATCTAAAAAATATATATTTGTAACAAAATATTTTTTTATAACTATTCTTAAAAAGTGAAATACATATTTTGTGTGATAATAGTTGGCCATGGAAAAACTATTTCACTCCAAATGTGTAAATAATAATCAATAAGAGTTTTGTGAACTGTAAAACAGATGAAAAAATATTTAAAATTATAAAGATTTAAAAAATACGATACGGTAGAAGCATTGAACAAATATCCGAGCGCCTCAGAACAAAATTATTACATATTTTTAAAAAATCCAAAAATAGGAAAAACATATGTGTCAACAGTCAACACAATTGGAAAAAACATTTCATTGATGATCTAATGGAGGTAGGATAACGTTTCACATAGACGAAATTTGGGTATTTGAATAGCCATATCGTCATTTTTGTGTCATATAAAATATATTTTATTGAAGAATTAAAACGGCTTTTTTTTACAACACTCTATGTATCACTAGAAGTTGCAATGGTAATGTTAGCTGGTTTAAAAACAAAGAAATGTTATTAGTCGCCAATAAGTTGATTTACGATTTATTTTGCATTTTTTTCATTACTTAGTACTTGGAAAACTCTTTCATTGGTGACACTGGTTGAATAATATAGTTTAAAAATCCTTTTACTTAAAGATGCAACATTTTTTCATGGCCAACTGCCAACAGAAATCAAAGATAATTTTTTGCTAAAAATGTATTATAATAATTTGTTACAAATATATATTTTTTAGATAAGAAAAAAACAAGCTTTTTAAAAATGACATAGCCATCTATGATTCCCATTAAAAAAAATACAAGTTTATTTTATTACGGCTAAACAAACAACTGAAAAAAATTGTTAACTACATTATTAAATTCCTCGTAAAAAGTGCCTGTATAATGTTTTTATTTCAAGTCTGTGTCTTCTATAATAACGAAGATATGAATTTTTTTTGATTTCACTAAAATGTCAATTTTTGTCTATAAGTCGAAAACAAAAGACGATAGCGGGATGCGGTTTTAACCAATATTATTTTCTCAAAAAATGAGCCCCAGAATGTATTACTCGTTTTTGGCTAAACCTCTTAGTTTCGGAGATTCCCTATACGGACATCCAAAATGCAGCACCCTGTAGAGGTTCGCTAAGAAAGGATTTTTTGAAATTACATTTACAAGAGGGTGAAAGATGTTGTTAACACTTAAACGAAGATACAAACAAAATTTGGAAGATTTGTTCTTTGGCGGTTGTAAAGGGGCACTAAGACGAGATTTTTAAAAATCAGTTTTTAAGAGGGTGAAACGAGGTGTACATGTTTAAACGAAGATAGAAACATGCAATTTGGAAAACATTTTTCTTAGCACTAATTGGCACTTATCAAAAACCAACCTATAACGGGATGAAATTAGGTGTAAACATTTAAACAAAAATATAAATATAAAATTTAATATTTTGAGATTTGAGGGTGTAGAAATGCACTAAGAAGACACTTTTTTTGAAAATTCAACGAGGTGAAGCGTTTTAACGTACTTTCGTCATTCTTTTAAAAATCGGGTTTCTGATGCTCTCGCGTTGTTTTGAGTTGATGAATCAAGAAAAAAATAGATAAACAGACTAACTTCACATTTCTTCTTTAAGAAACAACAAAAATTTACGTCGAAAATCAACGTGGAAGAAGTCACGGGTGCAAGCTAGTTCTAAATAAAATTGTTGTACATATAAAAATCGTTGCAAAATGAAAGTCCATATTAGCACTAGTGCGCAAAAGTAGCTCATTTTAGCACTCAAAATGATGACAAAATGTCGTGATGTTGATTCAAAATTGTAAAAAGTAAAAATCGTGTCTCGCAAACTAAACCGATTAATTTCTCACTAATAAGAAGTCGGATGAGCTTCGAAAAAAATATCCCACGAAAAGCTAAAGTTTAGTTGCCCACATTGGTTCGTTATTGGTAATCGTTGGCTGCGCTTTGTGTGCAATCGAGTTAAGTTAATCGCGAGTCGTCAGTGAATGGCGTCAATTAGGCAACGCCACCGCACCTTCACGTGACGCCCCCACACACGAACACCCCCAGAATACGATAATCGTGTCCTTTATAAAGGCAACCTTTTCGGAAGATTCCCCCTCTGTTAATTACTTTCATAACCTCTTGCTTCTTCACGAGATAATTAAAACAACTTGTCATATTTGTAATGAATAATTAAAATACTAATTGCAATGCCACAAACACAGTCAGATCAGTCGATGCCCGAGTTTGCAAAGACTGCGACAGCGATAGTTTAAACCCGAAGAAAGCAGCTGGCGTAGTTAATAGCTGGCATAATCGTCTGTAAAGCGCAGCCTAATAATTCACTCGTCGCTAGTTCAAGTCACGGACCTATAAATTACAAAACATTAAACTTTTCCTAAACTGTCCAAGAAATAATTGCGACTGTAGGCGTGTAATTGGAACGAGAAACTTTTCCACCTATCCTGTATTTCCTCAAATTCCTTGAGGAGTACATGGCTTACAACGATGCAAGAGAGGTAATATTTTAAAGATTTACATGGCTGGCTTGAAGATCAGTTCACGTTCCCTACACTTGATTATTATTTATTCATGTTGTGTGGCGATCTTAACGAAAATATTGCGTACAAATCGCGATTTTGTACCAACTGACACAACTCCACTCTAAACTTTTTACACCACCGGGGGTAGGCATCACGTCACAAATGGCTATTAAACATTAAAATATAAATTTCTATTTTATGTGGCAAATACAACAAAAATATTTAAAAAAAAAGTTGTTTAGAATTAACATCTTGGCCCGTATACCAAATTTCTATATCATTGGCCAACTATACTTTTTCCTTTTTTTATGTTTATTCCACAAATCAAAGAATTTTATTTGTAACAGTTCTTTTACGAATAAGAAAAATTACATTTTGATTATATTAGTACTAAATAACTTTTTGACGTATCTGTTAATAAAAAGCAATTATCTTTTAATTATTATGTTGTACACTCAGAAAAGTTGAAAATGACGTGGCCACAAACCAACGCTCATTATTTGGAACCGCAGTTATAAACCATCTGCGAGGGCAAAGTAATAAAAATACTTTTGCATTTAGCCTAAGGTGACCACCTACAGAAAACCAAAAACCAGGACATAAAGTTGGCTATTAAATGTTTATTTTAAATAAACAAAAACTTATACTTACATTAAAAAAACACCACCAAAAGAAAATTTAATTATAAAACTATTAAATTAAAAAAATACGTATAAAAATAACTATTTGTTGCGTTTTTGGATTAAGGGAGTTTTCATCAGCTTACCCTATACTTAAATTTAGCCGTTTTTGAAATATTTGGAGATTTTCAAAAAAATTTGGATCTACACCTTCCACTTTAAAAATCGGTAACTCTTCTATTTTTTAAAATTTTGAATTCGTTTTTTTTGGCGTTTGAAAGAGAAAGATTAGATATTTCTTCCGGTGTTTTTAAATTTTGAAAAAAAATTAACAAACCATAAAATTTTAAGGTTACTTTTGTAATAATTTAAATACCCATAACTCAATTTTTCATAATGAAATACCCCAATTTTTATTTTACTAAATGGAAGAGACTTTAATTCTGCATCCATCTGTATTATGGTGACTTTTTGTTAAGACTGCCGAAAATCTATTACTAGCCACATCCGTTTTCGTATAGTTTGCTATGGAAATCAAAAATGTCAAAATTGTTTCTCAATAAACGTCGACAGTGACTCATTATTTGACAAATAGTGCCAAAATATGGAGAGACAAAGCTACTCAAACTTAGATTTAATTAATTTATTTTGTATTTATGGAGAGTGTGACAAAATTATGATGTCGTTCATTAAACAAAAATAATTTTTTCTCACTTAGCTTTAAATAATGATCGCATGGTAGAACCTATTAATAATAATTAAGTTTGCATAACTTTGATTCTTCATTTTTGGCACTATTTGTCAAATAGTGTCAAATAGTGGTGACGTTTGTTTAAGGAAAATTTTGACATTTTTGATTTCCATAGCAAACTATGTGAAAACGGGTGTGGCTAGTAATAAATTTTCTGTAATCTTTAAAAAAGTCCATAACTTGAAAATTATTAAATTTAGTTGTAGGGAATGTTAATACAGATCAATGCACAAATAAATTCTCTTCTATTTCGTCAAAAAAAATGGGGGTATTCCATTTGAAAAAATTGAGTTATGAGTATTTGAATTATTACAAAAGGAACCTTAAAATTTTGGAATATGTTATTTTTTATTAAATTTGAAAACACCGGGAGAAAGATCTAAGTTTTCTCTTTCAAACGCCAAAAAACGAATTCAAAATCTTAAAAACAAAATCTTAAAAATGGCAGAGTTACCGATTTTTAAAGTGTAAGGTGCAAATCCAAAAAATTTTTCCAAATATTTCAAAAACGGCTAAATTTAGGTATAAGGAAAGCTGATGAAAACTTCCTTAAAATAACCCGATTAATCCAAAAACGCAGTAAAAAATATACCTTTCCATTTAAAATAAGAAAGTTGAGACCGACTTCCGGTGTAAACGGAAGTGCCGCCATCTTGAAAATATTTTCATTTAGGAGGACCTAATGGATTATGGCTATGTACCAATTTTCAAATAAATACGATTATTCGAACTCCCAATACTTCTAATGTGAGGTTTAGACGGAACAGCCTGTATATTTTAGGTTGGTTTTCACCATAAGCATCGAACGCAACGTTGTAACCAGTAAGTGAGTTTTTTCCGAAATCCACAAGTTGTTCAGTTGCGAAAAAACACGTTCAAAAGAACTATTTGTTCTTATTATTTGTTTTTATTTATTTCAATAAAAAGCAAAAATTATAGATTTTACAAATATTTTATTTATCATAATCACTAATTAATATCAGTATGCGTATTGTTGGCTAAATATTCCTAAAATCGTCCATGCATACTATCCACCAAATTTGTGAGTAGCGAAAATGCCAATTTTTTTTTAAATTTCGATCGCGAACTTTTGGTTGAAAATTTCGCCAGTCGCGAACTATATTACTCTATAAATTTTCTATTGGATTTAGAATTCCTCATTTCATTTCTGACCTGACAGTTCAGTTGAAATAATCTAAATATAATTCTACAAAGGATCGCTTTGAAGCTTTATTATTTTTCACAGAAATACTAATGTTTAGATTCGGGATTGTAAGAACCAAAATGAAAACAACAAAAGTAATCAATAAAATGTCACAAATTATATCAACAATTTACCCTTCCACAGTTCTATTCATTATCAACTTTTATAAATGAACGGGAAGTAGGATTTTAAAAACTAATTTAGGATTCATAGAAAGTAGTGAATCCCAATTAAAAGTGTTGAAAAACAATTAACATTCAGTTATAATGAGAGCAACAAATCTTTGCAGTATTTTATTGTTTTGCTTATAATACCGGTTACAATAATTAATTAATTAATTGTCAAAGTTACATTTTTGTAGAAAAAAGAAAACCGCCATTGTGATGAAACTTAAAAAGCAGAAAAAATCCCAAAATCAAGAAAAAAATTACTTTTCTTTCATATTTCAAAATGTTTGAACTGGAACATAAATCAGCTTCCTTGGGTAAAAATTCCGTTAAACAATTACAAGTTCAATTCATACAAAAAACAAAAGTCTGCACAATTACACAATTACAATTACACAATTACACAAACATAAATGGAATCTTTTGAGTTTAAGCTAAAATATCCACAAGAATATTATAAAAACATTATCGTGGTAATTCACTATTTTTACAGATAATTTTCAAAGTATAAAGTTATGAAAGGCAACTCTTGTCATTTATCACTTAAAACTAAAGAATTCAAGTAGGATAAATTACTGCGTTGTGCAAACTTCGATAATGTATTTCATAAAAGTTGCAACGGATCTGACAAAAGTCCGAAAAACAAAGAGTCAGGTTTCACAGCGGTGCAGATTTTATTTATGATCTTATCTTTTTTTAATACCAATTTGCTAATAATGATTTCAAATTGGTGAAATAAATATAAAACACTTGCAATACGTATGTGGTAGATATTACTTCTTGCTGTTATTGATAGAAACCAATTAAATTCCTGATTACGTGGATACTAAATACTAATTTGTTTTCTTATTAAAAAAAAAATTGTGGGTAAAAAATGGCATACAACGTAAATTCTCTGTGTTTGTGTTTGAGATCGAATACCTGTTTATTAGCAATTACATATTTTATGAATTTTCGTAATAAGAAACTTATTAAACAAACGTATTTTTATTTATTTAACAGACGAAGTAGTACCTAGTAAATATTTAATCTCGTTCTGTTATTAACAGTAAATATATGCACATTTTGGTTTCAATTTGGTCTAGGTACCCCGATAATCGTATTAATTAAATTACTGATTTAACCAATACATTACCTGTTATTGTAGAATCCACATTATTGCTTAATGATGTTTTTGCTCAAACAAAGGATTTGATTTCTATTTAGTAAATATACTTAAGTGTTTTAATTAATCAAAGAAAGAAAACACTTTGATAGTTTTTTCAATCGCAGGAATTTACATTTAAATTCTTTCCCAAAGAGTGAACAAAAACGGTGACGGCTTTTCACAAAAAATGTCTTTCTTCGATCTCAAAAAGTACTACACAGAGAAAAGCATTTTTTTAATTTAGGTATTTGTATTTGTTTGAATCGCATTTATTTGAAATAATTATCTTAAGCCAAGTAAACTGAAATGTTTGATGAAAATTATTTATTTATTTTATGATGCTATTATTTCAATGCAAAATAATTTTTGAAGTAAAGAAATAGTTTCTTTGAATCAACTTAATAATGAATAAACTTTATTAAATCTAACACGATAGTTTCAACATTTTGAATTCGATTTCAAATTAAAGATACAGGGTGTTTTTTTTTAAAATTACAACGTTTTTATGCAATTATGACTATTTTATGCAATTTATGACTATTAATGAAACAGTGATTAGTTTGACAACTACTGTCATGGGTTTCCAAAAGTTAAATAATTAAATGTGTATTTTTTGTATCTATTGTTTTGTGACTTTTATATATTTGGGTTAAAATGCTTTAGTTTTAATGAAATTTATTAAAATGTCACCTTATCGCGATAATCAGCTTCATTACATCTTAGACGAGGAGTTACAAATAAAAATATTAAAGAAAGCATTTTTAATAACAATGTTAAAAGGTTTACAAAATATAATCTTAATAAAAGTAAGGTATTTATTCCGTAACACGGAGACTCTTATTTTTATAAATCAAAGTCTTTACAAAAGCTGTCCCTATCCATTCCATTTGAGTGATTTGTTTAATCCTTGGGATTTGATCGGTGCAAGTGCGATACCAATCGTAACCACTTTAAAGTAAGTGGAAGTGAGATGAAAAAAGGATTTAAAATAATGGGAAACGAGACAAGAGCGAAAATCCGTTATTTCAGAAACTCGTAACTTGTTCTGTTCGTACGATAAAACAATGATTTTAATTAAAATCGTTCAAACAACATGTAGGTATTGTTTGTTAATGCCAACTCTGATCATCAAGTTAAAATTGAGATGTATTTATATCTCGATTTACATCGAAGTGTGACTTTTAAAGAATTTAACTTAAATCATTTGAATCAGATTTTGATTTATGTTACTCCTGCAGCCGGAAAAAAATAAAAACTAATTTTCCATGTTAATTTCCTATATCCAAGTCTGCCTGGCACACCTGGTACATACATACAGAGTGAATATAAAGTATGGAACCAAGCGGTTTTTTTTGAAATTATTTGCTTTCAGAAAATAATAATTAATATAAATTAACGTAATATAAAAAATGGGATCGTATTTTGAAAACGAAATTTTGTCAAAATTGCAATTTATGTAAAAAAAAAATTGAAAAAATTAAATATGAAGTAGATAGTTGTAATCCTTAAATCATAACCTTTAAGAGAAAAATAATTTTATAGTGGGTTGCTATTTAAGAAAATATTTTTTTTTTGTAGAACTCAAAAACAAAAGAAGATTTCGAAAAATTTAATTCCTGATAAAACATCACATGTTTAAAGTACTTTATCGTTCATCAATTAGTTTTTCCAAAAAATTTATAGTTTAAGCAAAAAACGTTTGGTTCCATACTTTTTATTCACCTGGTATGTACAGCTACATTAAAAAAAAACAGGAAATGTGAAAAAAATATATATTGTTTTGAAGTACCTACTTGTAGCAGCCTCCATTAATTTGGCAGATTTGTTTTTGCTTTAAAGTACTTTTTATAACGAGTCTGCAAATGCTTTTTATTCACAATCACTATAGGTACTAAGATGCCGATTCCTAACCTTTTAGGTATTGTTTCATCTTTTGGTTCTAAGTGATTAATGATTAGAGATAGGGTTTTAGGACGTTAAAAAATCCAAAAAAAGATACTAAAAAAGGACAATAAAGACATAAAATAGGACATTATATAGAAGGAAAATACTTCATAAAATCCTAGAGAATAATAATGAACAAAAACACGATTAGTCCGACACACCAAACTTTTATTGAAAACACAACGCGTTTCAACCACAAAGTGGTCATTCTTAGGTAAGAATAAAACTAACTAACAGTTAGTTCATACCAAGAAGATCCAAGAAGAAGTAGAGAATAATAGTTATTTATTATACAAGACGATAAAAAGATTGTTTATCTACGAGTGAAAAGGTTAAGTTCACGAGTGACGAAGTCACGAATTTTTTGCATTTCTCAATACGAAACGTCAGATTATTTTTAACAGATTTAAAGCAATTTAAGCCTTGTTGAGTCTAATTCGAAAAATTAAATGTTTGAGTGTAAATCGGACGCTTTATTCCACCTCGTGGATGATAACATTTCGACTCTCTCAACGAAAACTATAGTAACTCAAAAATTAAAATTTTGAGAAAAATTGCATTGAATCTTTGATTGTTAATAAAAAATCAAGGAACTGTTTAATATAATTGAAAATTGCTAAGGGCCCATATTATGGTAATAATATTGTTTATCCAAAAAACAAAATTGTATTTTGGGCCCTACATAAGCCATCGCACTCAAAAACTAATTTTTATGAGTTACTATAGTTTTCGTTGGGAGAGTCGATTTGTAAATTTAGATGAATAAAATAAATTAAAACATTTTATTCAAATCACTCTATAAAGAGACTTTATTCCACACTTTAGATGCGTACAAAGTACCACTTTATCCACTAGTGGAATAAAGTAACTTTATTCCACTGTTAGTAACCAGCGCACCGCGTAACATCTTACTACGTTTAACCGAAAGCACACTTGGCGTGACGTTTAAATGTCAGTTTAATTTTTAATAAAGTTTGGAATAATTTGGGCCTGTGACTGTATATAAAACGTTATATTGCAGTCGTGTGTTAGTCGCGTTTTATCCACTTAAGAAAATTAACCGCTCGAACTGACGTTCTCGCGGTTAAACATTCTTGCGTGAATAAAACGCTATCTAACACACTCTTACAGTAAATAACTATTATCTACTCTTGCTGTTAAAGTGTTACTTTACCTACCCTTGCAGTTAAAGTGCTACTTTATTTACTCAAAAGAGTTGATAAAGAAATAGTTTAACATCTGCTATAGAAAAAATGTTTTTTTATTTTATAATATCTCTTGACTTAACTTAAATTAATAAAAAAAATAATAAAGTTTTAATTCCAGATTTGCGCGTTTCAGGTTAAGCAAAAAAAATTAATTCTTTGCAGTTTTGGCACAAAATCAAAAAAAAATTTGTGTTGTTTTGTAAACTCAATCCTAGGACATAAACCTCGTGCTATAGCTATCGTCATTCTGGCAACGTCACAACTGCGTTTTTTAGGGAGAAATTGGTCAGAAACTTTTGGTTTTTGTACAAAAGAAGGATCTGTGTTATCATTGAACTCTACTTTGAATCAGAAGTTGTTATTATTTTATACAAAAAAGACATTGTGAAAAGTGACAGACGTGGCGATAGCTATATGTATATCACGAGATATATACTGTATACATATTTAAAAAAAGAACAAATAAAATAATGTTTTTTTTATTACCCATGTAATAATTGTTTCAATTGTTTCACCTATGTGAAATAATTGTTGAAAAGGCAATTTACATTCTTATTTCTATAGCTCAGGACTTTTCTATGGTCACACTGGCAACTAAATTGTAGAAGTCTTTATAAAAACTTAAAGATTTTTTTGTTCATGGCACGCAAGTATACAGGGTGCGCCAGAACTCGAGCCCCATAGAAAAATTTCAAGTAAAATAAAATACCAGGAACATGGAAAAAATGTTTAAAAAATTCTATCTGTCAAAAAATTTTGACATTTATCTTTTGACATTTGATATTTTTTTATGTCTATTTAATGATACTGATAATCTTGTATATGTTTTTTTTACAATTAATTAGGAAAGGTACAAAAATTTTGCCAATAAAAGCCACAAATAACCTTGAACAGAGTTACAGCTTTCTTGTTTCCTCTTCTAATAGCCTGTAGCAAAAACATTTGGAAAATTATTTTTCCAACAGAAATAAATAGAGCCAAAGTACAAAATTTAAACTATCATAACTTAGAAATTTTTATAGATTACATTTTTTAAACATTTTTTCATGTTCCTGATATCTTACCTTATATGGCATTTTTCTCTGGGGCGCAAGTTCTGGCGCATCCTGTATATTACCCCGCGTATTTCTCCTCCGGTTGCGGCTCCAAAACCAAAATAATAAACTTGACTTACTTAAAGTGGAGAAGGAAAAAATATAAAGTGGCAGAAAGGCGAGTTCCGGCAAAGGCAAAGTTCCGAAATCAAATAAAATAAATAAATAATTTATTTGTTTAAAAAAATTAAAAATGGCAAAATTTTGGTTTTAGGGCAAAATAGTAATTTCTGTTACAAGTACCTAAAATACAGTTTTTACGGATGAATCGTTGCTGTCTGTAATAGCAGAAGAGTCCGCAAAAACGTTTTAGGTACAACATTTTTTTTCTTAAAGCTCTCAAAAAAAAGAATTCACACCTCATATTAATTAAAAAAAATTTCCCACCATAGTAACCAAATTGACTTTTTCGACCGGAAAAAACTGTTTTTAGAGTACCTAAAATAACTATTTTACGTACTATTTTATTGAGTCCAGCAAAGATTCATTTTAGGAACTTAAATGAGTCCCTGAAGCAGCTATTTTCAGGGGCATATAAAAAAAATTCATTTGTCATGTTAGGACAAACACTATCTGGCGATTTAGGATTTTATTCTGAAATAAGTCTGAACTAACCAAGAAGTATAAACAAAGAGACCAGAGACCAGAATAGAAAACTCGAATTCAGAAGAAAACAAAATCGATAAACCCTACAAAAATAAGAGAAAACTGTTTTTACAAAACTTGAGAATGGGTTACTTTCATAAATTTGCGATTTTAATTAACGGTTTGTAAAAAGAAATCGGGAAATAATACGTGGTAAATTGTTTTGTGATAAATAACCTGTTGATGGTGAGCCATAACAAAAATATAAATTTTGTGCGTTACTTTTGGTTCAGTCTGTATGCATAATTATGAACTAATAAAAAAATATAAAAAAATGTTAGTAGTAAAGACTTTGCAATAACTCTTAATTAAGACAAACAATTCCTAGCAATAATAGGGAAGCGTAAATTAAATTGATTAGCTTTTTACAGCATCTGACTTCAGGGAATTTGAGATCTTGTTATTTGATTTACAAATAGGAGAAAAATTCTTATGCTAAAAATTTAATCTCACTTTTGTAATTTAGATTACTATCGCTGCTAAAAATCAATCATGTAGACGTAAAGCTATAAAGTTGTCATAATTTAGAAAATTGTGAAAGCTTCTTAACTATGCACCTGGTGTTTATGACTCATTCACAATGCATTATTAAACTAGTTAAAATGACGTAATATCACGCACACACAGCTATTATTTTAAGATCCTAATCAAAACCATTATCACGTATTTTTATATACTTAGTTATTTATAAAACGCGTTATTTTTTCAATGCATTAAATTTCATCATTAAAGTTAAAAACAGGCTTTCATATTGATCAGCTTTGCGCTAGAAATGGGTTTTTTGACATCCATAACATTATACTTAACGTCAACAAACCAGGACATTAATATTTATGCCACGTCATGAAGCATTTGTTGAACTTGGACACGAAACCACCCAGATTTTTCATGAATATTACAAAAATGTTTTGCGTTTAAAAGAAGATTATTTAAATGTTGGGTCTCCTCTTTAGACAAACATTTTAGTGTCACGAGTGTAGACTTAATGACCGTTCACCTAATTAGCTTTGGAGATTCCTGGATTTGGTTTTTTATCAACAGAATTTGATAACGTCATCTTTATTGTTCATATATCATCAGTGAATGCAGCGAATCGATTCGTTTGTTATCAATCTCAAGCGCACATCTCGTTCTGTTATTACATCCGACGTCGTTATGGTAGTCGGTCGACAACAATCCAGCAATCCAGGTATTGTTATCAAAGAAATATGACGGATTGAGAAGGCGCTTCATGCTTTCTGACACACATAGATTAACTGTTTGTTTAAAAAGATCTCTGAAGATAAATGTCTTTTCTACTCCAGGTCAAATAAAAGTATAGTTACTTTGTTCGAGTAAGATCAATTGCATTAAATCTTTTTTTTAAAGGTAATGTATACGCTCAATGCTGAAATCGATTTCATCAAAAAGTCATCCATCAAGATACTGAAACCTACAAATACTTGAGCCGCCTCTTTCACTGAACGTCACCGTCAATCGCCTTAAATTCGTTTACTCTAAACAAAAGCCTGTTATTTCTCCACATTAAATGTAAATTAACTCGACACAAAAACCTAAAGATTTAGCTTTCCACCGTTCAAAACTAATCTTTGGTAAAAAGAAATAAAGTTGCCAATTATTAATATATTCTCATTTATAATGATTAATGATCAATGTTGTTCGAAACCATCTGGTTTAAAAAGAGTAGAGCGACACAGAAAAATTTACATGTAAAGAAATTCTACAGGATGTTCCAGCGAGTTGGTAAAGTCCAATATTGACTTTTAAACAATAAAATTTTAAATCATGTATACAGGGTGCGCCAGAACTCGCGCCCCAGAGAAAATTTTCAAGTAAGGTAAGATACCATGAACATGAAAAATATGATAAAAAAAATTTATCTGTCAAAAAATTTTGACATTTATTTTTTGAAATTTGACATTTTTTTGTATCTATTTAATGATACTAATGATCTTGTATATGTTTTTTTACAATTACATATTTAGTAAAGGGACAAAAAATTTGCCAATAAAAACCACAAATAACATTGAAAAGAGTTACAGTTTAGGATACAACTTTCTTGTTTTCTCTTTTAATAGCCTATAGCAAAAAAACTTGAAAAAGTATTTTTCCAACAGAAATAAATAGAGTCAAAGTGCAAACTTTAAACCCTCATAACTTCGAAATTTTTATAGATAAAATTTTTTTAACATTTTTTTCATGTTCCTGGTATCTTACCTTATATAGCATTTTTCTCTGGGGCGCGAGTTCTGGCGCAGCCTGTATAGAAAATTGATAGATGCTAATCTAGTCATCGCTTAAAATTATTTTCAACTATACAACGTGTCTCAAAAATCAGTTATAATACAAACTTGTATTTTTAATACAAACAGCACATATGTTTCTTAGCGTTTTTGGATGTAGATTTTTATGAAAATGTTTTTAAACTAAACTTTTACTGGTCGATTTTGCCTAGTTTTAAAAATTAGACGTTTTTTTACGAAAACATGCACATTTTCAAAATTTATTACACAAAAACTAAGACGACATTTAGAAATATTTTTTTTTACTACCGCAAGGTACAAGCTATAAGGTTATAAATTTTTTTTAGTGTGTTGCATTTGTAAAGATAAAAACAAAGTTTAATAACTTCAAAAATTTAAATAGAACACCTTATTTAATGTTTTTGTATTTAAAACATTATTAAATTGTCTTTCTAAAATTATTTACTTTAGGTGTTTATAATCAATAACTAAAAAGATATTTAACGTTAAACATTAAAAAAAAAATTGGCTCGTATTGATTTAGTAGCCAAAAAGTGCACAGTTGCACAAGAGATAGAAGAAATATCATTTAATAATCACATTTGTGTTAAACTGAATCTATTATTCTTTATTTTTACAATAAAATAATTCGGATTTCAGTATTTACAACAAGTTTTATAATCTCTGGATCAATCAATGGATAAGTGATCCATGGTGGAGTTACTATGGTTGCCATAGTATAAACAATGCTCAGATATAAATAGGCATTGTTGCTACAATTAATATTGAATGTTAAATATTTTTTCATTTATCAATTCTAGATATTAAAAGTTTTTTTTTTGATAGACAATTTATCAATCTATTAGATGCAAAAATAAAAAATAGGGTGTTCCATTTAATTTTTTTTAAGTTACTTAACTTTTCACAAACCTTTTTTTTAATCTTTACAAATGCAAAACACTAAAAAATTGTTACAGCTTCAAATTCTGTATGTTCTTCTTTGTAGAAAGTAAGAAAAAATTTGTTCTAGCTGTTTTAGTTTTTGTGTAATAAATTTTTAAAAATTGCATGTCATTGTCATAAAAATCTTCATCCAAAAATGCCAAGAAACATGTGGTGTTTCATTTAAAAAAACACAAGTTTGAATTGTAACTTATTTTTGGGACACGCTGTATAGTTAAAAATAATTTTAGGTGATGAACTAGATTAGTATCTATCAATTTCCTATATACATGTTTTAAAATAATATCGTTTAAAAGTCAATATTGGATTTTACCAACTCGCTAGGACACCTGTATATTCTGTAGCCGATCAGATAAAAATCATTAGGTTCATTACGTGCATTTTTTCGTAGTTACTGATGAAACAGGTTGATGCATTCTTACCTTTTTACTATTTTAGGAGTAGAAAAAATACTTATGAAATTATACAAAATCAAGTTTTATACGTTTTCTGAAAGCTCTCGTAGTTTACAAGTGGAACGTCTTTTTTTCTTCGAATATGGGACATAAATCGTGTTATTTATATTGGTGAAATAAATTCCAAGAACATACGAGTGAAATGAATACACTTGGTTCCAATATATTGTCACCAAATCACTATGAATCTTTTTACTTTTTACAAAATCTGAGAGGGTGAGAAAATAGAACATTTCAATATTCCATGATTTATACATACTCGTATAAAGGCCTTCTCCCTACTGCTTGATGTAACTGTATTGGTTGCAAACAAGCTGAATTAATAAAGACATTTTTCAATTTCGAACAAATAGTGGTATTTTATGTTTATTTATGATTTACATGCGTAGTCGAACTCTTTTTATTAAAATACACTACTCAAAACAATTAAGGAACAAAAATATTTCCAAATTTTTTTGGTGATTTTGGAAAGGCTGCATCTCATCGAAAAATGGTCGTATCTAGATTTTTAAAAAACTATTCTAAGGCTTTAAGTTTTGTCCGCGGACTTGATTTTTTTTTTTTAGTTAAATTTATGGATGTGCCGGATAGTCTGTTCATTCGGTCTTAATAAGCTTTTTTTATATACTCTTACGTCATTTTGTCGCTGAGATATCTGACTTTTAATGAAAAAAGATCGTATTGTATTTTATCATCGATATCTCAGCAACCAATAACCGCACAGAGAATGTAAGAGTAGTTCCAAAAAGTGAAATAAATGTCTTACAAGATCCTTTAAAAAAACATTTTTTTTTTACTCTAAAACATTGATTTGTAAGAAAGAGAAAAAGGTAACTTTCTGCATTGTTTTAGTAAATCTACCGCGTATTCACAAATATTGATGGGGAAATTAATGTTTTAAGGTGTTTTTACAGCTTATTGTACCCTGCATAACCCGATCCATCACACCGTATTCTCGAACCAATTGTTCAAAGTTTTACAAAAGAATTAAAGGAACAATTGTACATATTGTTTCCGAATATCCTCTAATCTTCGTCAAAATAAAAAAAAACATTTTTTTCAGCTTTCTTTAACAATTTTGCATTAGTTAAATTTGAAAAAAAAATCGAAAAAAAATTGAAAATAATATTTTTGATTTTTTATTTTGTACTCAATGTTAAAGAGTGCTTTTATCAACTAATTTCTGTAGATAGTAAAATAAAGTAATTTTTATATATTGTTTATATTTTAATATCAACTAATTTCAGTAGTTAAAGTAGTCTTTTCTCGTCTAGTGAAATAAAGTAATTTTTACCTATTATTTATATTCAAGAAATTGTGGTAGGTGATTACAAAATAAAAGGAAATATTATACACAACTATAAAGATTGTTTATCGACTTCGACACTCGTAAACTTAACCTTTTCAGTCGTAGATAAACAATTTCTTTATCGTCTTGTATAATAATAAATATTTTTAAAAAATTGATCACTATTGTTTCTTGAATTTTTTTACAAATTTAAAAAAATCTAAATAATTTTTTTGATTTTTTTTTAAATTAAGCAGTATTGTTGCTTGAATGTTTTTACAAGTTCCCAAAAACAATTTTTTTTTTATTTCTTTTTATTTAATGCAAACTAATGCAAAATTATAAAATAGTCGAAAAGAAAATGTTTTTTTTCATTTTAATGAAGATTAAGCAATGTTCAAGAACAATATGTACAATTGTTTCTTTAATTCTCTTGCAAAACTTTGATCAATCAATTTAAAAATTCACAGGGCTACGGGGAGTGCATTGAGCTGTAAAACTACCTAAAAACATTAATCTCCCCATAAATATTTGTGAAAACGCGGTAGATTTACTAAAACAATGCAGAAAGTTACTTTTTTTCTCTTTCTTTCAAGTCAATGTTTTAGAATAAAAAAATGTTTTAGAAAAAAATCATTAAAAGATCATGTAAGACATTTATTCCAGTTTTTGGAACTCTTACATTCTCTGTGCGGTTATTGGTTGCTAAGATATCGATGATTAAAGACAAAAGGATCCTTTTTCATTTAAAGTCAAATATCTCAGCGACAAAATAACGTAAGAAAATATAAAAAAACTATATTAAAGCCGAATGAACAGGCTAATCGGCACATCCATTAATTTAACTAAAAAAAAATTCCCCAACTCCGTGGACCAAAAACAAAAACGATAACTGCGTGACTGTAGCACTGAAAAAAAATTGTCCAAAAATCTCAAAAGTAGAAACTTAAAGCATGTAAATGGTTTTTTAAAATCTAGATACGACTATTTTTCGATGAGATACAGCCTTTCAAAAATCAGCAAAAAAATTAGGAAATATTTTTGTTCCTTTAATTGTTTTGAGTAGTGCAACTAATTTAGTGAAGCGTGTGATAGGAAATGCAAATGGAATAGAAGAACACAGAATGTCTGATAAGGCAATTAATGAGCAGCAACAGAGCTTCAGCTTTGAGGAGCTTTGTATCTCCAAAGTTCAATAAGACGATGACATACGTATTTTGCAATTAAATTAATTACTAACATTCCACTTACTACTGATTAATGTCGGCTTGCTCAGGACGAGCTATTAATTTAAATTTAAGATAGTTTACTAAAGTGGATGCATTTCTTTCACCTTGTTACAAGTATGTGTATCACTATCAAGTCAATGTAAATCCTAACTTTGGACCATGAATGTAGATTAATTACTCGAAAATTAACATTTAAACTAACACATTGTGAGAGATTGCAACATTTATTTCTCTTGAAAATTTTATGACAGCTCGGTTTTTTCACAACCAAATTAATGTCTTGTACATCCAAAGTTTCTGTGCAAAGTTTTCTAAACTAAATCTGCTGAAAAATGTTGTGGTTGTGAGATGAATGAGAGTGGGACACATTCCAAGTCGGGGGCACACAGAATGAGTAAGAAAAATGTCGTTCGATGGCCTCACCCCAACAGGTGAGACCACAATATGTTTCTCTAGGGTGTCGAAAGATGCATCTCGTGAATTTAAATCAGTCTTGTTGGCGTATTTCATAGTTTCAGGGAAGGAATTGCACACTTGGCCAATAATTTTATAAAACTTTCGGTTTAATGGTAGGCCCTTGGGAAAAATAATATTGGATTGTTTCGAGTCAGATATTCAAGTTACGAATAAACTTTAGAAAAGGTTACCTCTTTTGTTAACATTTACTGCTGGACATTCTCTAGTTGCTCCCTAGACATTTGCACGATTCAGGAATTTTCCTCACTGTTTTATTTTATATGCGGTATTTGAATGAAACGTTGACATTTAGACGCAGATTATTCGCCCAAAACTTTTATAATAATAATTACCATAAAAATTCAGGCTTTTGGTTAATCCTTGATGAGAGGGACACTTTGTTTGCTTGGAGAAGACAGGTAAAACTCTCTATCGAATATTTATGACATGTAAACTACATTTCTTCTAGTGAAGAATTGGCCCGTGATCGATGAATGGACATCCAGTCAACTATGCATTATTCATTGGAACTCCGGTACAGTCGTACCCCGGAGACGTCGCAAACTCCGGGGGCAGATCCATTGGCCATACTATATTCTTATCCGATTTCACCGCATTCGCTCATGTTTATTTGGAATATTTCAAACCGAGTCAAATTTAGTCTGTAGAGTCCTGAATACGAATAAGATTTTGTTGTTAAATACTGAATTCGGAAAGAAAAACCCTTGGAAACCCAATCGAGAATCGAAGATAAATTATTAGATCGTTGTATTTGCACTAAATAGCTGACGTTCACTACCCGAATCGTAAACTAAGGAAAACACAGAAAAAAACACTCCGAGAAACGTTAATAAATCTCAGCAACGACCAGACCAGGATTTTCAAATCACTTCTAAAACAAGATAATTAATAAGAAAAAACATTTGGCAATTATATTTTCTAATTAGAGAACTCATTACATTATTGCCTGCATTGAGTTTAATTGCATGCAATTGTAGGAAATATTAATTGATTGCTTGTTTTTGATTCCGAATTATTCGATGTTTCTCTTTAGGAGCTAATTGCGATTTATGGGAAGCAAGTAATAAGCTTCACAATAAAAATCTGTTATGGATAATGTTGAGATATATCGAACCTAATCCAATTTTGGTAGTTGGAGTTATAACGTATATATGAAACATTCCGGACAATTATTGGTCAATTTGTTTCATTTATTGCGTTCATATATTTTAAAAGCACAAGTATCAGGTTTACTAGAGAATTTATCGAACAATTTGAGGGTTTTCATGTGTACAAAGTATGAGGACGTGATACTGTAGCTTGTCCGAAGCACTAATAAATTAGAAAAAAGTTTATTAAAGTTTTATGAGTTGAATTGAGGACTAGTGCCAGTCACGAAAACTTATTATTCACAACAATAAACATTTGTTAGCTCGCAGCATTAATAAGACATTTACAAGTTGTCTACATTAAACTGAATTGTACGTTGTCTTGAATAAAGATTTCGCTTGTTGCTGTGAAACTAAGCAGAAGGAAATTATTTAAATTTCAATTTCAATGAAATATATTTTTTGCACGAGGACGGGGAATAGAAATCAAATATTCTTATGTCAAAATTGTGCTAGAAGTCAAAATTCTCTTTTTAGCGGATGGTTAGGGGAGGAATGAACGACGAGAGCACACATTTACTCCCGTTACTAAGTCATTCCTATTGATTGGCTTATCGTCCACAAACAACTTCAAATGTAATTATTTATCTAAAAAACAATTGGGGACATATAAAAAACACAAAATTTTTGTATGTGCTATATAACAATATTTTTTTTAACACTGAATATAAAACAGGAAGCGGAAAAGAAGAACAGAGCTTTGCAGCTAAAACAACAGTGTCTTTTGTAATTATAAAACAATATTTTTGCAGTTTATTGGAAATGTAAAGAATTTAATTTCAAAGACATTTTTATTTTACATTCTATAAAAGCTCACACCTGCCTGAAAAAGAACAATATGCTCTGAACAAGTTCAATAGTGACATTTGATTAATACTTTCAATTTCTTGCTAAAATTCATGCTTTTGTTTAATAAAGACAAAAAAATGTTGGTATCATTTTTATTTGCAGTATTTTTTTAAGTAACTGTTGCGTTTATTGTTCCAAGATATCTTTTTCTCCGGCCGGATTAAAACATGTCATTTTTAGTTTCCTTATCCTATATTTAACATAAATTCTAACATTTTCAATAAATATTTTTTATTTTTTTATAAAATTCATAAACATATCTTTGTAAAACAATAAATAAAAAACCGTTTTTATTTAAGAAAAAACATATTAGTATGGTAATCTTAAAAGTTTAAACAATTAATTAAAATATACGTATTAAGTCAAACATTTTTTTAACAAAAAAGTGTGAGGTTTACAAAAAAAATTCTTGCGCAGCAACAATTTTTATAAAAAGGCTGGTAGGTTTCCATTAAAAAAAATTGTTACTATGTTTATCTCGTAAGTATAAACAATTAATTAGTATTTATTTTTTTTTAATAGAATTTTTATAGCCACACCTATAAATTTATTTGCCATAAAAATTTATAGTTTCGCCAGAATAAAATCGTTTCCAGACTTTTGGACCATTCTGTATATTGATGGCTAGAGTTAAAATCTGGAATATGTTTTGATAAAATAAAGGTGTTAAATATAGGAAGCATTCCGTTGATTGCTAGTGAAATATTTGAGCAAAAGTTGCGACATTGTGAGACATTTAATTAATGAAATCGTGTGCTAGAACGCTTGTCTGTAAAGAAGATTCATTAATGTTACATTGAAAGTGATTAGCAGTAGTGAAGCGTAAATATTTGTAAATTTACGACGAAATAATAATTGAGTTTTGAAATAATAATTATGACAAAAGAGGGTGAGATCGTTATTGTTCGGCAAAGCGCAACTGTAGGGGAAGAGTTAAGGCATTTCGGCTCTTAATTGGGCGTCGGCGTCGTTTAGCGTAAATAATTCCCGTGTCGTAAATAAATGGCTGGCATTATTAATTTATCAGCTTGGCAAATCTTGCTTTTAGTAAAATCTGATCAGTAAAGTTTGTAGATATTCCATTTAACGGAAACAACAAACGTCCAGAGAAACGCTATAGGAGCGGAGGCACTCTCACTGCCGAAAACTACAACAGGGCAACTAGGTTAAGTGCTAAGTTCTGGAGTATATCCTCTCTTATCCTGCTCGAGGACAATTGCACCTGGCCGCGACGCCCACAAATCACTTTAATTACGTCTGATAATAACATACGTACACTCAAGAGAGTGCGTGCGGTTTCTCAACAGCTTTTTGTTCACTCCCTATTGTTTATTAAGCACCTTGTGCAAGTAATGAAGATGCTATTACGGTTTTTGCCACATCTCGCTCAAATTGACGCTTTTTTGGTGCATTTAACTTCCTTTGTCGCCAAGGGTAATTTTAAACTTGATTCCAACAAAATGAATTCATGAAATAAGCCCACGCGAAAAATGCGCACAAGATAAATGCCCACACGGAAAAAAGCTCACACCGAAAAATACTCATACGGAAAAAAACCCACACAGAAATAAGCCCACATAGAAAAAAAGCACAGAGAAAAAGGTGACCAAAAAAAACATAAATGCTCATAAGAAAAAACCCACACAGAAAAAAACTCACATGAAATAAGGCTCACAAAGAAAAAAGCCCACGTCGAATAAAAGTCACACGGAAAAAAGATCACAAGGAAAGATACGCACAGTGAAAAAATCACACATGGAAAGAAACCCACACCGAAAAAAGCCCACACGGATAAAAGCCCACACGGATAAAAACTCACATAGAAAAAAGCTCACACAGAAAAATACGAATCTATGAAATAAGCCCACGCGAAAAATGCGCACAAGAAAAAAGCTCACAAGATAAATGCCCACACGGAAAAAAGCTCACACGGAAAAAAAAACCTACACAGGAATAAGCTCACATAGAAAAAA
>NW_025401063.1:15385531-15406640 GCF_015345945.1 Tribolium madens | reverse complement strand
AAAAATACGAATCCATGAAATAAGTCCACGCGAAAAATGCGCACAAGAAAAAAGCCCTTAGAAAAAAGTCCACAAGATAATTGCCCACACAGAAAAAAGCTCAGACTGAAAAATACTCACACGGAAAAAAACCCACACAGAAATATGCTCACATAGAAAAAACCTCACATGGAAACAACCCCACATAAAAAAAACCTACACAGAAAAAAAACTCACAAAGAAATAAGCTCACTTAGAAAAAAACGCACGATGAAAAAAGCCCACCAAGAAAAAAACTCATATGAATAAAAGCCCAACCGCCAAAAAGCCCACGCGAAAAAAGCTCACAGGGAAAAACAATCTCTGCTGTCGTGGATGAATTTGTAATCGATCAGATGCCAATAAAAATGTTTTAGAATAAAATTTTGCTGTAATCCTATTCAAGAAAAGTGTAAGAGTGTAGAGCTTATTCCACATCTGGTGGCGAAATGACAGTGACAGAGAAGAAACTTGGATTGGAAACTCATGAGCGTGCATTTTTTTCTCTAAAATTTTCTTACTTGTCATTTTGCAAGAGTTTACAATCGGGTGAACGCAAATAAAGACCAATATTTAAGTAGATAAAATCATTTAAATGTAATCGTTAATGAACTTATCATAACCCACGATAATTGCGATGAAATCAAATTTTGAGAGCGAGGATTGTTAGAAATATTGTTAAAAAATATTTTTATGCTTTAACAACGTAATAATTTGTTTATCATTCTTAATCTTATGTATAAGTACCTACTTATGTTATTTTTTAAAGAATAACAGAGGTTTTGAAATACATTTTATTACGACGCCTCTGGACATTATTTTTTTTAATAGTAAACATACTTTTTGTGTCAAAATACCGTAATTTTTGACAACGTTAGTTCGCCACCAGATTTGGAACAAGCTCTGCCTCTTTTTCTTTTGCGCTTGTGACTCAATGTAATTAGTTTTCTTAACAAAGTAATGCGCACAACTCCCAAATTTAACATTTTTTGCACACTACTCAGAAGATCGTATTCAGGTAACTAACTTGATAATAACTAAAGAAAGTTTGGTGAAACTAGTGAAACAATTTTTTATTTAATAAATAAAGAAAGAATATTGTTCATATAACTATATCTGACGATTTATTTATCGTTGGTGAAACTGACAATAAATATTGTATAAAATTTTGTGTGTCCCCAAGCCTCCGTCCCCAGTTTTAGAATGTTAAATAGCTCACTATCTACTTTTTCTAAAAAAAATTATTACCCAAATATCTCAGAAACTATAGAATATATCTACCAAAAATAAAAATTGTTTTAAAGTCGTTGACAGACTAAACTTCTTTATTTTTTTAAATTCTTATCGCTTGTCACCTCCGAATCGCCACCCGATCTGTTAAAGATTTAGAAAATTTTTGATATGGTGCAAAATTTTTTGGGCAATGTCAATTCAATTTTATTTGTTAATTTTTTTATTTAAGAAAATTATCATTACGTTATTCAAACTTCTCCCAGCAAAGCGAGTTATGAATTTGAAAAAGATGCCGCAAACTAATAAACTACTATCCTGTAAATTGAAAGAAAATGTTATCTTTAAAGTAGAGGAGCACAAAAAAAGAGTTTACTAACGAATAAAAACTAGAGGGAAAACGTAATACCCATTTACATCGAACACCGCTTATAGTGATCTTCTTTCTTTGTGGATTTTTTGTATGTGAGTTTTTGGTAATTGAGTATTTTTCTGTGTGACCTTTTTTCTATGTGAGTTTTTATCCGTGTGGGCTTTTTTCGGTGTGGGTTTCTTTCCGTGTGGGATTTTTTCACTGTGCGTTTCTTTCCTTGTGAGCTTTTATTTTCGACGTGAGCTTTTTTCTTTGTGAGCATTATTTCATGTGAGCTTTTTTCTGTGTGGGTTTTCTCTTGTGGGCATTTATGTTTGTGGGCTTTTTTGTGAGCTTTTCTCCTGTGCGCATTTTTCTGGTCACCGGACAAAATACTCCCCCAAAGAGATTCACATTCAAAATGATAAGTCAGCTAAGTACATTGTAGAAGATTTTAAAGTTCAATGTAACTGCTAATTAAGGGAAGTGACATTTTTTTACGAGGTTTTGCTACAAAAACTATCGGTTTAATTGTTCGTAAAATCGCTCTGTCCAATGCAATATTTAGAGCGAGCTATCTCCGTAAATTTCAAGTGGAATAAAATTGCGATAAACTTTCCAGGGATTTTCCAAATTTTAAAGACACGACTAGACGAAATTGCCGACTTGATTGCTTGCTAAAATGTTCATTTTCAAACGAAATCGTGCTTTTAAATCAATATAATTAAAATACAATTTTATTTCCAACAACTGAAAAAACATTTTAGTGTAGGTTCCCTTCCACAGGGTCCGTTCAGGGGTTGGGTTAGTCAATGGGTAATAAATTGTAATAAAAGTAAAAGATCAGTTAATATTTTTATCCCTTGAATTTGCGAAAGTTGCCCCAGAAATTTTATTATTATTTTGATTTATTGTCGTTTTTATTTAGCTGTCAGTATAAAAACTACAAAAATAAAAAAAACCTTGCACATAAAGTCAGTTTTACATTTTATGTCAAACGAATGACAAATCGTCCAAAATTGCGTCTAAATATCAAATTTAAAATGCGCACCATAAAATTTATATTCTTTGGAGGGGCATTTATAATTTTTTTAGCTAGGTTTTTTTGGTTCAAAAGTGTCCATGTTTTCCATTGCAATTTTTTGCCATTGGCCACATTTATGGGTACCACTAACCGTAGAAAAATGAGAAATTTTTACTTATAGTTATAAAAAGTGCATGTCTTAGAAAAAAAAATTGTGATAGGCCGAATCATTTTTTTATGAAGAACAACGATAAATTAAAAAACAAAAACGATCTGTCCAATTTTTTTTCATAGTTGTCCCGCTAAAAAAGGATTTGTTTTAGACTTCTGGCGAGCATTGGTTTAAAAGTAATTATTTTTTTTGTAAACGCTCTCGAAACAAGCTGTTTTAAGAACTCATTTGAGTCATTCGTTTGCTGGACCCAATAAAATAGTATAAAAAATGGTTATTTTAGGTACTCAATACCCAAAATACAGTTTTTCTGGACGGATTAGTCAATTTAGTTACTATGGTGGCGAAATTTGTTTAATTAATAATAGGTGTAAATTTGTTGTATAATAAATTATTTTCTCTGATTATTGTTGCTATTTATTAAAACTCTCATAGATAATAAGTAATCTTAGATCCCTACAAAGCACATATTTTTTCGAAACAAAATTTGTTTGGTTTTTCATTTCACGTCAAACGTTTCTGCTTCTTGTTCTCTAATAATAATAACTGAAAATTACATTACATGATAAATATGACTGTAATCCGTCCTTTTCCTGTGTTGGGACAAGGGCAAAATATATTTAAAAGCAATGAACTAGGAGGCATTTTTGGGCAAAATATATTTATTAATAATTTAAAAACAACAGTGTTTTCTTAGTGTTTGTTGAATTTGTTAAGAATTAATATTTTGTAATAAATACCAAGACCCTAAAACGAATCTTTAGATCTACCGTTAAATATCGTGACTTTTACATCAATCACAATATCTCAAAAACTAAACATTTTTTCAAAAAAATGCCAACGCATCGGCCTATAGAATATTCTTTTAAATTATCTTACAAAAACCAAGATGGATTACTTGAAAAATGACTGAGTAAAGTTGTTTTCAAGTTCAGTATTTATGCATTTTTGTTCTTTTTTTAAAGGTATTACATTCAAAAAAATCTCAACGTATCGGCCTGTAGATTTAAAAAAACCTTTACTTTGATGTATAATACCTGACATTCTTAAAGAGTAATCTTGTTTTCAATATACTAACATCTCGAATCGTTGATCGCGGACACCCTTAATAATTATCTTGGTGACAATGTTCGTGCTGACCACAGCGTAAACTTACGCCTCAGAGTCAACATCAACACAGCAAACACAAGGATTAAATCAACCTAATACAAGCAATTATTGCTCTACCTATTTGTCCTCAATTACTTTCTCGATCGAAGACTGTCGTTCACATATAACACTTCTCCAGCGTATAATTGTTTAATTTCACTCGATTCTGTTTAGACAAGCAATTTTATTTGACTTTGTTATCATTGTTCTCTAAACAGTAACCCTAGATGAATCGTAAACATTGACTTAGGTACCTTTGTAATAAAGTGGCAGTCAGGCTCATTATATTACAGAGAAAGATACACAAGACACTGGTAGTAACAAAGAAACAGTGTTCTATTTTTGCATTCAGTGAAAGCAATGTTTGGCTTAAAAGATTGCACTATAGTAATAATAAACAAATTTACATTGTTAGTTGTTGTTGCCAGGAACTAATTTATAAGATCCTCCTTAGTGTTTGCTATGCACTTATAAGCTCATCAACCCCAAGGAACACGTTAACTTTTGCCTCAGAGAAAATTACACTCTATGTATGACATCGTTTAGGGTCGCTCAAGGTGCAATGAAAGCCTTTGTAGATCCTGGGTTATAAGAGCTCAACAAACACGTCTTGTTTTGACCGTTTGTTATTCATCATGTAACTTTAAATGGTGTAGTAGCAACAGGGCCGTAACCAGGATTTTATTTCGGGTGGGTGGGGAGTTTCTTGTTGGTCCATGAAAATGAAAGAAGGCGGATTAAAAATTAAAAATCTGTAAGTACACGTTTTTATTTTAAATTAAAATAAGAGATCCTAATTAAACATAAAAAATACAAATTAACTCACAAAAGTAACAAAAAATAAAATAAATTTTTAATACTTTTTATTGTTACAAATTTAAACAGGAGATAGAATATTCATTTTTAAAACAAAAATTTTCTGTGAACATACATCGAAAAATGCTACGCAAGGGGTGCGTCATTTAATAGGTTTTTTTTTCAATATTTCCGAAATTCATTTTAGAAAGAAAATTCAAAATTTGGTACAGATGATAACTTTTATACACCTAAACAAGTACAAAAATAAAATGTTGAAATTTTTAATTAGGGGCTTCTTAAACTAGATGGGATTACGGTAAAAATTTATTCTAACTATTTTGCCTGTGGCAAACAGCAACAAAATTTCAGTTTTTCATAAAAAAAGGTCTTTTGTGTTATTGCGATACAATTTACGGATTTTTAGTAAAAATCGGTTTAAAAACTTATGTTACAGATCATAAACAGCATAAAAATTAAAAATTAAATTTGTTTTACCGTTTAGAACGCCCCTGATTAAAAATTTTGTTATTTGGCATTTGTTTAGGTGTACATATAAAAGTACCAAATTTTTTAATTTTATCCATTCTGAAATATTTGAAAAAACTCTTTAAAAAACGTACCTTTTTTAGGGGGTGTAGCTCCCTTTCATAGCATTTTTCGAATCACTTTTGTCTTAGAATTAAATATTCCATCAAGTATTTAAATTTGTACCTAACAATAAAAATTAAACACTGTAATTAACACATGAAAAATTAATTCACAAAAATTTAAAATTAATTTACTAAAATAACAAAAAAACTAAATTTTTAACACTTATAACACTATATAGTGTTCGGTCGGTGGAAGAAAGTTTTGACAACAGATAAAGTTTATAATTTTTTTAACATAAATTGTAACATTTTTAATAACTATATTTATACATTTATAAAATGCATAAACATATGTTTGTAAAACAATAAATGAAAAACCGTTTTTATTTAAGAAAAAAATTATTAGTATCAATCTCAAAAGTTTAAACAATTAATTAAAATAAAAAATATTTTGGCTGTTTGCTCCTTTACAACCTTTAAACATTTATTAATTTATTTCCAAAAAAAACTGGTAGTTTACTCAAAAAAATTCTTTAATTCTTGTAAGTCAAACATTTTTTTAACAAAAAAGTGTGGTATTTACAAAAAAAAATTTCAACAATCAACAATTCTTGTAACAAGCCCGTTGTCTAAAAAAAATTGTGGTAGGTTTCCATTAAAAAAAAAATTACTATGTTTATCTCGTAAATATAAACAATTAATTAATATTCAAAATTTTTTTTGAATAGCATTTTTATAGCTATTGCACACCTATAAATAAATAAAAAAAATGCCAAAAAATTTGATAGTTTCGCCAGAATAACATCGTTTCCAGACTTTTGGAACACCCTGTATAACAAAGTGCTCAGCATTTCGGAGGTGGTTTGAACCCCCTAATCCCCCCCTCTTGGGTATGGCCCTGAGTAGCAAGACCTAGTTTTGTACCACAAACAGTTGATAGATTTTAGATATTTGCTCTCCCACAATAGATAACGAAACGGATTAGTGCTCAAATGCTGAGTTCTCGATTTAGTAATTAGAGACCAACGTAAAGCACAGTTGCACAAAAACGAATTTTAAGCTTCTCTGGTTTATTGCTGCGCATAATAATGCAGAACTACACGTCATTACCAGAATATTAGCATTTTCCCGGTAAACCTGCAAGACTTTATGCAAAATTTTGCTAGATTTAATGAGGTAATGGAATATTAAAAACTTTTATTTTCGACCGACACTTAATTAATGAAACACTGCCAGTCACGCAAATCTTTTGATTTTGTCGGAGTTTAATTCAGTTTCTTTTCAGGTGCTGTAGAAACTTATTCCAACGAAGGGTTTCTAAACGGCAACGTCAGCACATATCCCTACTTCGAATTCAATGTACCCCGAAATGTCACCACCGCAGTTGGCCAGACTGCCTTCTTGCATTGTAGGGTGGAACAATTGGGAGACAAAGCGGTAAGTTGGATAAATAAAATGTGTCACTTTACAAATTTCTTCATTAAGAATTTATCGCAGCGATTTTAATATACCTAACATTAAAACGACTATATTTCAAAATTGTGAAGGAAGAGAGAAGCACAATTTCCGTAGTTCTGCATTGACGAATGAATACACCCTAGCTAGAACTGCGGTCATGAGAGATGTTACTTGTGACAGAAACAAATTATCTTACTTAGTACAGACTACAGACACATCCACTATAACTCATTTTGTCAATTAATTCCCTCGGTTTTTTAACCACGCGAACTATTAAAATGTTTTCCTATTCAGGGATCCTAAGAGCGGATCATTCTAAAAAAATATTTGTAATTATTCCACATAGAAGTTAGAACAATGAGAGAATATCGTCTGTTACTTTGTTTACTAATGTGGAAATACGAGTAAAATACGAATTTGTGACCTTTACAAATATGTATTAAAATTTAATTCGTACCACATTCAAATAAGATTCTTTTGTCTCAGATGATAAAAAATACAGTGTTATTTATAAAAGGGGTTTATGTCGTGCCACAGCCATCGCCACTGCTGTCATTTTTCTATATAAAAAAAGTAGACTTTCATTCAATTGTAACACAAATGCTTCTCTTTATTGCACTAATTGCATTATATTTATTGTTAAATGAAGAAGAAAGAAGGTAATGTTGTTGACAAAAATGAGCTTCTTACTACAAAAACTTTAATAAAAAAGAGTGTCTATTTAGAAAAAAGCTATTTTGCAAAAGATACAAGCAGGTTTTATGAAAATCGGCAATAATTTTTTTGTAATTTATTAATATGAGCTCAAAGTTGATGAATTTTCTAAATTCTCCTTCGGTTTTAGATTCAAAATTGTTACTTTTTCAACTCGTTCTTCAAAAACGGTGCAACCTGACCTACTAATTTAATTGCGTTCTTTCTCTTTGATGTTTTTGCTGTATTTTCATTAACTTCTTACTAAGAATTAGAGAATGTTGAGCAAACCTACGTTAGAAATTGTGTCTAAATTTTGGTGGTCTTTTTCTGATTCTGCTTGCACACTTTTCGTCTTTAAATTTTCAAAAACTGTTCGCGATACCCAATTTGTCCCCGTTTTTGTGTTTTCATTTCTAAATTTTCATAGACCATAAGGGCAAATCTTTTTCAAATCAAATCACTTTCTATTCAGAATTCGACTTCTTTACTTTGTTCTAGCTTTCTGAACTTTTTTTTGAAAATGTTCTCAGCAAATGCTTGCTCATCACTTATTGCGTTCAACATCGCTCGAAAGTGATGAGAAAGCATTTGCTGAGAACATTTTCAAAAAAAGTTCAGAAAGCTAGAACAAGTCGGAATCTGAATGGAAAGTGATTTGATTTGAAAAAGATTTGCCTTTATATTTTAGGCTAGTGCCTTAAACTTTTAGATCCTCCTTGCTCAATAACACAAGGCGACAAAAGTCATGTTGTGACAACTTGACAAATCTTATATCATTTTGTTCGTCTCAGTGAGACAAATCAAATGCACTTTTCTAATTTAAATGAATTTAAAATACTTTAACTTTCAAAAATTATTACTCAATAACTATTACGCCGATTTCCTTCAAATAAAGACCATTCTAAAGGGATTGCCTTGCCCTTTAGAATGATTCGAAACTTGAAATTGAATATTGGCAACCTTTTCTTCGAACAGTGTTCGAAGAAGTTCGAAGTAAATCGAAATAATCTAAAAAAAACCCTACGAGTAAATTTTTTTCCATTATTACCATCGTGTAGAGCATCTCTTTATTAGTTGTAATCCACATTTTCAAAAAAATATACCGAGTAGTTTTCAAGATATGATTTTTTGAAGTTATGGTTTGCTAATCAAGCATTGCTCCATATAGGAAAAATGCATGTTAATCTTACTTAAAATTGCATTTTTATAAAAGTATTTGTTTTAAGACTCTTTTTTTGCTTAAAAATGGTCGTCAATTGCACCTTCTTTGTTCTAATTAGAATAAACAAAAACTGTTTGTTTACTTAAAACTAATAAAGAGTACCTGCGTACTAATTAAAGCAATTAAAGAGTTTTTTTGTTGTAAAAATGACCACTGATCATTGAGCAAAGAGGATCTACAAGTTTAAGACACGAGCCTTAAATATAAGGGCAAATCTTTTTCAAATCAAATCATTTTCCATTCAGATTTCGAACTTTCTGAAATTTTTTTGAAAATGTTCTGGGCAAATGCTTTCTCATCACTTTCAAGTGATGTTAAATGCAATAAGTCACCTGATTTATTTTGTTGGTACATTCTACGATTACCTTCAGTTAGCTTGTAGGTAGTAGAAAGTGATGAAAAAGCATTTGCTGAGAACATTTTCAAAAAAAAAAGTTCAGAAAGCTAGAACAAAGTGAACAAGTTGGAATCTGAATAGAAAGTGATTTAATTTGAAAAAGATTTGTTCTTATATTTAAAGCTACTGCTTTAAGCTTCTAGATTCTTTTTGCTCAATGATCAGTGATCATTTTTAGAACAAAAAAAACTTCTTATTTGCTTTAATTAGTACGCAGGTACTCTTTGTTTGTTTTAATTAAAGAAACAGTTTTTGATTATTCTAATTAGAACAAAGAAGGTGCAATTGACCATTTTTAAGCAAAAGAAGAGTTTTAAAACAAATACTTTTATAAAAATGCAATTTTAAGTAAGATTAACATGCATTTCTCCTATATGGCGCAATACCTGAATAGCAAACCCTTAACCTCAAAAAATCATATCTTAAAAACTACTCGGTATATTATTTTAAAAATTTGGATTCTTACTAATAAGAAGATGCTCTACACGATGGTGAGAAAGAAAAAAAAATTACTCGTAGGGTTTTTCTTAGATTACTTCGATTTACTTCGAACTTCTTCGAACACTGTTCGAAAAAAGTTCACCAATATGCAATTTCAAATTGCATATCATTCTAAAGGGCAAGTCTATCCTTTTAGAATAGTCTTTATTTGAAGGAAAGCGGCCTAACAGTTATTGAGTAATGATTTTTTAATGTTAAAGTATTTCAAATTCATTTAAATTAGAAAAAAAAATATTTAGTTCACAGCGTGTAGACTTTTTGAATTTTTTTTAGTGCATTTGATTTGTCTCACTGAGACGAACACAATGATATATAATTTGTCAAGTTGTCACGACATAACTTTTTTTTGTCGCCCTGTGTTATGATAATAAATCTACATCCGATTCAATTCGTTCAAAGAATAGATAAAGCCAGCTCACAAATCTTTTATTTTCCTGCTTCGATCTATTGTAACCTAATATCTTTTTTATTTTGGCACAGTTTACAGCAACACTCTACATAACTGCTCGAAAATAGTGAACCATAAAGCTTTTCATTTCACTAGTTGCATTGAATAGAAGCGTCGCATTGTCGCCATTTCTCTTATAAAGTGCATAACATTTAGTTTGTTGTACTTTACACTTGATCATCGATACTATTTGATAATCAGGTGTTTGTGTAAGTAAGCAAAGTAAATTAATGAAATTTGCATTTTTTCAAACAAAATTTATCCTGCGTTTTAGATAAACAAATAGTGCTACTTACATCTTCAGTTGGATTTAATTCATCTCGTTTGGGAGTTTACATATCCAATGCTCCCTGGCAGTTAATTAATTAAGTGAATTAAGTAAAATAAATATTCTTGCTCTTCTGAACGACTTTATTTTGTGCGATTACACACCGAAGGGTATTTTTAAGGAAAAATTCTTCTGACTTGGCGGTTACATTTGTATACTGCAGATTTTGTAAAATGATACATTCAAACATTTGTTGTGCGGGCAGCCATAATATGAAATCCGTTTCAGCTAAGAACGGGTCCGCTGAAATTTTATGATCTGCCAGGCTGCCGTGGCTTACGATACTAAAACCGGTACTAAAGGTATCCTGTAATTTGAGTTTTTATGCTCGAGACCAACCGCTATGCATAGTATTAAGTTTTATGTGTTCTTTAATTTTGGACGAGATCTTTCTCTTCTATTATTTAACATGTCAATTATCGTCTTTAGCGTGTCGTGTCTCTTTTATTAAATAAAAGTGGAAAGGGAAAATTGCACCAAAGCCGGAAATAATTGAAGTTCCATTAATTAAGCAATACATTAATCGAGCAGTAAATCACATTTGGTGCATTTGTGTTGCGTCAGATGCATCTTCATTAAATTAGCTTTGAATCTACACCAGCTCAAGCCTATAACCAACATTGGGGGGCAGTTATCTTCCGGAATTACGGTGCCACTCTGTTTGCATCTAATATGTCAGAAAATACAGGTTAGTTTACAGTGTGTTTAGAGTAATAGAGCTGTCAAAGAAAATCCTACCAATTATTTCATTGAAAACTAGGATCTATTCACTGTCTAAATGACTGATTAGGGAGTTTTTGTTCTAATACAAATAAAACCACTTTAATTATCCCTAAGCAAATTGGAAACAGTGAAATTACATCTAATCATTAATATTCTGTATATGCACCGTTTTACATTTTATATTTCCTGTTCCGCGTCAAAATCTGAAATCACATTTCTGTACAAGTAATAATATCAGAATATCTAGTTTAGACAAAAATATTCAATTAGATTCGGAGCATGTATATATTTTTGTGATGACCGATGTGCTATTGCAATTATGTGAAAGATAAATTGAAGTGATCATTTGGGAGAAAAAGCTTCATTTAATTTGTAAAATCCGAGATTTCTTGGTTATTTATTTCGACTGATGAAAAAAGGTAAGAGTTTCCGTCTGCCTTGGCTGGATCTACTTTATTTCATATTTTCTTGTTTGAACTTTGCCAACCAATTTCTCCTTTTTTATATTTCGATTTCTAAAATAAGTATGAGAATGTCAAGTCAATTTCTTATAAAATATGGAGAGTTTATTTAATAAAAGGAGAACAAAGTTTCTGAGATCATTCCTAGCGAATTGATTTTACACCTCTCCCCTTACTTTCTCCTTTAAAGCAACAAAATTTCATGCAACAGAGGGTAAAAGCTTATATGTATCGATTTGAACTGAGCCTAAAGATTTGAAAACAAACAGTGAAAAAAATGTATACTTATTTAACGCAACAGCACTTTCCAATTGACTCATTTCTCAATATTTCTTAACGAAATGTTGTTCAATTTACGACGGAAAATTATTAATTATACACATAAAAAGAAAACTACGAATTGCTTCGTATTACACAAATACGAGCTTTTATTGAAATGAAAATTTTATTCAAAATGGAACAAATATTTTATGTACATATAAAGTTGAAAGTAGTTTATTGTACTGCGAAATAAATATATTTAACAATAAATTAATTTTAAGACTAAAATAAATTATTTATAAATAAAACATTTCTCAAAAGTAGGTATATTGATGCAGGATTAGATAAAATTTAAACGAATGAAATAATATTCATTCCTCTCGACTCTCGTTTTGCTAGGTAAGAAATGGAATGGAGTTAAATGTCTGACAAGTTTCCACTAGATTTTATCCTTATTAACGGTATCCTAGTTATGCGACTTTCTTGCAAAATGTACAGTGCAAACCCAAAAATAGATAAATTGACTTAATATAGGGTTCACGAATTTGTGTGCTTTTTTCTAAATGGCAAAAACATTTTTGTTTAATGTCAGCAGCAACTTTTTTGTACAATAAAAAAACAGCAGAAAAACGTTACTGTTACATTTGTAATATTGTTGCAATCGTGATCATAATCTACTTTCTTATAAATGGTACAATTTATCTAAAAGCAAATAAGCAAAATAATCGTATACAATTATAAGCAATGTTATGTCATAATTTCCACATTTTATTGTTGGTAAATAAAACTCAAAAACCTGATTCTCTTCTGGCTTATACGTATATCAGAAATGTTAAAAATACTTGTACCTTTTTTCTGCCATTTTAGCATAGGTCAAAAAAAGTGAAAAGCAGAAAATGTAGAAAAAACTGTTGTTTTGAAGAAACCTCGTGTACCTATGTAATATTAAAATTTAATTTAATTTATACAGAGCGTGTAAGAACTCGCGCCCCAGAAGAAAATTTCAAATAAGATATGATACCAGGAATATGGAAAAAATGTTTAAAAAAATTTATCTGTCAAAAAATTTTGACATTTATTTTTTGACATTTGACATTTGTTTATGTCTATTTAATGATACTGATGATCCTGTATACAGGCTGCGCCAGAACTCGCGCCCCAGAGAAAAATGCCATGTAAGATACTTGGAAAAAATTCTGTCAATAAAAATTTCGAAGATATGAGAGTTTAAATTTTGCACTGTGACTCTATTTAGAAAAATAATTTTCCAATTTTTTTGCTACAGGCTATTAGAAGTTAGAACAGAATGGTACTTGTGGCTTTCATGGACAAAATTTTTGTACCCTTACTAAATAATTAAAAAAAAACATCTACAAAACATGTACCCTAAATAGGGTAAACGCGAAAAATTTTGTATAAAAATTTGTGAATTTTATAAGTTATATCCATGAAAATTGGTGTGTGGACTTTCGGTTTAAAAAAAGTAACACGTGTTTCAGTATTCTTAAAAATGCCACCTCCAAGAGGGTTAAACAAGAATGAAAATGTGTTTTAAAATCCGTATATTTTTAAAGTTACATTTAGGAAATTTGGTACTTATTTGAGTTTTCGGTTAAGAATGAAGAAACAAGTTTCTCAGGATTTTTGGAAATTCAACCCCTACAGAACTTAAACAGGGAATGAAAATTATACAGAGTAGCTAAAAAGTATGGATACAACTAAATATTTTCAGATCGGTTTAGCAGATCACGTTGAAATTTGAAAAACAGTGTACCTATTTTCTGGTCAAAATTCAGGCAGTAAAGAGCAAACGATAGATATGGACAACATTTCTAAGGCTAAAAAACAATTACATTTTTCAAAACTTAATTACTTCCATATTTTTTTTTTTAAATAAGGTATTCAAATTTGACCCTTCTTGACAAAAAAAAAATCAAGCATCTGAGTCGATGGAATTTAAATACTTTTCAGCATATACCAAATTTCAATAAGTTTTGATAAATAGTTCTTATAATATTAAACTGTATCTATACTTTTTAGCGACCCTGTATAAAAATGTGCCAATTTTGAAGTTATTTATGAAAATTGGTATTTGGGTTTTTGATTAATAATGAAGTAGGTAAGTAACACGTATTTCAATATTTTTCTCGCTGAAGAGGTTGTACACGAATATAATGAGAAAGAATCGTTATTATCAACGATCATCAAAAATTATTTTGAAAACTCGATTCCCAAAATTTCTAGAAATTTGAGATGAAGCTACTTCTCTAAAACTTTTAGGTGTTTTCTTCATAAGTATTTTCAACTTTTTCTTTAATCTGATACAGATTAACACGCCGATGTTTGAATTTTAGAGCTTGAAAACTAATGCAGTACCATTATGAAATAAAGAAGCAAGTGAGAGTGAGAGACCAGAAAAACAAAAAGAAAGACGCAAGTTTTTTTATTTACTTTAATAAAAATTAACAGAAAGATGTACTTTTAATAAGAAATTGTGGTTAAACAAAACCATTGCCACCTGCTGATTTTTCGTAATAAATAATAAACATTTTTCTAGATTTTTTAAACAAAAAGCAACCAAGGGGTTAAGTAAACTCATTTGAATGGATAAAGATAATAATAAATTACTGTAAAATGTGTACTTTAAAGTTGGAATTTCTCTACTGGTCAAAAATATCTAAATACGGAAGTAAAACCATAATTTTGATATTAAAATTAGTAACTAGCCTAATTTGTATAATACATGATATTATTTAATCAATCGTAGAATATGTTTCTTTTCACTATTTATTTATGTATGTCTACACACATATTTTTGTACGTATCTATGAATCAAAAATGAGTTATGCTTTCTGCAAGTATTAAAGCCTTAGGTCAAAATTTCTACGGACTTTCCAAGCCGAGTTTGCTGAAACTTTAACACATTTTTCTAAGTTTATGATACAAAAGTTGAAAACAAATTTTAGCGTAAAATTATTCACACCAAAACTTTTGCTAGAATCAAGCCGTCATCTGAAAAAATATGAGCCATACAAAGTTGTTCAGTTTGGTTAGTTTTAATAGTAATCACGTAACAAATTCAATATTTTGTCTTGTGTTAGACGATGTCTGTGCAAGTCTCACATCCACAGTGGCCTTCCACCAGTTGTACCAAGGCACAAACTGATTCTTGAAGAGTAAATAAATACTGGACACGTACCCCGCAATAACAAGAGCTAAGAACATGTATATACTGGCTTTGATCCACTTCTTCGACACGCCGGCTTGGTTTCCTTCAATTATAAAATACTCCATTCCGATAAAGCAGACCGTTGCCAAACCGATCGTTACGAGGGTGAGCAGGAAAGCAATCACCACATCGGCTTGCATGTGGACCTTATTCCTGGGATGTAGGAGCCATACCTTGAGACTTTCGCAAATTGTATATCGACGGGTTTGGATTGATCGGTATCTAAAGCCACACAACTCACAGGTTAGGCGAAACGATTCATTTATCCACGTTTCGAGGCAGGATAAGTGCACGTATGCCAGAGATCCCTTGCAACGACAGGGGGATATTAAATTTTCACCAGGCACATTGTTAGCGTGACATATACGACAAACACTAAAATTTGATGAGAGATTTTTTTCCAAGCTGTTCAAAAGGGCCGCTTTCGATTCCTTATTGTCTAGGGATATACTAATACTAGATTTTTTTGATTCTATTACCGACATTTCTAATTGGACTACTTGACAAACAAAATTTTGAAAGATATGACGTTTAAATGAATTGGGACTGACGTTTTATGCATTGGTAAATTGATAACAATTGTCAATTTTGAAATAAATTAATGATATATAAAATAAGAGGTGAACATAATGCCGAATTGCCAAATTAATTATTTAAATCCTATTCCACAACGCGTAATGTGAAATAATGATTCCAGGTTTCATATCAATTAAAATATAATATATGAAATGGTTATGTCATAGTTGATAAAATAACAAAGATAATAAATGTTCCAATTAATTCGTGTAGATTTATTGACAAATAGAAATCAACCCTCAATAATTAATTCAAAAGAGTTAAGAGTTAAATCTAACTCAATTTCGGTGTCCAGGCGAGTCCACTCTATTTTATGTTAATATTTTACAATATTTTTTTAGTATATGATTGTATTTCTGAGTGAGTCAAATACACATATTATATAACTTTGTTATATAACCTAATCAAATTTGAGTGAAAATTGACTTAACTTTGAGTGGGTTTCTTATATTTTGTTACTCAAAATTGTGTTAAAATCCAATATACAAGGTGATTCTTAGGGCCTACATAAGAAACTTTTTAACTTAAAATGCAGATAGGAATTTCAAATTTTGTACACAACCCAAATCAACCAGTCTGAGTTCAACTAAATTATTTTCAAAATTGACGCTAACTTTGAAATTTTAAATGGTACCCACTTATTTTTATTGCATTTTTAAATTCTCCTCTTTAAACTAAGTAGAATGTACCTAGTTGTTAGTACCTATTTGTCATAGTTTTGACGTATGTTAATTTTTTGGTCAAAATTTTCACTTGCAGGGGTTCATTCAAAACATCATAGCTCTTGAACCCTTTGCGAAAAGTGAATATTTTTTTTGCATTTGATAACCAAAAGTTTTAAAAGTTTTCTAAAATTTTAAAAATTGTCAACTGTCAAATTGCAAGGCTAGTATGATTTTTTGAACGTCAATCAAAAGTACATCAATTTGTAGAAGGACTTTTATCAACATCTCTACCTATCTCTTACAGTTTTTAAAATAATCACGAAAAACATGTTATTGTTTTTATTTTTATAGTTAATCAAAAAATCATAAAAGCTTTGCAATTTGACAGTTGACAATTTTGAAAATTTTAGGAAACTCTTCGAACCTTTGGTTATCGAATGCAAGAAAAATTATTCACTTATCGCAAACGGTTCAAAAGCTGTGATGTTTTCAATGAACTTCTGCAAATGTGAATTTTGAGCAAAAAATTGATATACAGGGTGCGCCAGAACTCGCGCCCCAGAGAAAAATGCCATATAAGGTAAGATACCAGGAACATGGAAAAAATGTTAAAAAAATTTTATCTATAAAAATTTCGAAGTTATGAGGCTTTAAAGTTTGCACTTTGACTCTATTTATTTCTGTTGGAAAAATAATTTTCCAAGTTTTTTTGCTATAGGCTATTAAAAGAGGAAACAAGGAAGCTGTATCCTAAATTGTAACTCTGTTCAATGTTATTTGAGGCTTTTATTGGCAAAATTTTTGTCCCGTTACTAAATAATTGTAAAAAAACATATACGAGATCATCAGTATCATTAAATAGATATAAAAAAATGTCAAATGTCAAAAACTAAATGTCAAAATTTTTTGACAGATAAAATTTTTTAAACATTTTTTTCATGTTCCTGGTATATTACCTTACTTGAAAATTTTCTCTGGGGCGCGAGTTCTGGCGCACCCTGTATGTAAAAATCTATAAGTACTAACAACTAGGTACATTTTACTCAGTTTGGAGAGAAGAATTCAAAAATGCAATAAAAATAAGTGGTTACCATTTAAAATTTAAAAGTTGGCGCCAATTTCTCGTAGTTCCGGAAGTTCAGCTATTTTGAAAATAATTTAATTAAATTTAGACTGGTCAATTTGAGTTGTGTACAAAATTTCAAATTCCTATCTGAATTAGAAGTTAAAAAGTTTCTAATATAAGTCCTAAAAGAATCACCTTGTATTTATTTAGGTACAGGCTGGTTTTGAAATAATAGACAAATGTAAGTAAAAAACTGTATTATGAAAAATTACTTAAAGTAACATTTTGAACGGTTTAACAAAACTTAAAATTTGGGGTAACCAAATTAACATTGCTGCTGTAACTTTGATAAAACTCATACGGTTCCTTGTATAATAACGTACATATTTGGATCTTAATATGTTTCCCTATAATGAAAAATAATTTCCTAAATGTTTCCGAAAACCGCTAAAAGTTTTAAATTGTAATATACATTTTTCAAAAGGGCAGTGAAGTTTAACAACGGACAATCAACACACCGTGAAATGTTCTTAGTGTTTGATTAAAGCAACAATGTATATTTTGTTATCACATAAAGTACACAAAATTAACATTATTAAGAAAATGTGAAAAATTAATTCATTAAAATTAAGTATTATAAAAAAAATCGATACTTCTGTTTCTAACGAAGTTCCCTTATTTCAGAAGTCCAGATAACTCCTTCCATACCATTGTCATATTCTTCATTTTCCGGCTTGTAAACATTAAAAATTCTTTCTTCTAGGACAGGGAAACATTCAGCCAATGTTGGCGCGTTAGGAAAAGGTATTGCAAACTCTTTTTCAATCTAGCTAAAACAAATGTCCTATAACTGCTATAATGTAAAAAATCAAACAATTTAATAATACTCAAAACTGAGTGAAATTGAATCATACCTATTAACCGTAAACTCACTTTTGAGTTATTTTTTCCAAATAAGTTTTCGGGTTTTTTAATAAACGTTTTGCGACAATAATAATATAATATCGTCCTTACTCCTTTCTACTAGAAACCATCAAGGAGGATGTGAAGATTTTTAAGAGTTTGACAAAGAATGTTTAATATATACTTCCGAGAAACCACTTTCATTAACGCATGATTATAATTTACAACTTATACTTAAATCAAAAGATTATTAGAAAAATTAGCAATTAGCAAAAGGTTGTAGTAGGTATAAAATATTTGATTTTTTTTAAGTTCTAACAAGAGGAGAATGAGTAATGTATACCATGAAAAATATCTACCTAATTAATAAGTTAGGTTGTGATTAGTTTAAGCGCATGCGCGAAAAGTACCATGACAATAAGAAGAGCACAAATAACCATTTATTCTCAAACGAGAGTCAAATTTACACAAAAAATACACAAACATTCTTACTTGACTCACCATTGAGTAGTAAATTTAAGTTTTCACTCAAAATGTTTAACTGAAAATAATTTTGCGGTTACACTCTAGGTTTCCTTACAGTGTAGGAAACGTGAAGCATCATTAATATCAGTAAAGAATTTTAATTCTGTTATGAATTAATAATGAATCAAACATAAGGAAGCCTTTGCTTATTAAATAACTTAATCAACACCACAGCAAATTCACCTAACGAGTTTCTAACTTTGTCGTCGGTGTATTCATCAATAACTAACTGAGTTTGCTAACTCCATCCCACTATTATAGGTAAGCATAATCCTTTAAATTTATTCAGTCTTGATGTTGTCTTTACAGGCAGGCAAAAAACTTGGTTTTAGTTTGAAGGAGAAGAAAGATAATCTGCAAATAAAATATTTGTGTATATTTCTGTTGGCGTTTAATGAAAAATATCTTATTTTTGAAAGCATCATTATGCAGGCTGTACTCTGTCAACAGCAAGGTGACGCTTTAATGAAATGCCATAAAATGACTTGCAAACTTCTTTTATTATCCTCCTTATTACTTTATCCCAGTGGCAGGTACAGGACAGAGATATTCCCGACACTTTAATAAAGTTTAGACTTTCTCTCCTGGTTGCCGCTTTAATTTCTTGACTTGGTTGCTGATTGAAATATTTGTGCGACTTAAGTCTACCATCTGTGCTTTATTATTCGATTATAAAATAAATTCCCGACTGGATAAAAGCCCAACTCGGAAAATGAACTCGCAATTTGTACACATACACAGAAAAGATTTAATTCTAATCTCAAAATTTAATATTAATTTACGCAATAAATAATTCCCCCAGTGTTGCAAACTTGCTCCACGCTCAAATTTATTGCTTTCAAGTGCTTATTGTCCATAAATTTTAAACAAAAATATCTCCCTGACGTCAAAGATTTTCACTAAAACAATAATAAAATGTTTTCGAGTAACAGCAAACACCAAAGTTTCTCCCGGACAATCTCTAATATACTTAGTAGCTTTGTAAGTTGAAAATTTAAAAGCTTGTTGTACCCAGACAATTTTCTAAAGATGGATCAGTTACGACGTTTAAACATCCAATAAAAGACAACAATTCTTGAAAGAACCCTAAAGCGACGACTTGAAAATCAATCTGTGTTCTGTGAAATCAGAAATCGGATCAACCAACTCGATAAGCTGCTTGCGTATTCTGTAATCTGTAATCTGCACTGCTCAATTTACAATTAGCATTCTTTTTAAGAAGAACTCTATTCCAAACTCTAGCTTTTTTAAATCACTGTTCAATAATAGATAATAGTCAGAGACGGTTTTTTTTGTTTATTTTATTGATGCCCGTTGATCTACTGCTTTTCGTACTGATCCTGGAGCAATTTGTATCGGCGGCTTGTTAGAGGAAGCAAGGGAGGGCTCCCGAAACAAATTGTTTTAAAAATAATAGTCTCAGATTTCATTAATTTCAAAAATCCTTACAACATATAGTAATAACATTACAAAAACGGTTTTCTCTCAAAATTTAAAAATGTTTCTTTAATAAATTTACTGTGTCCGTCAAGGGCGGATCCTCGTACGATATTGCCCATTTTCGCGCATATGTAATTGTGCGTTATGATCTAGTTTCGTATATGGTCGTAGGAAATAGTATATTACATAACGAGCACGGAAAGTGATAAATAACGCACAAGCGGGAAAGTTGCGCACGAGGCGTTAGCCGAGTGCAGGCAATACCGCGAGTGCGTTAGACACTTTCCTACAAGTTTTGTACACTATTTTTCCTACGACCATAAATATTTTTTTCTTACGAACATATTTTTTTTTCATAACAATTTATTTTTTATAATGGATACAAAAAAATACGTTAAATAAAAAAATACAAAACATTCGAGTGTGAATTGTGCGTTAGATTTCTAACACACAGTGCGAAAACAAATCGCACAGGTTTTCGACCTAAAAATTGTAATGCGTTATGATCTAGTTTCGTATATGGTCGTAGGAAAAAAACAATTTATGGTCGTAGGAAAAATTTTGTACAAAACTTGCAGAAAAGTGTCTAAGGCACTCTCGGGATTGCCTGCACTCGGCTAACGCCTCGTACGCAACTTTCCCGCTTGTGCGTTATTTTCACTTTCCGTGCTCGTGATGTAATATACTATGACTCTTGCTAGGACACCTTATTATTATTATATACCTTATGGCAAAATCTTATTAAAACTGAAAATATTTTGTTTTGGCAAAAATGCACAAACAAATCAATTTTATTTTTAAAAAATACACAAATTTCAACTTCATTTAAAATTTTACATTTTTTGGTTTTTGAGTAATGACGTCATCGCCATTTTTT
>NW_025401063.1:15382192-15385436 GCF_015345945.1 Tribolium madens | reverse complement strand
AAAAACAAAGATACAATTTTAAATCAAGTTGAACATTTTGTATTTTTTTTAATTGACCTGTCCGAGAATTTTTGCCAAAACAAAACATTCCCAGTTTTAATAAATAAGATTATTCCATAATTTTGCCGCTCACTGTATACATATACCAAAGTAAAAGTTTCATCTTACACCTAACCCTCATCATTCTAAAAAAATTTTTAGAAAGGCCCCCCTCAAAATTAATTCCTGGATCCGCCCCTGGTGTCCGTCGCCTATCCTACAGAAACAGGCACTATAAACGCTTTCTGCCCACAAAAATGATTTCGGTATTTGTTTGAAACTCCTGTCTCAAGTGCAGTATGCTTCCAACATGAAATGCACCTGTGCTAGTTTTGAATTCAATTGGGTTGAGGAATTGAATTAAAATATTATTTACCAACACACAAAGAATGAAACTGATCTTCGATGTTTTGGTGTAAAAGAATTAAAAATCTACAGGCCGATACAGAAACTTTATAAATGCAGTAATTTTTTATATTGCAAGTAATGTTTGGAAATTCAGTGTAATGCAATTATTTTCAAATATTTTTTTGAATTTGTTAGCTATGATCATCAAACCTGGATATTTTAACCCTTAAATGCCCATGCCTTTAAAACAAACATAAATGTCCATGCGGGGTCTTCTAGAGACTCCATTTGAATTTTTATTTTTTTAAGTATATAAAACACAAATCGTTATTTAAGAAATAAAAAAAACAAAAATTTTCACAGGTGAGGCTTCAGCTTTACTGACCTCGTCCTTTTACTTTTTTTACAGAGGAATAATGTTTAAATCCTATTCCTTCTGTATATTTTTCCATTTGTGATAATCAGGAAAAAATTTTAACAGTGAACATTTAAATTTTTTAATCTTGTATTTTTTTTATTTTGAAGTGTAACAATTTTCAATGGCTGATGATGGCGCAAGGGTGCCGAAACATGTCCCAACTTGACTAAATAAAATTTACCGATTTGTGGAGTTGACTTTTATATTACTTACTGTTTAAAACTATCCACTTTGGAAAGAAAATAGATCGAGTTCTACAAATAAAAAATAACTTTTAGGACTTGTTTAAATTATATTATCTAAATATACAAATTAACAAAAAAAGAACAAAAAGACAACACATTTACACGTATGCAAAACTAAAATCTAAATAAATACATCTGAAATACATATGAATAAGAATAATATGCAGAAAATAATCTTCGGGTATAAAAATTTATACTGATAAGCAGTTGGAACACGTTATAACTTGTCGCATTTGTTGCATTGGTCGCATGATGTATTTTTTTTCAATTGCCCTAGGACATTCATGACACTTACCAAGTTTCCTGTCTGGTTTAGGCTGATGTTGTTTGAAAGAATACACTTTTATTCAACAGTTTCGGAAAGCTAATTTATTATGTTTTTTATGATATTGAACCTTTTCTCTAAATTTCAAATTGCTTCTAGCAAGATCATCTGCTAATGCGTCAGTGATGGCATTATCAATATACCTAGTACGCTTCTAAATCAATATTCAAATTCGCTGCTATTTCTTCGAGCTCATATTGTAGCAGTGATCTTTTTCGTTCTCGTCAATACATTTTTTTTAATTCAATAAAAGACAAAAAGATTGAAATAAATAATTGGTCACTCAAACACTTTTGGGGGGTTCCCACGAGACCCCAGTTAACTTTATCATTTGCTACAACGCTAAAAACTACAAAACTACTAATTTTGTGGCACCATCCTATCTTGTCCTGCAAAAGACATTAAATAACAAATAAACAGGTCCAAATAAAAAATATATGCAAAAGTTTGTAGAAACGGGGTCCTCGAAAGACCCCGCATGGGCATCTAAGGGTTTTAAATATCATTGTTGCATTCAAACAAGTTGAGTTTTTGACATTTAATTCTTCATAATTTACTTCTCAACCATGAGATATAATTACAAGACCAGACCTCTAAAAGATTAGAAAACGTCATATTACTAAAGAATAGCGATTTCCCCTATTCTTTGATATTACTATTGTGACTTTAAATAAAAATATATCCTATTAAAATCATATTTGAAACTATTTACAATTTTATATTATTTAGGATGTTAAAAAAAAAGATTGTAAAATATTGAAAGAAGTAATTATGGATCAAGATAAACAAAAAAGTCTTTGGAGATATCGATGTGTTTTTTTTACCCCTTAAATTTATTTTGCAAAAATGTTTTATTTTTTTATCATAGTTCCCAGTAAATAACCACGAGGAGTTGCAAATACACCTAACTCAGCAATGCCAACAAATCCAAGCTAATGAGGGACGAAATTGTCATACCGTCGTGAAAATGTAAAGTAGATTTTTGTATTTACTAAAAGGTCTAAAAGGTTTGAAGAGTTTGCAAATAAATGTTTCAAAAAACGAATAATCTTCGATATATCCAAAACTGTTACTTTGCGGACTCATATTTAGTAAGAATTTTTTGTTTGTTTTGATCCATATTTATGTATGTATATTTGTATGTATTTTTGCATTAATTAGTTTAATTAGATTAGATTAATCGGTTTAATGAGTGCACCAAATGTTGAATCTAATAAGACAATTTCTATTTCTCGCGCCATTTCTATTGCCTATCCTGTAAAATAATGGAACCTTCTGGCTCAAAATTTGTTAGTAGAGTTCGGTTGCAACACAGATTCTCTTCTTTTACATAGAAATAAATTGTTTGTGACTTATTTCTCCTCAAAAAAACTCAGTTGCAACGTTTCCAGTGTGGCGATAGACTGGCACAAGATATATCTAAATTAATATTAAGTTTTGACTCTTATGACCAAAATATACTTGAAGAAAAGCCTCATAAAGTTCATCTCATTAGCAATGCAAAAACTTTCGGAGGTTTTCGATTTTGTCGCATTTTTTTGGTAAAATGTTAAAATTCCTTTGATATTATCAGTAATATGAAATTTGCTTTTTCTTTTATCAAACTGTTTGCTGTTAAAGTAAGTGCTCGTAAACCCACAGTGCTTGAATTAATTAGATAATTAATCGTCATCGATTTTCAAATAACAAGTAAAATTAGCGTAGAAAAGATTGTCCTGCTAATAAACGTTCGAAACCTTAGAGGCTAAGTAAATGACAAATCATTTTAAAAAATTTACTTATTTATACCGCAACTAAAATTAAATTAAAAAAGTAATTTTAATTAATGTTGAATTAGTTATTTATTTACTAAGATAACAAGTAAATGTC
>NW_025401063.1:15322202-15382087 GCF_015345945.1 Tribolium madens | reverse complement strand
AATTAGTTATTTATTTACTAAGATAACAAGTAAATGTCGTTTTGAATGGCATAATTAAATAAACAATACTTATTATTATTTATTTGTAATACTTAATAAAAACCATCTACGAAGTGATCTAGAAAGACTGAGTCTGTTGGCAACAGATTTGACAGTATTTTAGTTAATAATTTAAAACACCAAACATCTCAATAGTTCAATTTAAAGAATCTTTTTTGTAAAGGTTGTCACGAGTTCAAAAGAGTTAGCACTTCTACCTGTTGGAATTGAATAAAAAATAATATTGAAATTATTTAATTTGTCATTTACAACTTTATTAAAAAAATAAGTTTCAGTATTTTAAAGAGAGCTTCACTTCCAACTAAATATAATGTTGAATAAGAAATGACGTTTACAATGTAAAAAATTTATTGTTGTGGTTTATGGGTTCAGCCTCTAAGGGTCCGCGCGGTTTATTAGCAGGACAATCTTTTTGGTAGTAATAAAGTTATCAGTAAATAATTCAATTATGATCAGTATAAAATGATAAATGATCAGTATTTAATTAATTTTATCACAGTAAAAAATTAAAAATCATTAGTATAATATAATATTTTGCAAGTAAAATTAATAAATGCTAAGTAAGCACGCACAGTATTTTATTGTAATTTGTTCAGTAAAAAAATCCAATTTGCACAGTAAAAATAATAAACGCTCAGTAACCTTAATCAGAATTAGAAACACAACATGAAATTTAAAGAATTTTTAGTCTTGGTTACATAACAATGTATGGCCCCCTGCACAAGAATGATTTTAGCAAGGACTGGAAACTGTGCACAAATGGTAATCAGTCTAATCAGCATAGCCCACTTTTTGCACTGCTATGATCCTGGTACCACAATTTTGTTGTTGAACGCTTTGCGAATATTAAATTAATTAGTTTTGCTAGACATTTATTCGTTGTCTACTGTGCATTTATTATTTTTACAGTGCATTTATTATTTTTACTGTGCATTTATTATTTTACTGTGCATTTATTATTTTTACAGTGCATTTATTATTTTGACAATAAAAATACTTGTCGTTTAAATAATATAATATAGAGGGTGATAAAAAAAGGCGCCCACGATTGAAACAGGCGCGTCCTTTTTTATTGAAACATTGTGACCATCATTCCAAAAATAGTCTAAATAGATTCTTTTTAAAATTTAAACAGATTGTCTAACAGCACAAAGCGGCAATATTGCACAATTTTCTTTTACTTTAAAACTATTTCACTCAGGTATTTGTCGTAACTAGGAAAGATATTGTCACCCGCATAAAATAAAAAACTGTAAAGTTTACATAATTTTATTATTCCAATACGATACGACCGAAAGGTATCTAATGATTTAAATTAATTTTTTAATCTAATTAATCTTTGACTTTTTGACTTTAATCGTTCAAATTTCACAGAACAAACAACATTGAAAATCGATTTTTTTGTTGCTACCGTTTCCAATAATTGAATATTGGACATTTTCTGTATCCTAGGATATTTGCAATGTTGCAACATTGATAAATTTTCTTTGGAGCCAAGAAATGTTATCCTAACATCTTCAATAAAGTTTATTTCAATAGACTTTTTACACATTTTTTTTAAGAGCACCGTCAACTGTATCAAAATCTAGACTTTAACAATGAAATTATTTTAAAACTGTTAATTATATAGATTTCTCTTTTCTAAAAATGAAAGTCTATATCTTACTGATAAGAGCACAAATCCAATTTTGGTCTTCGAATTCGTCTTTAATAAAAGATCACTTTCATCACTGTTTTCATCATACTGTATAATTTAATTTGTTCCCAATCCTTTATACAATGATTGTACCTAGATAAGCCGACCAAATTCGTATGTTATAGCGGTTGGCTGTAAATATACGCGTAAAACCGATGAGATGACGTAAATCCGGCCTTTTGTATTCTACAATTATTAATATATTAATTAAGGGTAGCCTAATCGTATTTTACCATTTCATGCGTCAATTCATATTTGTGTGTAATTATTAGTAGGAAAAGTTTCTCCTCTCATTTGTCCAACACAAAAGCGATTACTACAATAACCCTTTGTGTAAAGGCTTGTGCGTTGTTCAGGTTTAACACTGTATTGATTCCAGTTTAGTCTTGCTTTGTAAATTTCAAACGGATTTATGTGGTATTTTTGTAGGAACCACAGGATAATGCAAACTGCCACTTCCGGATTAAGATTTGAATATATCGAGGGTGTGTGACCCATTTACTAAAGCTATCTAAAAAATTAAAAATAATTGCATTTATAAAATTTTCTACCTTTACGACATAGTTACGAGAACAAAATTGATATCATCATCCGTCAATTGACAAAGACATCAACTTTATCTTTCACATAATACACTTTTAAAACACTTTGTTTTATGTCTAGGCGTAGACGGTCTAAAAGATTTAATGCAGATTTTCAGCAACGTCAAATTTAACGCTATATTTGGAGTAATCTTTATCGACATGTTAATAATGATTACAAACCTTTAGGATCAGTAATATTGAATGTAACAAACTTGATAGGAACAAAAGTTGGAGTTTGTACTTTACTGGTGGGTTGTTAGTCTTAATTATCTAATAATAATTACGTTCTCTAAATATCATATTGCTCATGTTACGGACTATGCCTAAAGCTATTATCCGAAGAGAAGCGAATTTAAAAAAATTCGTAATAGTTATTTATTATACGAGTTTTATAAGACGACCTATTGTCGCACGAAAGGATTAAGTGCGACAATAAGTTTTATAAAATAGAATTTTTTCTACTTTGCCTTCATAGTTTGTACTTTTTCTTTGCAGTTGTGAAAAAATATTTCTAGCTGTTTTGGTTTTTGTCTAATAAAAAAAAACAATTTATTTCATAAACAAAGCAAAATTGACCAATAAAAATTACGTTAACAACATTGTAATAAAAAGCTACATCCAAAAATGCCAAAAAATATGAGGTTCTATTTAAAAAAATAATTTTGTTTTATAATTTATTTTTGGGACACGCTGTATAGTTGAAAATAATTTTAAAAGATGCACTACATTAATATTTATCAATTTCTTATACCAGGTGAATAAAAAGTATGGAACCAAACATTTTTTGCTTAAACTATTTATTTTTTGAAAAAACTAATTTATGAGTAATAAAGTACTATAAAAATGTGATAATTTAACAAAAATTAAATTTCTCGAAATTTTCTTTTGTTTTTGAGTTCTACAAAAAAAAATTTTTAAATGGCAACCCACTATAAAATCATTTTTCTCATAAAAACTATACTCTAAGGATTACAACTATTCGCTTTATATTTTATTTTTTCAAAAAAATTTTTTCACATAAATTGCAAATTTTGACAAAAAAAATCGCATAACTCAAAAACAAAACAAAATTTCGTTCTGAAAATACGATCACATTTTTTATATTACTTTAATTTTTATTAATTATTATTTGCCGGAGGCGAATGATTAAAAATAAAACCGCTTGGTTCCATACTTTATTTAACATTTAAAAAACCATACTTTATTTAAACATTTAAAAGTCAATAATGGACTTTACCAATTCGCTGGGACACCAAGTATATTTTATTTAACAATCTATTAGACGCAAAAACAAAAACTGTTTTATTAATTTCTTTAAATAAATTAATTTTTAACAAACTTCTTCATTTTTTATCTTTATGATTGTAATCTGCGACTAAAATATTGTCGCTCTGAAGTTTAAAGTTCCTTCTGTTATTTTTTACAAATCTTAGTTTTTGTGTAATATTTTTTTATGATACCCACTTGATTGTTATTTGATCATATCCATCTGTCTCCTAACTTGTTATATCAACTATAACGTCAATATAAAAACAAGTTTTTATGGACCTTTGTCCAGAACCTAAAGGTTAATTTTTTGGGGCTAAATCTATTAATAACTACTATCAAAAATTGTGTAGCTTAATTAGAGAGGCTGAGATACTGTAGTCAACCTATTCAAGACGTAAAATTTGGCTTTAGACAACGTTATTTCAAATTAGGAAATATTTTTTTTTAACCATTTTTCATTGGTTGGTCCCATTCATATCATCATGATAGTCCCCGCTTTTGCAACCAAATTTAAAAATTAAAAGGGCATTTGGAATAAATCCCATTGCTTCTCCTGCGTGGACTATATCAAATGTTTACCCTTGGATGGGTGGTCCAAAAGTCTGGAAACGATTTTATTCTGCCAAAACTATCAATTTTTTTGGCAAATAAATTTGTAGGTGTAATTAATTAAAATATAAAATATTTTGGCATCGCTCCTTTACAACCGTTAAACATTTATTAATTTATTTCCAAAAAACCTGGTAGTTTACTCAAAAAAAGTGTAAGGTCTACAAAAAAAATTTTTGCACATCAACAATTCTTGTAACAAGCTCGTTGTCTAAAAAAAAATGTGCTACGTTTCCATTAAAAAAAATTGTTACTATGTTTATCTCGTAAGTATAAACAATTAATTAATAATCAAATTTTTTTGAATAGCATTTTTATAGCCATTGCACACCTATAAATTTATTTGCCAAACAAATTGATAGTTTCGTCAGAATAAAATCGTTTCCAGGATTTTGGTAAGTAATCTGTGTAGCGACGAATCAAACCAACCTTTTAATGTGGTGTGGCCATTACTAATATACAAATGTCTCGTCTAGAAATATTAGGGTCGCCTTTGCTCTCGAAATTTTTGAGTGCCCTAAGATACTTTAAGCGTTTAGCACGAATGTCCATTCTTTCAACTAAATTTTTTCGATTATCTTTAACAGTTACCAAATTAAAACCAAGTTTCTTTACAATGCGAAAAAGAGACGTTTTCTTTCCTTTAAAATAAATTCATTTTTTAATTTCTGAAATACAGGGTGATTCTTAAATAGACCGACAAAAATTTATCCTTGGTAGTATCAAATGAGAACATGCTGGATAAAATATTTAAAAAATTCTTTGTTTAACCGTTCTCCAAATAAAATTTATTAAAGTTATTTTCGAGGTAAAGCGTACGCCACTGATGTGTTCGTAAATAGTATTAGCACAGGTAGTGGAAACCATGGTATTAATTTGATCAAAATGTACTTGATCATTGCAACAATTCATAAACGCCGTAAGTGGCACGGATCAAGGGGGTTTTGCCCCTACAAAATATAAACGTAGAAAGGGTACAGTTTGTCTCCATTTATACTAGGGGAGCTGTGATAAAATTTTGTCGGTCTATTTAAGAATCACCCTGTAGATTTGAAATTGTAACTCTGCACCCCTCAGTTATATGAAAATTATAAATGGCAAGTCTTATATCATAAATTTCATAATACGCTAATTTTGTCACCGCACAACATTTTTTTCTTTTTTTTTTTGGTAATCTAAATGCAGGCCCTTCGTAATTGTCACCTTGGTATTCCTTATCGTCTTCGACTTTCTTTATTATCCTTTCCACACTTCTAATAGGAACTCTTGTGCACATGAAAACTCCCTCTTTAATTTGCCCCAAAATTTTCATCCTTAAATATTGATAGAAGATATAAATAGGTTCGGTAAATTATTTCGCGAGCTTCACGGTGTAAGATTTTATTTCCTTCGGTGGAATTCTGCATCGTGTTTATTAATGTTGTCAAAATGACAACTAAAGTCTGTTTTTTTTTAAATGAATGCCAGTCAATATTGGCACCATTAGTAAATTCATTCATGGTAATTTTAATAAAGTTGGCAGTTCTGGTTTTTTGAATTAATTTAAAAACAATGTCATTAAACGTCAACACAAAAAATCGTCTAAGAAAATTAGAGACGAAACACTAAAAAAGGAACAAATTCGGTATCGCTAACAGTTTTTAGAAATTTGAAAATGAATTGTTTGCAAGCAGAAAGTTAGAAAAAGGGCTCGTTAAAATGTAGACGCAATTTGTAATGCAGGTTTGCTAAACATTTTCAATTTTTAGCAAGAAATTGACAAGAATACAAAATAAACGTGAATGAGAAAGAACCTCGGAAAGAATGCAATTAAATTAGTGTCTTGTGCATCGTTTTTGAGGAACGAGTTGAAAAAGTAACAATTTTGAAACTAAATCTCAAGAAGAATTTATAAAATGCATCAACTTTGCGCTCATTTCAATAAATTACTCAAAATTTATTGCCGATCATCATAATACCTACTTGTATCTTTTGTTAAATAACTTTTTTCTATATATACATCCTTTTTCTTCAAAGTTTTTGTAGCCAGAACCTCATTTTTGTCCACACCATTGTACTTACTTGCGGTGTGTTTCTAGCAAAATTATTAACACTGAATTCTGTCTTTAGACTTTAGGTAATGATTTGTGTCCTCAGGTATTCAATTATAGTGCTTTCAAAGAGCAAACAGGCACACAAGATTCATAAAAGTCAAAATTTTGACAACATCTCAATTTGAAAATTGGAACACAACCATAATTTTTTAACAAAATTTCTAGGAACAAAAACAAAGATCAAACAAAATTTGTGGCTATAGAACAAGCAGCTAAAGTCTGTTTTTTTTTAAATGGAAATTACCAAGTCAAAATTTTGGTGAAAAAATTGGTATCAGCTTGTCTCCATAGCCACAAATTTTGTTTGCTCTTTGTTTTTGTCCCTAGAAATTTTGTTAAAAAATTATGGTTATGTGTTCCAATTGAGATGTTGTCAAAATTTTGACTTTTATGAATCTTGTGTGCCTGTTTCCTCTTTGAAAGCGCTATAATTGAATACCTGAGGACAGACATCATTACCTAAGGTCTAAAGACAGAATTCAGTGCTAATAGTTTTGACAGAAACACACCGCAAGTAAGTACAATGTTGTGGACAAAAATGAAATTCTTGCTACAAAAACTTTGAAGAAAAAGGATGTATAAACAGAAAAAAGTTACTTAGCAAAAGATACAAGTAGGTATTATGATAATTCGCAATAAATTTTGTGTAATTTATTGAAATGAGCTCAAAATTTGATGCATTTTATAAATTCTTCTTCAGCTTTAGTTTCACAATTGTTACTTTTTCAACCCGTTCCTCACAAACGATGCACAAGACACTAATTTAATTGCGTTCTTTCCGAGGTTCTTTCTCATTCATGTTTATTTTGTATTTTTGTCAATTTTTTGCTAAAAATTAAGAATGTTTAGCAAACCTGCATTACAAATTGCGTCTACATTGTAATGGGCCCTTTTTCTAACTTCCTGCTTGCGAACTATTCGTTTTCAAATTTCGTTAGTGTACCGAATTTGTTTCTTTTTTGGTGTTTCGTCTCTAAATTTTCTTAGATTATATTTTGTGTTGACGTTTAATGACATTGTTTTCAAATTAATTCAAAAAACCGGAACTGCCAACTTCCTTTATTAAAATTACCATTAATGAATTTACTAGTGATGCCAACGTTAAGACTGTTTGGCATTTCCATTAAAAAAAAACAGACTTTACCAATTTTTTCACTAAAATTTTGACTTGGTAATTTCCAATTAAAGAAAAAACAGACTAAGTAAATTTTAGAGAAAAAAAATGCACACCCATGCATTTCATTATCTTAAGTAAGTGTTTTTTCTGTCACTGTCAGTTTGCCACAAGAACAACAAGCTCTACTTGATACATAAATAGCTATTTTAGTTTTCAAAAGTTTGGAATCAATTTGGTGTAAGTTAAACGAGTTAGATTTTGCAGGTGATATTATGTGAAAGAAAAGGAGTCTAGCTAATATTATGACTACATAACGCAGTCAGATGGGAAATGCTTTCAGACTAGAACCTCTCGAGATAATTTATGACTTCATCTCCGGATTTTTTCACTCGCCTTTATACTTTTAGCAAATAATACAGTAAATTTTCGTCTGGACTGCCTAGTTTACTGAACATTTCCTCAATTAGTTCATAGTTCCAGTGTAGTCCAAGGGTAGCGATGCTAATGTTACTCTCATCTCTATTTTGCAAGTTGACAATGACATTACCAGCTTTAATAATGTCGCGTCCATTGTTCTAGCAGATATATTGCTGGTTACAAGCGGTGCGTTGCTGTTTCAAGCGTTGTTAATTCACGAAATCTGCAGATTTTGTAAATTACGACCCTCATCTGCGTCATTTCCTGCGCAATACAATAACCGTCTCATATCCTAAACCGGTAAAAATTTGTCCAATGAATCGTTATTGCGGCTGCAGATGCGTCAACCCTCGACGGAAGGAGGAACACCTCTTGATGGATGTACTCTCACATTCGGGCGCGATGGGAACAGAGTTTGGGTTGCCAGTATTTGTGTTTAAGCTTCATTAGAGCGGCCGAGCCGAGTATTAGGGCAAATGCTAAAATCGGGCCATAATTCTCAATAGTGAGAGCGAGCGCAACTCTCGGAAGACGTTGGAAGTTCGCAAGCCTCTTCGTTCCGGACGTACCGCAATCTTGGCTAGATAATCACCCCCGTGAGTGCTGATTGCGAATACCGCAGAGATCAGCTGTTAAGCTGACGGGCCTAACACTCCCCATGAATAGTCTTTAAACCATTCGACAATAATAACAGGAATTATTGCGAGGCAATACCACACATTTCTGGCATTTCTCCTAACAACAAGGCACGCAACTTGATAAATTTGTTACTAGAAATAATTAATTTCACAAAAATCGAAAAAATCATAGCAGTAAACACAGGGTGATTGCTAATAAAATTGCAACACTGCAATGATCTAAGACAATATTTGCACATATGCAAACATACCGGGTGTCCTAGCGAATAGAAAAAGTCCATTGGTGACCTTCACATGGTAAAATTTGAAAAAAGTTATATAGGACACTAGCTGTTGCCCGCGGCTTCGCTCGCGTGGAGGTTTGACATCCACAACTATTTCAAAACGCAGAAGGGCTAAGAAACTTACTAACAAAATATAGCAACACATAATTTATTATGAACTTCGTAGTAAAAATAAAAAGTCCGTCTTTTATAACTTATTTAAAAACCGTAAAATTTTAAGTCTTATTTCATGGATATTACTTAACAATTACAAATTTTGATACAAATTTTCATTCCATGTTTAACTGTAACACATATTTATACAAACTTCATCCCTTATTTGACCCCCTTAGGGATAGAATTCTCCAAAATTTTGAAACACGTGCTATTTTGTTTTTAACTGAACACCCAAATACCAATTTTCATAGATTTAAGTTAAAAAAAAAACACGGATATTTTACGAAGTTTTACCCTTGTTCAACTCCCTTGAGGGTGAAATTTCCAAAAATCCTGAAACACGTATTACTTGATTTTTAATCGAAAGCCTAAATACAAATTTTCAAGGATTTAACTTTATAAATGACATATTTTAATACAAATTGTCATCCCTGTTTAACCCCCTAGAGGGTGGAATTTTCAAAAATCCTAAAACACGTGTTTCTTCATTTTTAACCCAAAGCGCAAATCCCAATTTTCATAAATATAACTTCAAAAATGACGAATTTATAAATATTTATGCAAATTTTCATCCCTTGTTTGATCCCTTGGGGATAGAATTCTCCAAAATCTCGAAACACGTGCTATTTTGTTTTTAACTGAACACCCAAATACCAATTTTTATAGATTTAACTTTAAAAAAAAACACGAATATTTTACGAAGTTTTATCCTTGTTCAACCCCCTCGAGGGTGGAATTTTCAAAAATCCTAAAACATGTGTTTCTTCATTTTTAACCGAAAGCCCAAATCCCAATTTTCATAAATATAACTTCAAAAATGACGAATTTATAAATATTTATACAAATTTTCATCCCTTGTTTGACCCCTTTGGGGATGAAATTTTCCAAAATCCTAAAACACGTGTTTTTTTGTTTTTAACTGAGAGCCTAAATACCAATTTTCATGAATTTAACTTTTAAAAAAAATACAAATATTTTACGACTTTTTACCCTTGTTCAACCTCCTTGGGGGTGAAATTTCCAAAAATGGTAAAACACGTATTTTTTATTTTTAACCGAAAGSCTAAATACCAATTTTCATGGCTATAGCTTTAAAACTTCGAATTCACCACCCCATTTAGCCCCCTTAGGGGTTGATTTTCCAAAAATCTTTTCTTATTGGATGTCTACGTTATAAAAGGGATCTACTGTGAAAATTTGAAATTTCTGTCTCCAGCGGTTTAGGCTGTGGGTTGATAGGTCACTCAGGACAAGCCTCTTTATATACAGGAAGAATATAAAGTATGGAACCAAGTGGTTTTATTTTTAATCATTTGCCTCCGGAAAATAATAATTAATATAAATTAAAGTAATATAAAAAATGTGATCGTAATTTCAGAACGAAATTTTGTTTTGTTTTTGAGTTACGCGATTTTTTTTTGTCAAAATTGCAATTTATATGAAAAAGTTTTTTTGAAAAAATTAAAAATAAAGCAGATAGTTGTCTTTGAATTATGATAACCTGATTATTTAAGACAAAGGGAAATAAAAACCATTAAATTCGTCGCGACAAAAATAAATTCTTTACACAACTAAAAGAAAAAACACCTTTGTTGAACGACTCATCACTAGTTTATAAAATTCCTTGCAACCATTGTGAAAAATGTTATATTGGCCAAACAAAACAATATTTGAAAAAAAGAATAGAACAACGTAAATACGATTGTAAAGCTCTTAGATCTGATAAAACGGCATTATCTTCTCATCATTATGAAATCAGACAACATTTTGCTTTTGGCAGAACAGAGGTCCTTGAAAAAGAAAATCATTATAAAAAAGTAACATAGCCGAAATGACACACATACAGACTAATAACACTGCAAACAAAAGAGAAGACACAAATAACTTAAGCAAAATATATAATGGACTATACCGGGTGTCCCAAGCAGGCTTAGCTATAGAAAATAAACATGAAAAATTAGTTTTTATTTTTTTCTGGCTGCAGGAGTAACAGAAATCAAAATCTGATTGATGGAGTTTGTAGTGCTTGAAGAGGGCTATCATACTGATATTTTTGTCGATTCTCTAATTAACTCCATTTAGGCGAAAACGACCCTCGAAAAATCAAAATTTGAATTTACCGGGTTAACGTTGCTAAGAAACCAACTATCAAGTCATTGTTGCCAAAGAAGAATTTGACTTGATAGTTCGTTTCTTAGTAACGATAACCCGGCAAATTCAAATTTCGATATTTCGAAAGTCATTTTCGCCCAAATGGAGTAAATTGGAAAATCGACAAAAATGTCTATAAGATAGCCCTTTTCGAGCACTACAAGTTTCTGTTACTCCTGCAGCCGGAAGAAAATAAAAACTAACTTTCCATGTTAATTTCCTATATCCAAGCCTGCCTGGGACACCCGGTATATACTCGTTTTCATATTAATGTGCATCGAAGTAGTCGTTGAAAGGGATCATTTTAAGGTGGCAATCATGCAAAAAATCAAACAATCCTAACCTCAAATTTCCCTAACAATTATTTTTCAAATAAATATGTGCCCCAGGTAGCAAAAAATAATTCAAATTACAACGTAATTAACAAAGGGTAGCAAACATAAAAAAAACTGTCATTATTGTGCTTAAATTTAAAAAGTTATATAGGACATTGATAGATACTAATCTAGTGCATCACCTAAAATAATTTTCAACTATACAGCGGGTCTCAAATAGAAGTTACAAGTTACAATACAAACTTGTGTTTTTTAAATGAAACACCATATGTTTCTTAGCGTTTTTAGATGTGGATTTTTATGACAATAATAATAATAACTTTATTTAACGGTAATATCCTTTACATTAAGTAATAATAAAATTATAATACAAAACAAGTAACATATAAACATAATTAAAGAATACTAAATGTCTAACTCAAAGAAACTTTCAGAAAACGCTTGAAGCTATTAAAGGATTTAAAATTAAAAAAGTCCAACTTGACACTGTACATGTTACAAATTCTTAAAAGATCATTTAGAGGAGAATTAAATAGATAATTATTATGTGCGAACGATATTTTAAATAACTGCTTTGATCTGCTATTATACTGAGGAACGTGAAAATTAATTAACTTTAGTACTGAAGTATTATTAATCAAATTATCCAAAAGTTTATAAACAAAACATAAAGCCTGATATCTTCTTCTAGTTTCAAGTGTAGAAAGAGACATAATTTAATGAAATATTGTAATCATCTTGCACATAATAAGGCAGCAACCATTTTATATATTTATTTGAAAAACTTTAACTGTATTACTTCAAGCCTACCAACATGAATTTTGTAATGTGGATTCCAGATTATGGAACCATATTCGAGGATTGAAACAAATAGCATTTTGATGGAATTAAAATTTCTAAACTCACGACAATAACGTTTTATGCAGCCAAGTGCCTTATTAGCTCTACAAATGATAATAAATTCAAGGTGTTGAATAAAAGTTAATTTACTATCAAGTAATATACCTAAGTCTCTCACAGACTGTTTTACTGTAATTTTTGTACTATTAATAAAATAATTCGGTAGGATTGGAGAGATTTTCCTACTCAAAACAATAGACTGACACTTTTCAACATTTAAAAACATTTTGTTATTTGCACACCAGTCTTGTAACTTATTTAAATCGGATTGTACATCCTATATCATTAATAAAAATAAAGGAAAGGAGTGGACCCAAAACAGATCCCTGTGGTACAGCTGAAGGCACACTTTGTTAACCTGACATGTGACCCCGAATTTTTATTTGCTGGAATGTTTTTAAGCTAAACCTTTATTGGCCGATTTTGCTTAGTTTTAAAAATAAGACGTTTTTTTGATGAAAACAAGCACATTTTAAAAATTTATTACACTTAAACTAAGACATTGTCACCTAAAATTTGGTTACACCGTCCCCGGGCTCAGATGATGGAGGAGAGCCGGAGTCGTGGGGGTTATGGGCGCCAAGTAGCTTTTTTTTTTTCAGCTAGCTACTGAATGCTGAGATTGAAAGAAAAGCCTTGAAGAAAACCCAAAAAATTTAATATAAAAAAAAATTAAATAAGTTGTAATTATAAATAAAATAAATATTAATTTCGGTGGTAAAAACTATGAACTTAAGGCCATTTCACAGCTGTGATATGTTCACACTTAACTTAAATTAATGAATTAAATTACAACAATGAAATTAAAAGATTGATAATAAATTGATTTAACAAACAAAAAAAAGGTTAGATAAATTTCGAAAAGAATTAGGAATAATTGAAGTTAATTTTTCGTAAATATGATTGTCGAAAATTGAAGGGAGGAGGTTGGTATTAATAAATCTCGACGGGCGAAACGTCCGAGTCAAAAAAAACGGTATTCGAGATACAAGAGAGTACTTATCCACTTATCGTCGGTCAGGCGAGGTCACGTGGTCCAGGCGCTCCCTTTTGGGGTAACTACTTGACGAATTCAAGTCGGGATCAGCCACTTGCTGTAGAAAGGGGTTGACTTGTTCGATTCCCCGATGGTTACGAATTTGGGAACGCAATCGCCAATTTCGGGCCTAGCCTGGGTCCCTGATTTCGAAACGATAAGAATACGAGCGATAAAAGTAATCTTACATTACCTCTGTGAGGGACGACGAAAGAAAGTGGTGCGGCACTTGTTACAATGCGGAAATTTACAAAACGGTAGTTCCGAGATCCGGAAAGGTACGAAATTAGATAAGGTAAATTTTCCACGTTAATTAGCACAGGAGCTTCTGTACTCCACGAGGACCGCAGCAGAAAAAGGAAGGTTGTTAGAATGTCAGACGATTTGTCCCTGCCCGTCTTCGTGGCGCGAACCGTGGTCAATATCGGCCTATGTAAAAGAAAATGAAAAATTTTGAATTTATCGCAAAGATCTTCTGAGAGCGCGCATTTAGTTCTTGAAAGCCGCATGCGAAATTGACGTTTTACAACAGGTGAAGAGGTTAAGTTTGTTTACATTTAGAAATTGTGGCTTTGTGCGAAAAGGCCGATATTGCGCCGATAGTTAGGTAATAGGAAGGTAAGTAAGAACAATTTTCTAATTAAAGGAAGAGGGAAGTTAAAGAGTTAGTGCTCTTAAGACATTTTGCACAACACATAAAGGGACAAGAGGGCCTTTAAACCGTACCGAGGCGCCCTACAACTCGGTACAACAACACAAGAGGAACATGAGCACTAAAATTACCCGGAGAAGATGCCCGAATTTCTCCGGAGGGACGGTATGAAATGCTCCGGGGCTACCCACTCCTTTTAGCCCCTTCACAGCCAGACAACACAACTAACTCGGAAAACAGAGAGGAAACAAGCCTGATCCAACTCCCTCCAAAATTGGGGCTAGCAATAAAAGGGAAAGTTAAAGTAAAACGGAAACTAAAGACCAAATACTAGGAACAGGTAACATAAACAGTTAAGGTACGCAAAGTTTAATATTTTGGTCTGTTTTAGTTGAACGGAGATGTTACGTCAACGATGTTTAAGTGCCCAAGCATTTACGGGACTCCAAAGCGCCTCCCGTACCAGCGAAAATGAAGTTTGGTTTATTATACGATGTATTTCGTAGAATTTAATAAAATAAAACTGTTACAACATCTATAAATATTTTTTTACCACCGCAAAGAAGAAGGTACAAGCTATAAGGTTGTAACATTTTTTCACTGTGTCGCATTTGCAAAAATAAAAAAATGAAGGCGTTTGTTAAAAGTTCAATAACTTAAAAAAATTAAATGGAATACCCTATTAATTGTTTTTGCATTTAAAAGATTATTAAATTGTCTTTCTAAAATTATTACTTTTAGGTGTTTATAACCAATAACTAAAAAGATATTTAACCATTATTCTTTATTTTTACAATATAATCTCTAGATAAATCAATGGATTAGTGATCCGTGGTGGAATTATTATGGTTACCATAGAATCAACAATGCTCAGATATTGATAAGCATTGTTGCTACAATTAACATTGAATGTTAAATATCTTTTCATTAATCAATTCTAGACATTAAAAGTTTATTTTTTTAGATAGACAATTTATGCATCTATTAGATGCAAAAATAAACAATAAGGTGTTCCATTTACATGTTTTAAGTTATTTAACTTTTAACAAACTTCTTAATTTATTAAACTTTACAAATGAAAACACTAAAAAATTGCTATAGCTTTAAATTCTGTACTTTTTTCTTTGCAGAAGTACGAAAAAATTTGTTCTAACTGTCTTAGTTTTTGTGTAATGAATTTTTAAAAAATACATGATTCTTATTTCTAAAACTAAGCGAAACCAACTAATAAAAGTTTAGCGTAAGAGCTGTCTGACACGAGACTAATTTCAGTACTGAATTTAGTACTGAAATTGCGCGCACAATTTTAGTTAGCTTGGATGCAAGAAAATAGAGCCTGTTCTAATTTAATTAAATAATTAATTAAGTCCCCCGCAATATTATAAATTTTAAAAATAAACAATTTATTGCAGAAAATCTGTTATTATTTGTTATAGTTTTCAAATCAATAGTTTATCTTCAAAATGCATTTTCTATTAATTATTTACATTAATATCTAATTTTTAATTTAATGAACCGATATTGTAAAATAAAGAGAAATATTGCAGAATTTGTCAACTAAAATATGAAAAATGTAACAAAGAATAAATATAACAAAATGTCACAAATTTTAAAGTAATGCTAAATCAATAAGTGGTGAATTAACTAACGTCCCTCAACATTTTGTAAATAGTTTCCTCAATTGAATGGAATTTCAGATACATGTTACATAACAGAACTCCAAAATATTTATTTTTTAAAGCTAGCTAATGTAGTTTTTTTAATACCAGACATTAAACTGCAATTCCATTTAGCCTATTTCAACGTTCAAAAACGTTTGGAGATAAAAAATCTCTTGAACATTCTCTTCAAGAAAATTTTATTCTCTACAACCCCTTGATTGTATTTGTTGTAAATCTAACGTTTTTCGATCTTTTTAATTAAAGAGAATTATTCGCAAATGTTAAACTTGGCTTTAAATTTTATATAACTCATTTAAGAATACTTTCAGATGAAATATATCTAAGAGCTGTTTGACACTAGACTAATTTCAGTACTGAATTTAGTACTGAAATTGCGCGCGCAAATTTATTATCGAGTTACTAGAAGTTCTGTATGACACGTAAGTACTGAAATAAGTCTATGAACATGCGCATTGATCTTGTTAAAGACCGAAGGGACTGTCAGTTGTTAATTTTAAGCATGGACAATAACATACAGCGACATTCAATTCCCTACAACTTTGAAAAAATATTACAGATATTTCATATGAAAGTATTCTTAAATGAGTTATATAAAATTTAAAGCCAAGTTTAACATTTGCGAATAATTCTCTTTAATTAAAGAGATCGAAAAAAGAAATTAGTCTCGTGTCAGACAGTACGGCTACATCCAAAAATGCTAAGTAACATACGGTGTCCCATTAAAAAAAAACACAAGTTTTTATCGTAACTTATTTTTGGGACATGCTCTATGGTTGAAAATAATTTTAGGCGGTGTACTAGATTAGTATCTATCAATGTCCTATATATATTATTTTAATTTTACCATTTAAAGAGCACTAATGGACTTTTTCAACACGCTGGGACACCCTGTATAAATTACTCGTATGACAGAACAATGTACAGATAGATTCAATTGTGTCTAGGTAATAGACAACAGAGTTGTGATAGCTTGCCTGAGGTAACCAAATAATATAAAATACATATTTGTATTTGGAATCAGTGAGCGATGAAAAATTCTATATATTTATCGTATTTCAGAATATTGTTAAGCCATGCAGGTTTTTTTCATTACATTTTAGCATTTTTAACAATTTTAATTAAAGTTAAAAAGTTTTTTTTCGAATCAACAGAGAGAAAATGTAGAAGTAACAAAATACGAGAGTAAATTTGCTTTAACAAAACTTTTAAAGTCAAAGTCAGTGACTTAAGTTATAAATTTAACTTGCTTGCAATAAATTCTTTACTATTTCAGAACGTGCACGAAAAGTTTTATAGCGATTTTCTCAATTTGCGTATGTGGAGTATTTTCTTTTACAACAGTATTTTCTTCCCCACCATTAATTTTTTAAAGCAGTTTCTTAAAATTTATGAACTAACGTGAATTAACTTTTTGTAGCTGATTCTTCTCTTTTAAACACACCAATTTTATTAATTTTTCAATTTTTAAATTTAAAGTCATAAATTATAACTTTTTTACATGTTTTAAAATAAGAGTTTAACACTATCAAGTAAGATAAAATACTGTGTAAATTCTATGAGAACCTCTTTTTAATACATGCTTAAGAGCATTTTGAAACTTTTAAGTTTTACGACCAAGAATAGGAAAATTCTTAAAAATCTGTCTTTTGCAATTGTTAGTAGAGTCCGCACAAAGCAAGAACAGCACATCTATAAAGTTGCGTTCAGTCGAGTCCACTTTCAAATTTAAGGGATGGCTTTGTCTCAGTAGTGCAGCTTTCGCATATAGCAATGGGGGTTATAAAAATACGACAAAACACTATCTAACTAAATACAAGTTTTTACAACATATTTTCGTTATATAAACACGCGTTATTTATGTTTTAAGTAACACATTTCCATGACACATGTAACTTAAATTGCAAATAAAATGTTTAGAAAGGCTCCATCTCAATTATCAGAAATTCCAGAACTAAATCCAATGGAAAAAAATTGGGCTTTAGTTAAAAACTAAGTTGCTGCAAGGAAAGTCATATTTAAATTAAAAAATGTGAAACTTTGACAAAAGAACATGCAGGGTTTTTGTCATAGTTACTACTGTCCTCATCCAATTGATATTTTACCCTAAGCCTACCATTTTGACCAACAAAAACAATATTAACGTATATTGAAAACACAGCTTAATTATATTGAAAATACTTGGTTATGTCTCTATTAAAACAGAGCTCCCAGAAATATGGTAGCAACTCTAACACAAAGTGTTACAAAATGGCACTTTCGAAAAGCGAAATTTGTTCAATCTAGAGTTGCAACATTCTATTTTTCAAAAATCATTTTTTGGCATTTCCTTGTTTAAAAATGTATTTAACTGTAAAGCCAAGAATAAACATAGTAAAATGGTTTTACATGGCAAGAGACGATAGAACAGAAAATGGGACTATTTTAATTGTCCAGGACAAATTTAGGCACAATTATAAAGTTGGAAAATCCAACACGATTGTAAATTTAGAAAATTGCGCGGAAGTGCACGATTATTTATTAGATAATCCTTCAACTTTGCAAAGACAGCTTTCTTACGAATTTGAATTTTCCAAAGGTTCAGTCAACAAAATTATTAAAAAAATTGGGTTAAAATGTTACACTCCGCGGCTGATTCATCCTTTAAATGAAGATGATGCTACAGTTTTGCGAAACATTTCGGACATTACTTACTGAAGAGGAAAATCCTAATAATTTACGCATCCTGTGAACTGATGAAGCTAAATTTTATTTAAATAGACGTATCAATAGCCACAATTTTAATACTCCAGGAATCAACGTGTGAACTGGAATTCGGTCGGGTGGAATAATTGGTCCGTACTTCATTGAAGAAAATATAACAGAAAATATTTAAATTCGTTACAAGAAAACGTAATGCCTGCTATTCAAAATACTCGTAGGTGTCCCCCGGACATAATATTTCAGGAAGACGGGGAGCATCACCTCACTATGCGTGACAAATGCGAGAATTAAAGGAACAATTGTACATACATATTGTTTCTGAATAATGAATATTGTCTAATCTTTGTCAAAATGAGAAAAACAATTTGTTTTCAGGTTTTTTTTCGGCAATTTTGCATTAGTTATTTGTTAAAATTAAAAAAAATAAACAAAAAAAACTGCAGTTTATGACTATTAATGAAACAGTGATAAGTTTGACAACTACTGTCATGGGTTTCCAAAAATTAACTAATTAAAAGTGTACTTTTTGTATCCAGCGTTTTGTGACTTTTCTATATTTGGGTGCGTACATTAGGCGCAAGCCTCTATTATCTATTAATATCTATTAATTTAAAAAAAAAAATCAAAAATATTGTGTTGAAATTTTTTCGAATTTCCTTTTTTTTTCAAAATTAATTAATAACTCATGTAAAATTGTAAAAAAAGACTGAAAACTAATGGTTTTTCTTATTTTGACGAAGATTAGACAATATTCAGAAACAATGAACCGTATGAATAATGCTTCTACTTGTAATAGAAAAAGATAGACGTAATTTAGATTTTATGAGAAATAAAGAGACAAAACTATAGTTAAAGCTTTTGCTACATTTTATTCAAACTACAGAATATGTACAATTGTTCCTTTAATTCTTTTGTAAAACTTTGATCAATCAGTCCGAGAAAACGGTTTGATGGATCGATTTAAAAATTTACAGGGATATGGGGGGGAACATTAAGCTGTAAAAACATCTAAAAACATCAATATTAGTGAATACGCAGTAGATGTACTAAAACAACGCAAAAAGTTATACTCAATGTTGAAAAAAATATATTTTTCAAAAAGTTATAGAAGGATCTTGTAAGACCTTTATTCCAGTTTTTGACACTACCCTTATATTCTCTGTGTGGATTGGATGAGCATTCGCTGATTAAAGACAAAAGAATCCTTTTTCATTTAAAGTCAGATATCTATTTCAGCGACAAATTGACGTAAAGAGAATATGAAAAAAGCATATTTAAGATGAATAAACAGGCTATCCGGCCTATGCATTGACTTAACTAGAAAAAAACAAAATTCCCACGTCGGTGGACCAAAAACAAGAACAAAAAAATTTAGATTTTTTTTCTCGCGCTATTACTTAGGATTACGTGATAACCGTAGCACAGAAAAATATTTTGCCATAAGATCCCAAAACTAGAAACTTAAAGCTTCCACATAGTTTATTTAATGATTTTTTGATGAGTTATACCCTTTCAAAAATCAAAAAATTTAGGAATTTTTTTTGTTCCTTTAATTTTTTGAAGTAGTGTAATATTATTACTCTTCATAAGATGTAATGACATGTTTTCCAACATTTAAAAGGTTAGTAATCGACATATTACATTGGTGATTGCGAATAAAAAATATCCCAGTAAGCACACAGACGTAGATCTAACGTTTTTTATACGTTACAAGGATTAAAATAACGTTATACGTTGAAATTTTCAACGTTGTTTTTTGGTTGTATGATTATGTTTTATTATTAACGTTTATGTTACGTAGTTTATTAACTAATTGTATTATTTTTACCAATTTATAACGTTTAAAGTACGTTTCAAATTAAATTTGTATATACGTAAAAAATGTTAAAGTTTTTTAACGTTATTATTAGAATAAATTTACTAAAGTTTGTTTTAAACGTATAATTAACGTTTAAAAAATTTTTGAATCGGCATTTAAGCCACTGCCTAACGTTAGTATAACCTTTTATTTTAATAATATATTGACGTAAGAAATGTTAAAGTTTTTTAACGTTATCATTAGATTATATTTATTAACGTTTGTTTTAAACGTATAATTAACGTTTAAAAAATTTTGATTCGGCATTTATGCCACAATCTAACGTTAGTATAACCTTTTATTTTAATAATATATTGACATAAGAAATGTGAATTATTTTCTTTTATGAAATTATTGTTTAGTTAGATGGTTATTTACATGGTAAATTTTGGAATCATTATTTAGTTGATGACACAATAAATTTTTATACAATAATAAATTTGAAGTTTTATTTAAAAAGGATTCAGGTACATATTTAATAACTCGGAGAATTGTAAGTTATTTAAAGTAGTATTTTGGGGGTTGAGTGTAGGGTATAAATAAAACTAGACCAGTAAAAAAATGTTCCACCTTTTACGGTATGTTAAAATTGTTGTTTAAACTTAATAAAATATTACGTAAATAATTGCATTCATTCAAATGAATAAACAACGTTTTTTAAACGTTACTCGTGGACGTTGATTACTGGTTTCGCATTGCGTTGGTTTATCTATACATATTATGTTTTTTTAACGTTACTTATTAACTTTCATTATTGGTTTTATATTCTTTTTAATTTAACGTTACCTTATTATGTTACAAAACTATTGAAATTGTAACTTAAAAAAACGTTACGGTTTTACGTTACAAGTAACGTTTAATCCGTGGACATTTTTGCGTTGAATCAACGATAAAAGTAACGTTTTTGCAACTTAATTAACGTTATTTTTTTGACGTTATTTTTACGTTAGTGTGCTTACTGGGATTATATAACTCCATTCGTTTGATTACGACAATAAAATTTATACTGAATATTAAAAACATTGCCTTATTTACTTCTCAATTGTTTAGAACTTCAGCAAGTGTTATAAACAATTTACAAAACTGTAAAACTTTAAAACTTTTGTTAGTCATAAAATAATGGAATTAATTTAAAACCTGAATAATTAATAGCAAAACACGACAACCAAATTAATACCGTGAATTTTTATTTTATCCATTTCTCTAAAAACCGTTATACATATTTCATTTTCTACTCACACATTTTTCACTTTTTTGCGAGAAACGTTTGGTCATAACAAAACAAAAAAATATTGAATCTAGAGGCCAGTCGCCTAAATTGGGCCACTTGTACAAATAGTTACAACAAAAAAAATGTGAGAAAAACTGCCGATCGATTATAAGCCATCTTTCCCCACTTGGAACTTGAAACGGTGTTTTTTATTTCAGATTTAACGTATTTTTAATATAATGACGCATGGCGTCTGCCAAAGATAATGCACATAAGAAGCGATATTCCGAATTTCGGAGACATTAGAATCCAGACGACAATATCATGAAAGAGAGGCGTTTGACGGCGACCGCATCAAAAAGCAATATAGGCACGTTTAAACGTTTATATATTAGGAGAGTAAAAGACGTTTCCAAGTCATCTAAAGGGCGTCATTATGCACCAAGCTGACATGAAATTGAGGAACAAAACGTCAGTTCCGGTCTGAAGGCGACTGATTGCTGCAGAAGCGGGAATCAATCCAGAAAAATTTCCTTTCATCTCGATTGCTACGACCATGAATTTGCAAAACTCATAAAAAACCAACTTTATTTCAACGCTATCTTTTATTCCGCTGAGATACTTTTCTATCGCATCAATTCCAATCCAATTCTTGTATTTCCCCACAATTAGATTTAACGGAAAATTTTGTTTACTTACCTTGCCAATAAAATTCTAGTCTAAGTTTTCTTATACAGCATGTCCCCGGACTGAGTTTACAAGAGGAAAAAAAATTATCTTTGATTTTACGCCAAAATTGCAAAGAAAAAACATTTTTTGCTTCATCTGAAACGAGCAAATCTGAAATTAAAACTTCATTATTCATTCAGTAGGATGATTCTGGACTAACAATATTTTTTTTCTGTAGTTTACATCTCTCACTTTGACAATTAATTAGAAAGCCTATTAAAAGCTCTACAGGATAAAGTAATAACACACAGGGTATTTCATTTGAAAAAATTAAGATAATTGATATTTTGCGAGCGAATATCAACACTCTTCAGTAGTTGCAAAAGATTGATTAAATTTCTACCATAATACTCAGTAAAAATGGTTGCAATTGTTTTTATTTACTTTTTCTTTCTAGCAAAGCCGTTGTAATTTTTCAAAAATGGTACTTTTTTTCATAAAATTGCCCATAAATGATAAATGGTCCTTGATAGACCCATAAAACCTGATATGGATATTCTTAGAATTAAAAACTCTTTCAAATAAACGCATAATATACCGGGTGTTCCATAAGAAAAAATATAACTTTGTTACGCCACCCTATATAGAAATTACCTATAATGACGAAAATATTTTTTGAACCATAGAAAAAATGAATGTCTATCGTCCGCAAGAAACCACATTTTGTTATCTTCTTTACTGTCAAAGTAATCGTAGAAATACGGAGCTTTGGGACAGCCTGTATACAAGATCATTAGTATCATTTACTTGACATAAAAAATTGTCAAATGTCAAAAAATAAATGTCAAAATTTTTAAAATATTTTTTTATGTTCCTTTTAACTTATCTTACCCTGCATAGGTGATAAATAAGGCTCGGATTATATGCACGAAAAAATCGTAAAATATGCACGTATTTTCACAAAAATTTGCACAAAATATTAAGAAATATGCTCCACCATATACCAAATATGCATCGATATGCAAAATTTTGAACAATAAAAAGTCCAACGTTTTTTGCTTAAAGTATTTATTCTTTTAAAAAACTAATTGATTGATTATAAAAATGTTTTATCAAAAATAAAAATTTTCGAAATATTTATTTTGTTTTTGAGTTTTACAAATTATTAATTATTAATTATCAATTAATTATTAATTATCAATATTTTTTTTTAACTGGCAACCCACCAAAAAAAAAAAACATTTTTTTCATGAAGGTCATGATCTAAGGGATTAAACTATCTACTTTATATTATATCGCAATTTAGACAACAAAAATCGAACAACTCGAAACCAAAACAAAATTTTGTTCTTAAAATAAGATCACTTTTTATATTACTTTAATTTATATTAATTATTAAAAAAAAAACACTTAGCAGGGTACTAATTTTTTGAGTTTGGCTTGAATTACCGGTTGTTTTCTCTTTAAAATATTTTGTAATCGGATCATTTTTCATAAACTGCCCAATTTTTAATTTGAACTGAAATTTTTAATCGGAAATTAGTGATTTGAAGAAAATATGCACAAATATGCAATATTTCCTAAAATACGCACCAAGTTGCCAAAATATGCAAAATATGCATTTTATATTTGGCTTATTTTAATTAAAAAACATTAGATATGCATAGAAAACTTACAATTTTGTTGATACACCTCTTAATAACAAATATGCATTTGGCATATAATCCGAGCCTTAGTGATAAATTATAGCAATTGCTATTTTCAATAAACATAAAATCTAACACTTGTGATTTCTCTCTTCCGACCTGTATTCCCTAGAACATCAATTGAAGGTGACGTTTAGAAATCAATTTAATGGAAATTTCAATTTTCATCGATATAATAAAATCTGATATACCAGAAACAAGTTATTAGGGGTTACGAGGAAGTAATTTAGTTCCCATTAAAGAGGCTGTACACAAAAGCACGCATGGAACATGTAATATCCGAGCCCGAAAATCGACAGATGATATTATTTGACAGGAGAGTTGCGAGCTTTCTCCGAAACGTTAATTGAATCATATTAATCCGTGCGTGCACAATGGTGAAGGCGAAGAGAGCAAAGACATTTGTCACAACTGCTAGTCGCTGTGTGACGATTAAAACAGAGTTACGATTTAACTTTGGCCTTATAAATCAGGCAAATGTGTTGAAGGATTATTAACTAAAGTAGCTACTGCTTCCGATCTACCAGTTTATTTGATAAGCAATGAATGAGAGCGAAAGCCCAACAAAAAAAACAAAGTTTCTAACTCAAAACTGTTTGTGCAAAAATATACAGTATGTCCCCAGAATTTAGTAGGTAGAGATTAATATCGCATTACTTAAATAACCCTAATTCTTAATGTAGTTTTCACTAAATGCTAAATTACTTAAAATTTATATCAAATCGTTAATCGCCAATAAAAATGCTACAAGCAAAAATCTGAGGTCCCGTTTGGAAGAAATAGTCCGGTTAAAATAGACATTTCAAATAACTAAAATTCCGACAGAGCTAAATTTTGGTGGAGATCTTGGGTACACCATTAGGAATAAAGTGTCAAAAGTCCCCATCGATCCTGTGTGCTAAAAAAATTTGACGTTTTTTAAATTTTTTTCGAAAACGGTAAGTTTTATCAAAAAAGTAGACCAGACAAAAATTATCTTAAAATTAATTACAAAAATGGTCCTTATACTTTTTTTTCTAAGAATCACCATTTCTGAGATATCGCGATTCTAAAAGTTGAAGGAGTCACGTTCATGATATGCACATACAGAGTGCGCCAGAACTCAAGCTCCAGACAAATGTCATGTAGGGTAAGGTACCACGAACATGGAAAAAAATTTAAAAAAATTCTATCTATAAAAATTTCAAAATTATGAGAGTTTAAATTTTGCACTTTGACTCTATTTATTTCTGTAGCAAAAATAATTTTCCAAGTTTTTTTGCTACAGGCTATTAGAAGCGGAAACAAGGAAGCTGTACCCTAAACTGTAACTCTGTTTAATGTTATTTGTGGCTTTTATTAGCAAAAGTTTTGTACCTTTACTAAATGATTGTAAAAAAACATATACAAGGTCATCAGTATTATTAAATACAAAAAAATTGCACACTTCCTTGAAAGGGAGTAATTGGGTAGTCCCCAGAGTACTGAAAAAGTTCTATCTGTCAAAAAATTTTGACATTTATTTTTTGACATTTTTTTTATATGTATTTAATAATATTGATGACCTTGTATATGTTTTTTTATAATTATTTTGTAAAGGTACAAAAATTTTGTTGATAAAAGCCACAAATAACACTAAACAGAGTTACAATTTAGGATACAACTTCCTTGTTTACTCTTCTAATAGCCTGTAGCAAAAAAACTTGGAAAATTATTTTTCCAATAGAAATATATAGAGTCAAAGTGCAAAATTTAAACTCTCATAACTTTTAAATTTTTATAGATATTTTTTTTTTTAATTTTTTCCATGTTCCTGGTCCTTACCTTCTGACGCACTCTGTATGTGCATATGATGTAAAACGTGACTCCTTCAACTTTTAGAATCGCGATGTCTGAAGAATGGTGATTCTTAGAAAAAAAAGTATAAAGACCATTTTTGTATATAATTTTAAGATCTATAATTTTTGTCTGGGCTACTTTTTTGATAAAACTTACCGTTTTCGAAAAAAATCTAAAAAACCTCAAATTTTGAATAACTTTTTTAGCACACATGGGATCGATGGGGACTTTACTTTTACTTTACTTTATTTCTAATGGTGTACCCAAGGTCTCCACCAAAATTTAGCTCGTCCGAATTTTCATTATTTGACCACTATTTTTATGACTAATTTGACCGGACTAAAAAAAGAATAACATTCTGTAAAAAGTGGCTGAAGATACAAAAACATGGGCGACTATAAAAAAGAACGATATTTCCGAATTTTAATCACCCCTGACTGTCACGCCACAATGACATTGATATTTGACATTATTTTTTCTCTACCACCATTGGTTCTAAAGATTCTAAAGGTGTTCTAACTTAATTTAGCACAGGTTTTCAGGGTTGTACAAAATGTTACTTGGAGACGTTCTAGAGTTAGCTTTGATAGAATTCTTTCAAAAATTAGGTCAAAACAACATATTCGACGTATTTCTGCTGATTGGGTGTCGTGTAAAATCAGCCACAGATTTCAGCCACAGGTTCATAACGTAGAGGAAATTTCAGATGAAATTTTCATGAAAAAGAGTCTTGATAACGCACGTAATTTACGACCGATGACTTGGTTAGTAAGTGATTTTATAAAGAAGAGAATTAGTGAACACAAGGGTTTTACTTGCAAACTCACCCTTTGATAGCAACAACCCTTTCAGAATTCCAGAAATTTTTGTTTTAAGAAGAATTAATTCCGATTTCAAAAAGTAAAACGGTTTATACGAAATAATTTCTTATTTTTCATTGAATAAAACTGACTAATCAAAGTTTCTTGCAAACTCACCCTTTAACCTAGCCACAACCTCGGTTTTAGAAATTATTTATTTTTGAAGAATTCCAATGTGAGAAAGCAAAATGCTTTATACGAAAAATATTCTTAATTTTTATTGAATCAAATTTTTGATCAAATTTTCTTGTAAACTTACCCAAATAAGAAATTTTTGCGTATAAAGCATTTTGCTTTCTCAGATCCTAATTCTTCAAAAAAAAATAGTTTCTTAGATCTTAGAATTAGGGTGAGTTTGCAAGAAACTCTAATTAGTCAGTTTTATACAATAAAGAAAAAAAAATCGTATAATGCATTTTACTTTCTCATATCGGAATTAATTCTTCTTAAAACAATAATATCTGAGACTTCTGAAAGGGTTGTTGCTATCAAAAGGTGAGTTTGCAAGTAGAACCCTAGTGTTCACTAATTCTCTTTTTTATAAAATCATGTACTAAATAAGTCATCGGTCGTAAAAACGGTAAAACTCTTTTTCACGAAAATTTCATCTGAAATTTCCTTTAAGTCATGAACCTGTGGCTGATTTCAAACAAATCTGATCGAGACGAGTGATTTAGTTCATTTTTGTGTAGATCTATTTTTTAGTGCTTAACAATATAATATTACCGTACGATCAAAAAAAAATAGAGTAGGCGGTGATTAAAGTCCTTCAGATGGCAATCCTGATTTTTGACATCAGCGGAAACTCTGAAAACTTTGCGTTTTATTCGTTTTGAGTGAAATAATGTTCACTTTAGAGCAGAAAATTTTTATTGTTGCAAGTTATTACAAAAATGTTGTACAAGACAAAAATGGTGAATGGCTATTTTCACTTCCAGTTTGTGTGGAAAATTTCCTATTGCCTATATAGTAATCGTCGCCTACTCATTTTTTTTTTTAAATCGCATGGTAGTTTGCTTAATTTTAAATTAAAAAAATAAGTGTTAAAATAATTAATTATTTATTAATATAAATTGAATCTCCACTTCTTAAGTCGCCTACATGTTAAATTTCATAAAAACTCGTTGGCAAACAACAGAGATATTAGACCCGAAAGTCTAATATTCCAAAACTAACTAAAAAACGATTAAGGTTTATTCTGATAGTCATTAATTTTAATTTATTATTCATAATTTATAGTAAATTGTTGTTATTTTCAACATTGGATAATTGTGAATAAAATAGTATACAAACCTCTAAGGTATGTAATATATGTAATTTTTTCTTCATTACAAAGCCTTCAAGTGCTGTAAGTAACCCTTATGTGTACTTTAATTTGTTTCAATAACAAAGAGTAAGCCAATAAAAAAATTGACATTTATTAAAAAATGTTTCAAGGTAAATGAACTTGTAACTCGTAATTTTAAAGTTATAAAGTCTGTAGCAGCGGCCGTTTTGTATAAAATAATGGAAATATCGATTTTAAAATTGGATTCGTTACTGTTGTTTTAATAAGATGGTCTAATTGGTGTTAATCCTAGCAATCCAATTTAACCTAAGCACATTTATTTTTGCGTTTCTGCATTGTATACGCAGTAAGCCTCTTTTTCGCGCTTTTAAAATTTCCACAGAAATGAGATAGAAGCGGGAAATCGGATGACGTCAACGAGTGTAAATTGAAACTTATTATGCTGTCGCTATTTGTTTCAGGTTTCGTGGATTCGTAAACGGGATCTTCACATTCTGACAGCGGGAATATTGACATATACATCCGACCAAAGGTTCCAAGTGATTCGGCCAGACAAGTCGGACAATTGGACGTTGCAGATTAAGTTTCCACAGCTCCGGGATTCCGGAGTATACGAGTGTCAGGTTAACACCGAACCCAAAATGTCACTTCCATTCCGGCTGAATGTCATCGGTAAGGACATAATTTAGGCCTCTGATGATTTACTTAAGAAAGCTGCCGCTGATTTATTTAAAAGTATACAAAATTATACGTGAATAATCAAACAATTAAGTGGATTAAGTAGATACTGAATCCCCAAATTCATTAAAAATAATTTAATTATAATGCAAATGAAGTTTTCGTTACCAACGAAGTGAAAATATCCGTTGGTCTGGGTATTTTCTTAAAACCTGAAAAATATCTCCTAATTCGTTGAATTTGATGTAATTACTTAAAAAGCGCAAATAAAAAAATAAGTGGAGAAACTGTTTGAATAGACAATGAAAAATTTTTAATACGAAAACCGTTCAATATTGAAATTGTGATAAGAGAACTCGTTTGAAACTTGCAGTATTGGTTTATTTTAAAATTTTAATCAAACTCCAGCTAAGTATCATTAAGTACTCGTAGGCTGTAATCTGTACCAAGAGTGGCGAGAAAAGTTAAATTGGAGATTTCCATTAATATATATTTTTAAGGTAAAGGATTTTTTCGATGTTTACTTAACCAGCGGCCCACCACAGTAATCTCCCATTTTGACATCATCGTTTAAAAAAGTAATTGCCTTTTTTAATACCCTTGAAATTAAATTGCTTCCCAGGAAAGCAACTTTTTGCTCCAATTAATATTTAAAACTCAGAAATGCCAAACAAATCGTTACTCCAAATCAATTAAAAAAAAAATACACTTTTAATTAGAGAGTTTTAATTAAAGTCTTCCTCTTTAAAAAAATTCTTTTACTTTAGAAAAAAGTGTTGGCAAGAAGTTTATCCCTTAAAATCACTCACTTTGCAAGTAATTAACGTTTTTCCTTAAATTTGGATGTTATCAACACATTTATCAATAAGAAGAAATCGTGGCGTCTTTGCGACGTTTCGTGACATTTATTTAAGAACTTATACCGTAAAACAAATTGTATAAATAACATAAAAACATCCTTTAACAAATTAGAAAAGCTCGACTGTTTTCGACCCTATTGGTATGCAATAAGTCTTTTTTTCTCCTTGTTTGTTTTTTTCTTTGTCCTGTTACGCCTCCATCTTTTTCGTCCTTTTCAGGCTATTATATGGAGCCACTGAACGATCCATATTTCTGTGCTTTAATATCTTAATCTATAACGGTCGTCAAATCCTACGAAGGATATATCCGGATTACGCGCGATATACTGCCGCTGTCACAGGACTCGTAGAAAACGCGAATGCTATCACAGATGTGGTCATTAATACTTTATAGTATAAAATTACGTTTCAACTAGGTGCTAGTGAAAATTAATGACAAGATTTCAACTCGTGTCCGATAAAACCAAAAATTATCTATTTTTAAGAAAAAAACACACAAAGGTATAGCAATTACGAGTAGTGAAATATTTGAGCATTGATGCAAATTTTGTCTGTTTGCGAAACCTTTGAACTACCGATATTAGGCTTTGTACGTTTTGAACATATCGTCCAGTTGCGTTTTACATTAAACAGAACATTTGCAAATATAAAAATTCTACAAATGAAACACTCGTTTCAGTGATTCTCTTTTTTAAATCTGGGGCGTGTCAGCAATAAAAGTTACCTGAGGAATATCTTACTCAATAATGCCACATTAGGATACAACGGTCTATTTTTTAACGAAATTAAAAAATAAATAATTTAATTAAATTGCAAGGTGTAAAGACGGTTGCACCGTATTTGTTTTTATTTTACAACATAAAAAAGTATTTGTGTGTTAATCACTTAAAATTTTTAAAAATAACCCGGCGCATCCACCATTTTTGCGCTAGCAAACAATGTTTTTTAATAAAAAAAGTTTTACGTATATTTACAAACAAAACGATTAAAAAACATCAGAGTACTCGTAACTACGTTAATGTATCAACTCTGACAAAAATTATTTTATTATTTAAATAAAATAAAATTGTGAATAAAATACCATATGCCGCTATTCTTGAGAATGCATTTTTAAGTTGGATGATGTAATAGTATATTACATATCTAGCACGGAAAGTGACAAATAACGCACAAGTGGAGAGACGAGGCATCAGCCGAGTGCGTTAGACACTTTCCAGCGAGTTATGTACACTATTTTTCCCATGACCCCCGTAATACCACGACAAAAAAACACCACTATTTTCAATGAAACGATTTAATGTTTTTGTTAAAAAACTAACATTGGCAGTAATAAATTATCTATTAGTATTAAGGTTTTACTTAATTAAGGTGATTTAGGTTTAAATTTGCACAAAATGGCGTCGTATTTATACACGCCTTGAGTTGTTCAATTTTTTTGTTTAAAGTTGCCTGTGCGTGTAACTACGTTATCAAAAATAAAATTATTAAAAAGTCAATTCGTCATATCTCCTCACAAATTTAAAAATAAGTATTAATCTAGCGGTTGATATTGCTTCTCAGAGTTTTATATCAAATACATCAAAAGCAAGTCTTTTGAAAAATGGAGTGCCAAAAAGAATTGTGGAATCATTAGAGAGTTTTTGCAAACTGTAAAAAAGTTTAACGTATTACGACAAATGGCCGTTGCTAAGAAATCAAAAATAAGACGTTTACGTAAACGTCTTTGAATTGACGGAATACGCCTTTAAATACACTAGTGACTTATCTTTTAAGATCACATTGAATTAATAATATTTATCGGATTAATTTTGAATTACAACCATGATCCTAGTAACTAAATTGAAAACAAATTTCATGAAACTTGCTTTATTAGAATTAGTTGTTCTTTAGTTATTCATCTAATAAATATACTATATCATTGACCAACTTTTAATCAATTTTTGTTAATCGATTTTCTTTGAATTGAACCTACAAAACGTCTTATAAGAAGGAAACAAGAAAATTCTTATTTCTCTTCCCACAAGAAAAAAAAAGATAAATAAAGATCAACGAGAATTCTGTAAACAGTTCCAGACCATTAATTCACTCAGTTATTAGTCGTGATCGTAAGCAACTCTTGACTTGTACACAAGCTGATTCTATTAAAAATATTTTATAACTTTATAACCAAAACTAATAGTCTCACAAAAAATAGTGTTTGCCATTAAAAACTATGTTTTTTTCTCAATGTATGCGTACAAAAAGTGAACTAATATTGAATTCAAAACATCAACATCAATCAAATTTGAATTAGAATTAGAATCAGCCACCAGTCAATTACCATCAGTCCTTCAATATATTCCATGAATGTATAACAAAATAACAACAATTGAAGTAATGTGTAATATAAAATTTATCTATTCTTTTTAAGTAACAAGTAAGGCTTCCAAACACTAAAACAAAGGTCTTTAATTTTATTTTGTTTTTGTTTATTCTGCTTAGGACGATAAATTAAATTACACAAATTAAACAAATCGAAACTAGATTTGAATCCACATTTTTTTAATACTTGATTTTAGAAACGCTAAACTCGAAAATGCAGATAAATATTGAAGCATACTAATGGCTCTCGTACGCTTTACGACTTTTTTTAATGTCTGACTTTAATGTAATAAAAACACATCACTGTAGAATATCTAAATATCTGTAGCTTCCACAAAGCTTAAATCCCACAGGAATCCGAGAAAAATTCCCGACGTGACATTACGAAATTAACTGTGTTTAAAAAAATTCATACATATATCAAAATTTTATTTAGCACGGCAACAGAAAAATTAAAGTATAAAAAATGTGCAAAACTGTATGACGCTGTGTACAAAGAAATAATTACTCCGGTGCGGTGTCGCATTTTTTTACAGTAGGTACTGTGTAGTGGGCAAATTAGGCCTAATGGAAAAATTAGAGAAACGTAACTTTTTATTTTAGCATTTTTTAAGAGCAGGATAATTTTTATTTCATTATAGATTAATAATTTCGAGTTTATATGAAAATATGATATTTTAAGAAGAATTTATTCAGGGAATTTAGCCCAACAAACTGAATTTCTACAAAGATTATCAGTAAAGTATTTAAACAGCATCACACAAAAAGGAACACATAACATTCTTTGAATATTTTTAGTTTGGATTGTGGTGCCTTGTAAACCTGCAGTTATAACCGACTTAAAACCTAGAACAAGAAATATTCATTTACAATTTAATTAAGTAAAAATGCGATTTATTTAATTTTTCCAATTTGCTAGTGAAAAGCAACCATTGTGATATGTCATTTGTTTGTCAAATGTGCTTAATTTTATCACTAGTTATAAAAAAATCACATTATTTTATCACTAGTGTAAAAATTGTAACATAAAGTCGTAACACTAATTTCATAGCAACTTTAGTATGATTTTAAAAAACTATTGAAATCACATATTTAAAATTCGAATTTTATGCATATGCTTTTCTCCAAATTGGAGAAAATTTTGTAAGATACACGATGAAAAATTGCAGTTGCATCTATAAAGTACGATCAAATTCATAAAAAAATAGTACAGCAAAACGTCATAGTTATGTCAACTTTTCAAAAATTTTGTAGTGTAACGTTTCTTCGTACGTTATTTTAACCTCATTACGTCTATGGTGGTTGGTCTACCTAATATTTGAAATTTAGCGACTTTTTCAAAACATACTTAAGAACATTATGTTTTAAAAACTTAAAAGTATAAAACTACAAAATATTAACGAATAAATTTTCTTGAAAAGAAAAGTTTCTGCAATAAGGTACGGAGCAAAAACGCTTGCAAGTAATCATATTTACATGGACTTGTCAAATTGACACAAATGGAAAACTGATATTGTCAAAATATGTTTTCCCCATTTGGAGAGTTCCAAGCTTGACACCAGAGGGCAGCTACTTTGCTGATTTTCTCCTATTTACACCAATAAAATTTTGCTGTACTGGTTTTATATGAATGCGATAGTACGTCGCTACTATCAACATATGTTATGAGTCTATCAAATACGCTGATGCATATTTTTTGTCAATTTTGACATAGTTTTTGTAACAATTTCTGAATTTAGTAAAATTTTTGATTCAATATAAGTTTTTCTTCTTCTTGGATCTTCTTGGTATGGAAACGATGAACAAAAACACGATTAGCCCGTCACACCAAACGGCTAATCATGTGTTTGTTTATCAATATAAGTGTTGCTAAAAATCTTGAAGACAACACGAGTTTTAAGTTTGAAAATTTCAGTCCATTAAAATTCAGCCTCCCTTCGGTCGCTCGAATTTAAACTACGACCTCGATTTTTAAACTGTCTATAAAACTCTAGTTGTCTTATTAACTATAAAAGGATTAAATGTAAGCCTCGTATAACTTAGCTTTTCCAAATACAAAATAATGAATTTCATAATGACAGTCTTACTTATGTCGATTCATAAAAGACAATCTTATTTCAATGATAATATTACCAGGTTTTAAGGGCAAGTCAGAGAAATCTCAAAATATAATTTTATTCTTAAAAAAATATGTTACCTACTACGTAACATATAAATGAGTTAAAATTAACCTTTGTGTTTAACAAACCCAACATAACAGCAAAATTTACCTACATCAAAGTGTTTATTAGTTTAAAAACACTAAACACTAAACAACCTGATGTATGTATTTATTTTCTAAAACTAAAATTTAATAAACACAATTTTATATTTATTTACTTTTCTAAATACATACAGGCTGTTCCGTCTAAAACCCACATTAAACGTATTGGGAGTTCGAATAATCATATTTGTTTGAAAATTGGAATGAAAATATTTTCAAGATGGTGGCACTTCCGGTTATACCGGAAGTCGGTCGCAACTTTGTTATTTCAAATGGAAAGCTATATTTTTTACTGCGTTTTTGGATTAATCGGATTATTTTAAGGGAGTTTTCATCAGCTTTCCCTATACCTAAATTTAGCCGTTTTTGAAATATTTCGAGTTTTTCAAAAATTTTTGGATCTGCACCTTCCACTTTAAAAATCGGTAGCTCTACTGTTTTTTAAAATTCTGAATTCGTTTTCTTGGGGGTTTAAAGAGAAAGTTTAGATATTTCTTCCGGTGTTTTCAAATTTTGAAAAAAAATTAACAAACCCGAAAATTTTAAGGTTACTTTTGTAATAATTTAAATACCCATAGCTCAATTTTTCCAAATGAAATACTCTAACTTTTATTTTACTACATGTAAGAGAATTTAATTCTGCATCGATCTGTATTAACATTCCCTATACCTAAATTTAATAATTTTTAAGTTATGGTGACTTTTTTTAGACTGTCGAAAATCTATTACGTTTTGCTACGGAAATAAAAAATGTCAAAATTGTTTCTCAATAAACGTCGACAGTGACTTATTATTTGACAAATAGTGCCAAAATATGGAGAGTCAAAGCTACTCAAACTTAGATTTAATCAATTTATTTTGTATTTATGGAGAGTGTAACAAAATTATGATGTCGTTTATTAAACAAAAATAATTTTTTCTCACTTGTTAGCTTTAAATAATGATTGCATGGTAGAACCTATTAATAATAATTAAATTTGCATAACTTTGATTCTCCATATTTTGGTACTATTTGGCAAATAATAAGTTACTGTCGACGTTTTCTGATAAACAATTTTGACATTTTTGACTTCCATAGCAAACTATGTGAAAACGGTAAACGAAAAATTTTCTGTAGTCTTAACAAAAAGTCACCATAATACAGATCGATGCAGAATTAAATTCTCTTCTATTTAGTATAATAAAAATTGGGGTATTCCATTTGAAAAAAAATGAGTTATGAGTATTTGAATCATTATAAAGGTAACCTTAAAATTTTGGGATATGTTATTTTTTTCCAAAATTTGAAAACACCAGAAAAAGGATTTAAGCTCCCTTAAAATAATCCGATTAATTGAAAAACGCAGTAAAAAATATACCTTTCCATTTAAAATAAGAAAGTTGAGACCGACTTCCGGTATAACCGGACGTGCCGCCATTTTGAAAATATTTTCATTTATGAGAACTTAATGGTATATGGCTATGTACCAATTTTCAAATAAATACGATTATTCAAACTCCCAATACTTCTAATGTGGGGTTTAAACGGAACACCCTGTATTTATTAAATATCATTTGCATGCCCACTTTACAATATTGAATCAAATTGAAAAATCATATTTAACTGCGAATTCTGAATTTGTAAACGCAACTTTTGTTTTATTTTTTGATATGGTGTTGTCAGCACCTGCCAAAGCACTTTTTCACAAACTAGTTTGGCAAACATCTAAATATTCTGGAGCATTACATTTCCATTTATCACAATGACTTCAATTCCGTACATTTAAAAACATTTTGTATTCCCGCTGACACACGTTTAATAAAGTCTTGAAATCGAGCAATCCAGTATGAAATGCTCCAAAATCGTCTCTTGAAACAAAACAAGCATGGCCTCTCATCTTTCTATAATCCCACATATATATTGCGAAATTGGCTTCGGACCAGCAGCCTCCTTCGGTAAACTCTCCTCTCCAGGGTAACTGGTCCGCTCGTAAATTACATCTATCGGTTCAGAATGAGAAATGTCCCGAATGTGGATTCTGAACAAATCCGCACATGATATTTCCCACCTTAGATTTATCCCTGATCTTCCCGAGCCAAACACTCAGCCTTTCAATCTTCCATTGTCTGGCTGCGTAACGCAATAACGACCCAAAACAATAGCTCGCTTTAAAAAACTTTTTCGCTTAATATTCTAGTACATAAATTAACCAAAATTGAAAATACTTTCAGAAGCAAAAGCTCGGATCTTGGAAGCCAGCGACCTGCACGTTAAAGCGGGCAGCTTGGTGACGCTCACCTGCGTCATCAATCAAGGACCACACGACTTGGGGACGGTTTTCTGGTACAAAGGCTCGGAGATTATCCAGCCGGCACAGCCCCACGTCAACGACGCCGATACCGTCAGCAGGGTTACGGTTCAGGTAAAAATGCACAAAATTACAATTAAAAATATCTAACAGCTATGCAGAAAGCCTAAAAATATCAGTAGCCCAGTCAAATTAGAAAATCGGTGGAAAAAAATCCTAGAGAGTTGGATTTTTTTTAAACGCTTTCTTTACACTTGGGTATACATACAGGGCTGGTCCAAAAGTCTGGAAACTATGTTATTCTGGCGAAACTATTAAATTTTTTGGCAAATAAATTTATAGGTGTGCAATGGCTATAAAAATGCTATTCAAAAAAAAATTGAAAAAAAATTAATTGTTTATACTTACGAGATAAACATGGTAACTTTTTTTTTTAAATGGAAACCTACCACAATTTTTTTTTAGACAACGAGCTTGTTGCAAGAATCGTTGCCACGCAAAATTTTTTTTTGTAAATATCACACTTTTTTGTTAAAAAAATGTTTGACTTACAAAAATTAAAGAAGTACCAGTTTTTTTTTGGAAATAAATTAATAAATGTTTAAAGGTTGTAAAGGAGCAAATAGCCAAAATATTTTTTATTTTAATTAATTGTTTAAACTTTTGAGATTACTACTACTACTATTACTAATATTTTTTTTCTTAAATATAAACGGTTTTTTATTTATTGTTTTACAAAGATATGTTTATGCATTTTATAAATGTACAAAAATATTTATTGAAAATGTTACAATTTACGTTAAAAAAATTATAAACTTTATCTGTTGTCAAAATTTTCTTCCACCGGCCATGGGGTGGTATGTTAAGACCGACCATCAGTGGTAAGAACGCCTTCTTTTATGTCATTGCTATGGCGTCGTCATTTTGCTTTATTTTCCAAATAAAAACTGTTTCTCTCTGGAGCGCTTTTTGAGACAACAGCACACGTTTCTTTAATTTATGTAATAAATATTTTAATATTTCTTTAAAAAAAAGTATTAATTTGTTTTCAAAAAGAAATAGCGTTATTTTGTATAATTTACAAAAAAAAAAAAACAAATAGTTGCAATTATTACCTACGTAAACATTACCCTCCCCACAATTGTGTGACTATTTGGTATCTGATATTAACCCCTCCGATCGAACGATGGTTTCTTGAGCATCCACTGCATCCCACAAATAATTTAGATTTAAATATTACTATTTCTACCTGCATTAATCTCTGGTGCAATATTCTTACGGCTTAGTCAGGAAATACCCACCCCATCAATAAAATTTTAATATCTATCTTTGAATATTGTCGTCTTTGGTACACTTTGTGCTGTTGTCTCAGAAAACGCACCAAAGACAAACAATTTTTATTTGGAAATTAAAGCAAAATGACGACGCAATAGCAACGACTTAAAAGAAGGCGTAATAAGCTTAATGTGCTTACACCACTGCTCAGTCTTAACAGACCAACCCTTGGCCGGTGGAAGAAACTTTTGACAACAGATAAAGTTTATAATTTTTTTAACATAAATTGTAACATTTTTAATAACTATTTTTATACATTTATAAAATGCATTAAACATATTTTTGTAAAACAATAAATAAAAAACCGTTTTTATTTAGGAAAAAAATTATTAGTATCAATCTCAAAAATTTAAACAATTAATTAAAATATTTTTTTTGGCATCGCTCCTTTACAACCTTTAAAAACATTAATTAATTTATTTCCAAAAAAAACTGGTAGTTTACTCCAAAAAAATTCTATAATTCTTGTAAGTCAAACATTTTTTTAACAATAAAATGTGAGGTTTACAAAAAAATTATTTGCACAGCAACAATTCTTGTAACGAACTCGTTGTCTAAACAAAATTGTGGTAGGTTGCCATTAAAAAAAAGTTACTATGTTTATCTCGTAAGTATAGGTAAACAATTAATTAATATTTAAAAAATTTTTTGAATAGAATTTTTATAGCCATTACACACCTATAAATTTATTTGTCAAACAATTTGATAGTTTCGCCAGAATAACATCGTTTCCAGACTTTTGGACCACCCTGTATATCAAAAGTCCCCGAAGGTTGGCGGCGAGCTCGAAGAGGGGTAGGGGGTTAAAGGTGTCTTTTTTTGGTTTGTTGCTTATATCTCGGAAATTATCACTCCTATAGGTTTTTATCTTCTTGTCAAAATTAAAGCTTACAAAATTTCCTACAAAAATGATTCTTGCATTTTTGTTGTAGGACTAACCGTAAGCGAGTTATAGGGCAGAAAAAAACATTATTTAAAAAAATGTGCTTTATCTGCATTTAAAACAGAATTAGTCTTGTAATTAAAAAAAACTGACAGTAAATTGAATTTACTGGGTCCAATACTTTATTAAAGAAAGGGGGAGTCACGAGGGTCCATAAATACAAACTCATCGTTTATGTAATTTATGCAGAATTTTCTGTAGAAGTCTATTTCTGCATCAAAATTTCCTACAAAAATGGTCTTATTTATTTTTGTCGTAGGACCAAGCGTAGGCTTCAAAAGTTTTGAGTCTACATAAAATTGCATTAAAAATCCTTTGAAATACATTTCATTAGTATATAGTAAGTATTTATATGTGTAGAGCTTTCCCCAACTAAGCTAGTCTGCCTGAAAGGTGACTCGGGTGTAAACATTTAAACGGAGATATAAATAAAAATTTTGGAAGAAAGAGAGAATCAATCTGTAAGGGGGTTAAATGGGGTGTAAATGTTTAAACAAAGATATAAACACAAAATTCTTTAGAGGTGTAAAGGGGCACTAAAATCAGATTTTTCGAAAATTAATTTTTAAGGGAATAAAACGGTGTACACATTTAAAGGGATATAAAAACATTAAATTTAGAAAATATGATCCTTAGAGAATATAGAAGTACACATTACAAATTTTAATGACATAAAGTAGAGTTTATACGTTAAAAACAAAATTAGAAACATGAAATTTCGAATTTTGAGAGTGCAGAAGTGCACTGAGACGACACTTTTATTTATTTATTTACTTTTATTTATCCATAAACATAGCCCATGCGAAGAACGAGACTACTATAACCGAATCCTATACATAACATAGATAATTATCTAGCTTTATAGAGTACCTAAGCCTATGGAATGGTTTTGTGAACGGGCTTTTTTCCATTTTGTATCAGAAATACACGCGGAGAAAGTCGCAGGAAAATGCTGGTTCAGCATATAAAGATGACTCGGAGGACTTGATAGACCCTCATGGCACCCTCTAATAAACTGTTGGATCCAATACATTCAATTTACTGTAAGCTTTATTCAAATCATCGATATTAAATTATCTATTAATTAATATTGTACTGAACAAGACTGTAATTCTGTTTTCAATGTTTAAGTTGAAGACGAAGATGCAGCATATGAGGATGACTCGGAAGACTTTATAGACTCTCTAATGAAGTGCTGCACCCAATAAATTCAATTTGCTTTCAGTTTTTTCAAATCATAAGATTAATTCTGTTTTAAATGCGGATAAAGCACATTTTTTAAATGATGTTTCTTGTCAGCCCTATAACTCGCTTACGGTTAGTCCTACAACAAAAATGTAAGGGACCATTTTTGTAGGAAATTTTGTTGGCTTTAATCTTGATAAGCAGGCAAAAACCGTTAGGAGTGATAGTTTCCGCGATATAAACAAAAAAACAAAAAAAGACGCCTTTAGCCCCCTCCCCCTTCTCGAGCTCACCCCCACCTCCTTCAGGGACTTTTGATATATGTTTACCCAAGAATAAAGAAAGCGTTTAAAAAAATTCCAACTCTCTAGGATTTTTTTCCACCGATCGCCCTATTTTTGTCTAATTTGACTGGGCTACAGAGCAGGTTAATTAGTTGAAATAATTCATGTTGCAGTTAATAAATTTTATTGAAAATTTAAGTCAAAGCTAATATCAATAATACATGTTAAACAAAAATCAGGACCGGAAATAATGTAACCCGTAGATGTCTACATATTTTAATACCACTACTCATTATTAGATATTAATTAAAATTTGAAATGTCTAATTAAAACACTGAAATAATTTTATTAAAATTTCACGAAGAGCCGTTTGCTTTAGCATTAGTCGGGCAAACATTTGGAATTTAATCAGAATTAACATTGAATTATGTACTTTGAATTATGTATTCAGAATTATTAAAGTCTTATATAAAATTACTGCAATTTTTGAAAATTAGATGTTGTATGTATATACAGGCTGTCCCAGCGAGTTGAAAAAGTCCGTTAGTGAGTTTTGTAAAATTAAAAAAAATGTATAGGACATTAATAGATACGAATCTAGTGCATCACCTAAAATTATTTTCAACTATACAGCATGTCCTAAAAATAAGTTACGATACAAACTTGTGTTTTTTTAAATGAAACACCGTATGTTTCTTGGCGTATTTGGATGTCGCTTTTATATATTTAACATTCAATATTAATTGTAGCAACAATGCCTATCAATATCTGAGCATTGTTGATACTATAGCAACCATAGTAATTCCACCAAGGATCACTTAATCCGTTGATTTATCCAGAGATTGTAAAAGTCGTTATAAATACTAAAATTCGAATTATTTTATTGTAAAAATAAAGAATAATGGATTCAGTTTAACACAAATGTGATTATTAAGTGATAAATCTACCATCTCTTGTGCAACTGTGCACTTTTTGGCTACTGAAACAATAGTAATTATTTTTTTAATGTTTAACGTTAAATATCTTTTTAGTTATTGATTATACACACCTTAAAGTAAATAATTTTAGAAAGACAATTTAATAATCTTATAAATGCAAAAACAATAAATAGGGTGTTCTATTTAATTTTTTTATGTTATTGAACTTGTAACAAACGCCTTCATTTTTTTTATCTTTGCAAATGCAACACAATAAAAAAAAGTTACAACCTTATAGCTTGTACCTTCTTCTTTGTGGAAGTAAAAAAAATATTTCTAGATGTCTTAGTTTTTGTGTAATAAATTTTTTAAAAGTGCATGTTTTTGTCAAAAAAACACAATCGACCAATAAAAGTTTGTATTGTAACTTATTTTTGAGACACGCTGTATAGTTGAAAATAATTTTAGACAATGGACAAGATTAGTATAGCTTGTTCCAAATCTGGTGGCGAACTGACGTTTTCAAAAATGACTGAATTTTGACACTAAACATATGTTGACTATTAAAAAAAATATTGTTCACAGGCGTCGTATGAAATAATATTTCAAAAACACTGTTATTCTTTAAAAAATTATAATAAGTAGGTACTCGTACATAAGATGAAGAATGATGAACAAATTATTAAATTGTTAACGCATGAAAAGAATTTTCAAAAATTATATTCCAAACAATCGTTGTCTTCAAAATTTTTACAGAAAAAAAGTACGCCTATGAATTTTTTTATCTTAACCAAGTGGGCGCACTCCAAGTGTCTTTTCTGTCACTGTCAGTTCGCCACCAGATATGGAATAAGCTCTATCTATCAATGACCTATAATTTTTTTTTACTTTTACCTTTCAAAGGTCACTAATGGACTTTTTCAAGTCGCTGGGGTGTGGACATAAGAAACTGAGACATCCAAAATTTGATTGTGTATCAATCTTTTGCATTGTCGCGATTGTCACTTAAAAACTGTCAGTTTAACCCTTTTGTCAAATTTAAAAATGTCTAATCTACCAGACGTACAAAAACAAATAATGCCTTCGAGATGGATTTCCTTAATAATGTTTCTGATAATAAATCTTTAGTATGTGATAATTTTTTTAACCTTATTTGTAAAAAAACAAATTTTTCCGATGTAAACGTAATTTTTGTCATGCAATTACAATTGCCATGCTTGTCCTAGTTTTTTATGTCCACCGATGGTACCTACTCGTAAATATCAGAGATTTTTTCACAATTAACAACTTTGTATTTTGTGGGAAAACTAAATCAAACTTGGTGGAACATTAATTTGTAAAATAACTGATTGGCGACTTTGAAGTGGTCTTAATTACAGTGAAGTTGGTATTTCCTCATTTCAGTAAAATATTAAAAATTAAGCAATGTCAATTCAAAATAAATTATACTTATAGTAGAGGCGTTACTTGATCAGCCCCACCAACATAAAGTAACCAATCACAGTTAAAGTTTGATTTAATATGTACAACAAACATAATTAAAAACTAATTCTAAATAAAATTTAATCAGAATTTTCAACATTAATGCCGAAATCATGGTCGTCATCACTTATTCTCTCAATTTATAATTAAAACTTTTTCTAAATGTTTTACTGTCTCTTATGACTGTCAGAATGTAAGAATTTATCAAATTTTTCAATTTAAATCCCACCGTCTTAGAGATATATTATTAGTTGCTAAAAAACCGAATGGGAAGGGCAAATAAAAAGTAATCGCGCTTCCAAGATAATACACAGTGTCATTAATAGTGACTATTACTGAAGAACTTCACAAACACAATTTATAAAGCAACATTATTGTAAAAACAAAATGTGATTGTGAATAAAACGGTATACAATTTTCGTACGATTTTAACAGCCTTAAGCTTTATCCAACCTGCAAAATAATGACATATTTCCCATATCGGTCGTAATATACAAATTTTTATTTCATTTTATTTTACCTATGATTGCAAATTATTGTTCTAATGTTGCCTATACAAGATGTTTTAGAATTTTTGGCCCCAGAGAAAAGTGCCAAGTAAAATAAGATATCAGGAACATAGAAAAAGTATTTAAAAAATTCTATCAGTCAAAAAATTTTGACATTTTATCTTTTTTATATCTATTTAATGTTACCGATGATGTTGTATACAAGGATGTTCGGTCCAAGTCGCCCCGGCTGATAGCACCTAAACTTACTTCTTTTTTTCAAAAAGTATATATTTAAGTAATAATATTCATTCTTGGCTTTCTTAATAAATGTTTAAAATTTTTCTAGTACATCCGGTGTTGCCGGAAATGCTACCAAATTTAGTTTTTCAAATGGAACACCTATGTTTTTTTGCTCAAAACAATAATAATTGGTATGAAAAATACTGTAAACCACTATTTATTACATTTTCCTTTACATAATGCACTCAGAAAACAATTTAAATTTTTGAATTTCATTGCAAATTTTGCAACGTAGGCGGATTTTACTTGTCAAGGTATTTATGCAAAAAGCAATACGCTTGTATACCGTTTAATTGTTAGTTTGACAAAGCCTAATTTGTCAATAAATCTTATTGAGATCTTTAATAATGGATGATATTAATTACGACGAATTGGTAGATCAGTTTAAAGTGTTTTTTAAGTGCAATAAAAATAGAGCGGAAGCTGAAAGACAGTATAGAGAAAAATACTCAAATAGAGTTTACCCAAATCGTTGGAAATTTAGTCGAATTGAAAAACAACTGAGACGAATAGGTTCGTTTCTTAAAACTAAAAAATGTGGTTCTTTGTGAAAAACAAGAAAATAGAAATCTGAATGTTCGGTTATCAGTCGAAGAAAACCCAAGAGTTTCCATAAGAGAACTCGCTCATAAACTGACAAATCAGATTTGTCAAACCAACAATTAAACTGTATCCAAGCATTTTTTATTCACGCCTTTCCTTTAAAATTAAAATTCAGGCTACGCGACCAATTTCCTTATAAATATTTAAGATGTTTTTTGATTGCATTGTGTTACGCAAAATGTAATAAATAGTGATATACAGTATTTTTCATGTCAATTATTATTGTTTGGGGGGAAAAAAACATAGGTTTTCCATTTGAAAAACTAAATTTGGTAGCATTCCCGGTAACACCGGACGTGCTAAAAAAATTTGATACATTTATTAAGAAAGCCAAGAATGAATATTATTACTTAAATATTAATTTTTGGAAAAAAAGAAGTAAGTTTAGGTGTTATCAGCCGGGACGACTTGGACCGAACACCCTGTATGTTTTCTTTATAATTATTCAGTAAAGGTACAAAAACAATAAAAATCACAAAAAAAACGTTAAAGAGTGTTTATCTACTAGTGAAAAAAGTCCACTCATCACTCGTAAACTTAACCTTTTCTCTCATAGATAAACAATTTCTTTATCTTCTTGTATAATAATAACGAGTAAAAAGGTTAAGTTTACACGTGACGAGGTCACGAGTGGACTTTTTTCACGAGTAGATAAACAATCTTTATCGTCGTGTATAATATTTCGTTTTATTTTGTACTCACCTACCAGAATTTCTTGAATATAAACAGTAGATAAAAATTACTTTATTTCGCAAGACGATAAAAGAATTTCATCTACTAAAATTAGTTGATAAAATACAAACAATCGTTATTTCACTAGACGATAAAAGACTACTTTATCTACTGAAATTAGTTGATAAAAGCAAGTAAATGTAACAATTAATAAAATCGCTCAACATCGAAAAAAAAAGAAGAAATCGTTTTTCCTAACCATTTTTATTTGTTCTCAAAAAAATAAAGTTTATTTCTGCATAACTGTTTAGGTATAGAGGAGGAAAAGCTTGCTGCATCTCCTTGAATTAGCAATAATCGCCCATTTTAAATCCACGTCACGTTCTAACATATGTTTCAGAACCAATGGACTGATGGTTTAACGTCACGATTGCACATCACAAGTGCACATCTCTCTGATTCAGGGAACTATTCATGCGTCCCTACAATTGCAGCCCCTACAAGTGTTAACGTACACGTCATTAATGGTAAGCGGGCATGGAAAGCTTTTAAAGTGTTTTACAAATGGGACGGCAGGTTTAACTCTTTACTCATCAATTTTGCATCAGCCGACAACGCGCGGAATATATTTCAAATGTTTTACACTCTTTACAGAGTATTAACGGCGAGAGGCAAATACGGGATTGTGGTAAACGGAGTAAATATCTTACTTGGTTTCAAAGGCACGACTTCACACAATTAGGAATTAGGAAATACTAAAAAACCTTTCGTATATGTGAAAAAATCAAAAGGTTTCGAACAAAAGTCATGAAAAACATAAGGTGATTTGGGATTTGTCTAAAAAAATTATAAAACAGAGAACATAACTACATACTAGGTGAATAAAAAGTATGGAACCAAACGTTTTTCGCTTAAACTATTTATTTTTTGGAAAAACTAATTGATGAATGATAAAGCGCTATAAAAATGTAATGTTTTTGAGTTCTACAAAAATTTTTTTTTTCAAATGGCAACCCACTATAAAACCATTTTTCTCATGAAAGATATGATGAGGATTACAACTATTTACTTTATAGTTAATTTTTTCAAATTTTTTTTTACATAAATTGCAATTTTGACAAAAAAAATCGCATATTCAAAAACAAAATAAAATTTCGTACTCAAAATACTATCACATTTTTTATATTACCTTAATTTATATAAATTATTATTTTCTTTAGGCAAATGATTAAAAAATAAATCATTATTTAAAAATTCTGAATTATCATAACATTTTGATGACCTTAGCAGCAATACGGGTATATATTAATTTGAAATTTTTTGTTCGTGCCATTTAAAAATAAATTTATAAAAACCTCTATTTTTGGCCGTTTTATTTTTTTATAACAAAATTGTGTGGCAGAATACCTACTTATGTTACTGTATTTTTTTATGCAATTTAAATAATGCGTTTTTTCATAAAAAAATAAAAACTATTGAATTTTGCAATCCGTTACAAATACTCAAAATGAGATAAAAACTCTGTGTTACTGTGTGTGTGAGGTACTGTTTTAATTCAGGAACAACATCCAATTGTAAAAAACCCATTTGTTTACTGTTCTTAAAAATTCAATTTTTCTTTTTTTTATTTGAAAACTTGTTTGAACGGCTTTCCGTCTATACACAAGCGACAAATTATTCTGGTGGTACATTTTGGAACTGGCTAGGAACCGCCATCTACGCAACAGTAGAGTAAATAGTTTGAAAACTGTAATTTTGTAATTTTCTGTAAAAATACTAAAAATTGCAAAAATTTCAAATAAAAGGAATAATAATTTTGAATAAATTATGTAATATATTTTTTGTTTCTTCTCATTTACTGCAGTGCGATAGTCAAAATAATATATTATATCACCATAAAAATCTTCTCAACCGTGTTTTATATAACATTTTTTTCACTTCTAGCACATTTATGACCCAGAAATACAACGGTGAAAAATATAATCTTACTTAATGGACATGTTGCCTCAGACGTAACATATCGTAATTCACAACTAATATTTTTGTTAATTCACTATTACTTACAGTAATTAATTATTTACCTGAGTGTTAATTTAAATTGGAAGTATTTTTTATTTTTATTGTAAATGAGGTTGTGATTTTTCTCCTTCTGCATTTATTAATATGAAATATTAAATATTTGGTAAAATGACAAAGAAACTGCAAAAAAAAAGTGTTAACATTTGACTACTACCGATAGTATTTCAACATGAAATAAACCCATTTGATGTTTTGAAAGTTTTGACATAGACAGAAGAATTAGAGGTGCGATTATTCTAATGTTTTCTAATGAGACAGTTTAAATCTTTTTATTTGATTTTCTATTAACTTTATCTAGAAATATTTCCATTAGTACTTGTGATGGTAATAGTTTTAAATAATAATATTCCAGACATATTTGTATCAATGAAATACCCTCCAATATCAGTATTTACCCACCTTTAATCCATTATTGCCACTGGTCTATAATGAAAATAATTTCGAGCAAAAAACAACTTCACAACCTCCCGACAAACTAAATAATAATGGTATCTTTAACAACTAATAGTGAAAAAACAAACGTAAAGCCTTATTTGCAAAAACGAATATGTATTTTGGTATTAATCACAAAAATTCTTTGGACTTCTTTGTTGCATAACTAAGTACTTTAATACTGCTATTTAAATTGACAAACCAGCCAACCATTTATTTGCTTAATTTTTCCTGATCAACTTAAATATAAAAATAATTAAAACAAAGATTAAAAATAAGTTTGTATACAGGCTGTTTCAGCGAGTTTAAAAAGTCCATTAGTGACCTTTAAATGATAAAATTAAAAAAAAAAATATAGGACATTAATAGATACTAATCTAGTGCATCACCTAAAATTATTTTAATTATTTTCAACCATACCGCATGTCCCAAAAATAAATTACAATACAAACTTGTGTTTTTTTTAAATGAAACACTGTATGTTTCTTTGAACTTGTGGATGTAGCCTTTTAAAACAATGTTTTTACGCTAAACTTTTATTAGTCGATTTCGCTTAGTTTTTTTTTTGACGAAAACATCCCATTTTTAAAAATTTATTACACAAAAACTAAGACAGCTAGAACAATTTTTTCCTACTTAATGTTAAGAAGAAAGTACAGAATTTAAAGCTGTATCATTTTTTTAGTGTTTTGCATTTGTAAAGATTAAAAAATAAAGAAGTTTGTTAAAAGTTTAAATAACTTAAAAAATTTAAATATAACACCCCATTTTTTATTTTTGCATCTAATAGATTGATAAATTGTCTATCTAAAAAACAAACTTTTAATGTCTAGAATTGATAAATGAAAAGATATTTAACATTCAATATTAATTATAGCAACAATGCCTATCAATATCCGTTGATTTATCCAGAGATTGTAAAAGTCGACATAAATATTGCAATTCGAATTATTTTATTGTAAAAATAAAGAATAATGGATTCAGTTTAACACAAATGTGATTATTAAGTGATATTTCTTTCATCTCTTGTGCAACTGTGCACTTTTTGGCTACTGAAACAATAGTAATTATTTTCTTTAATGTTTAACGTTAAATATCTTTTTAGTTATTGATTATAAACACCTAAAAGTAAATATTATTAGAAACACAATTTAATAATCTTTTAAATTCAAAAACAATAAATAGGGTGTTCCTTTTAAATTTTTTAAGTTATTTAACTTTTAGCCCAAAATCAAGAGAAAAATAAACTTTTCTTTCTACTGAGTTAAGAATAATGAAGTTTTAATTACTGATTTGCTGATTTTAGCAAAAAATCCTTTCCTTTCCTTTGCAGTTTGGCATAAAAACAAAGATAATTTTTTTCCCTCTTCTAAACTCAATCCGGGGACATACTGTAGAGAATTGAATCTGTCTCAAATAGTGACGTTAAAGTTTCAGCCGTAATAACTTCGATCCTATAGATAATAAGGGGTTGGTTTTGCCCTTATGAACCTCAATAACCTATGGAGATTTTTCTGTTCTATCGAATAGAGTTGGTTCCATCGTCATACGACAATTAAAGGCCAAGATATTGATATTGTTTATGACAATAATTGTTAATTATTTATAAATTATTGATTAAAGTACGTAAATATGATTGTATTGTCACCGGAATTACGTGCGTATACAAAATTTCAGCTTGTTCGAACAACAGAAACTGTCTCAAATTGCAATGTTTAAATTTCAACCCTTTTTTCCTGTGGGAGACAGAGGGTTGTTTTGCCGTTAAAAACCTAGCAACGTGTAGGATTTTTTCTGCTTTATCGAATGGAATTAGTTAGTTAGTTAGTTAGTTAGTTCCATCGTCGTATTACAAAATTAGGGGCCGAGATATTGATAATTGTTGTTGCACTTGCACGAATGAGTAAGAATATAAATGCTACACCGCTCTGCTCTGCGGAGCGCCTTTCACTTTACCCCTACTTCGCGGCCGACTGTAATGCGACATGCGATAGAAAAAATTTGAAGCGATGGAAAAAAAGTTTCACTTTAAAATTATTACTTAAAGTAAATATTTTTTTATTGTAGTGTTGTGGGAATTACGTGTGCATGAAAAATTACAGTTTATTCAGCTAAATGTCAAAAACATAATTTTCTTGCATAGCAATTATGTCAATGCACCTACTTTGACAGAAAAACAGAATTTAAAAATGTAATTACAAATAAAATAGTATTAAAACCTCAGTGGAAATGGCATTACCCCTTGGGCTTTATACAATGTCAAGACTGCGCCTCTTGATCGAACATCTGAGCCCTTGGGATAATGATAAATTTTCAATTTTGCATGTAATCTACCTACATATGTAATCCTTTGGTATTATAGTAATAAAAAATCCATCAGAATTAAATGTTACATTCTTTAATTCTAAATGTTTAATGAATTAGGATTTACTTCATAACAGATTTTAAAGTTAATGTTGCGCGGTTTAGAATGTGAAATTCTTGTCAACAAGTGCGTAGCAATCAACACATTCTAAATAACACTTAATCTAATGCTCTTTTAAATTCGACTATGAAACTGGCCTTTAGCTTCAAGTTTTAATTTTTTTATTTTAAACTAGAACTGACTAATGTAACTTAAAAGGTGTAAAACTTGGTCATTAATGAAAGAGAAGAAACGGATGGCATAAACGGAATTTTTAAAAGCATTTGATTTATTGTAACAACTGACAGCAATGTATTACCTAAAAATAAAATTTAAAAATATTAAACGGAAATAAGAGAATGAATGATGTGGCACTAATGCTGTTTATACCAATACGAAATAAAAAACACCTGGAAATGTTCGTTCAGTAAAATATCAATTCCCTAAAATGGGGTGTACCAAGAACTATATTTTGTATTGTGATGTATGAGACACGATTTCAGGAAATTAAAATGCACAGAGATGTGACTTATTTTTTAGTTTTTGACAAAAGTCTCGCAATTTTTGAAAGAGATGCAAAAAAGATTATTCACACTCTTGAATGTCTCTTGTGTTGTATATTATAATAATCAAGATATGTTTATTTACTCAAGGGAGACCTCGGAGATGTTTCGCTGACACAAAATCTGAATTCACCCGTAAATAACGCTCATATGATGTAACCTTCATGACCCCATCCCAATTCACATGCTCTTCAGCAATATTAAACTTGCTTTACGAGGGTCTACAATTAATTATATGAACGAAACTAGCAGCAAAACTCCATTTAAATTTGCTGAACATATTTTTATTAAATAAACTGGACGTGTTCATATATTTCACATATAAAATTCTCCTAATCGATAAGAAAACTAAACAAATTAACTAAACCGTTGAATTTTTTTTTAATTTATTGGAGTAAAACAAATACTATACCAGGTGAATAAAAAGTATGGAACCTAACGTTTTTTGCTTAAACTATTTATTTTTTGAAAAAAGTGCTAAAGTACTATAAAAATGTGATGATTTAACAAGAATAAAATTTTTCAAAATTTCCTTTTATTTTTGAGTTCTACAAAAAAATATTTTTTTTTAAATGGCAACCCACTATAAAATCATTTTTCTCATAAAAGCTATACTCTAAGGATTACAACTATCTACTTTATTTTTAATTTTTTCAAAAAAATTTTTACACATAAATTGCAATTTTGACAAAAAAAAATCGCATAACTCAAAAACAAAACAAAATTTCGTTCTGAAATTACGATCACATTTTTTATATTACCTTAATTTATATTAATTATTATTTTCCGGAGGCAAATGATTAAAACTAAAACCGCTTGGCTCCATACTTTATATTCACCCTGTATAATTGGATGTTATTTTTATAAACCGAATTTACCATGCAGATATAATCTGTTGAAATATCGCAATTATTCCAATGCCAAGCTGAAATTGAGTGATTCTTAAATTTTTTCGCTAAATTTCCAGTTCCACAAATAATTTTCATATGCATTAGGTAATAAAGTGAATTTTTAAAAAATTAACGAATACAATTCATCTAACAAAAGATTTTTTAATTTTAATACAGAATTTTTAAATTACGTTCTTTAGTACATGCAAATTCACTTTGCAGAAATTTATTGCATTACATATTTATTGCGCCTTTTGCGTTTACTACATTCTAATATAAGTAGAAGATTAAAGAGTATTTTCACACTAGCACATTTTATATGTAGGTATTTAAATGAAAGATTTACATACTTTGACGCATACAAACGTTCATTATGGTCGCAGCATTTTATCTTTAAAATATAAATATACAGAGTGGAATTTTTAACTGGAATAAAATTCATAATTTGAATACAAGCGATTTTTGTAAAAATTTTATTTTTCCTTGCACATCATTTGACACATATGGTTTTTGCTTTCTGAAATGCACAGCCACCTATAACTTTTTTTTTTCAAATGTAATGGTATTACAAGTGACACCTCGTTTGAAAGGTCGTTTTGTTTTCTGACTATTTTTAAAGCCTACGTAATAAAAAAATAAGAACAAATTCTTAACTTGAATACTATTTAATGCAATAAATGTTCAAAATGGGCACAGTTCCTTTCCGAACAAATTACAAATCAAAAGTAACATGCATTTCTTATCTTTTGCAACATTTCGCGTGATTGGCCTAATTTTATTCCTAAAACGTTACTAAAGGCCCTCAATGTTCTTCGATTATGTTGCAAAACGTAAGGAATACATGATACAATCGTTTTGCAATTTGTCAGGAAAGGAACGATATCAATTTTAAACATTTGTTGCGTAAAATAGGATTCATCTTATAAAATTGGTTTTATTTTTTATCACGTAGGCTTGACAAAAAAAGTTATAGGTGGCTGTGCATTTTAAAAAACAGATAAACAAAAACCAAATGTGTCAAATGATGCGCAAGGACAAATAAAAATCGATTTGTTTCAGGATTTTTTACAAAAATCGCTTAGATTCAAATTATGAATTTTATTTCAGTTAAAAATTCCACTCTGTATTCAAATGAATGATGCCATAATAAAACACACATTTTACTACAGTATGAATAATAACAACTATGGTGTAACAAAAACACAATAATAAATGCAACTCCGATCTCAATTACCTTCACTCGGTCTAACACCGAAATCCTCTTTTAGATGAAAAGAGGATTATTTTATGTTTTTTGTGTTGCTGAATGCGAATTTAAAACTCATTTTACTAAATTGCACTTGAAATTCTGAAAATTGTTTTATATCTGATTTGCCAGGTCAGGTAGGAGCAGGTAAGTGTAACCAACTGGATTGTTATTTTTGACAGAATAAAACGTCAAAACAAATTTTTTGGCAATTTTTTTAATAACATAAATAAATATAATACACTCATCGCCAAAAAAGCAGAACACCCTTCTGGGTGATCATACCTTCTGGTATGATCGTACGAACTTAAAATTAACTTAAATGAAGGAATAAATAATTAAACATTTTTCATGAACTACAAATGTCTTGGATGTTTTTTTTTTTCTGGTATTTAACCTTTTAGCAGGTATATTTCTTTACCCGTGTGTAGCGATTAATAAACCTTTTAACAGGTATATTTCTTTACCCGTGTGTAGCGATTAATGATTATTGACACTTTAGATGTTGTTAAATCCTTTACTTGTATCGTTGTCGTGCCCTGCGTTTGTCATAATCACCATTACAATCAATTATTTCTTTTGAAAGAGGTCAAAAATAGATACAGAGTGTTTCAGAACTCGCGTCTCAGAGAAAAATGCCAAGTAAGATAAGTAAGGCTCGGATTATATTCAAAATGCATATTTGTTATTAAAAGGTAGGTATATCAACAAAATTATAAGTTTTCTATGCATATCTATTGTTTTTTGATTAAAATAAAGCAAATAGAAAATGCATAGTTTGCATATTTTGGCAACCTTATGCATATTTTAGGAAATATTGCATTTATTATTTTCTTTAAATCACAAATTTCTGATTAAACATTTCAGTTTAAGTTAAAAAATAGACAGTTTAATAAAAAAGATCCCATTACAAAATATGCTAAAGAGAAATCAACCGGTAATTCGTAAGCCGGACTCAAAAAATTATTATCCTACTGAGTGCTTCCTTTTGAATTCGTTTTATACAGGGTGAATATGTAGAAAGTATGGAACTAAACGTTTTCTTTTTATCATTTGCCTCTAGAAAATAATACTTAATATAAATTAAGGTAATATAAAAATGTGATCGTATTTTGCGAAAAAAAAATGTTTTGTTTTTGAGTCAAAATTGCAATAAATGTAGAAAATACTAAAAAAATGAATATAAAGTTTGATTTTTTATTGTTAAGTGAAGAGCATATTTCTTAATATCTTGTGCATATTTTTTTGAAAATACGTGCATATAAATGTGCATATTTTACAAATTTTTCGTGCATATAATCCGAGTCTTAAAGATAAGATATTATCCATTCACAAAGCTGTTGCCGCTAAGCAATATAACGAAGCCGAGGGTGACAGGTACCAGTGCACCCAAAACATTTCGCCCTCGATTTGGGTTGGATGACCACACTTTTTTATCCGAAGAATATTCTCATACACAATTATTATTATTAGCCGTAGGATATTAGGTACATGTATCGTATTTTTATTACTTATTTCATTTTATAAAACGAATATTTGTTAAGTATTTTTAAATAAATTTTAAAATTTAAGTCGTTACATTTTTGTAACCACTGATCCGGAATTCTACTTCTTATTTGAAAGCTTTACGTCACTATCTTCCTCTTACTCCGACAACATACAGTGACATGGAAAAACAAGAATGGACACATTGAGTAGGTACCTTGGATTTTCACAACAAAAGAAACAGGCACGAGTGTTCGGTTTGAAGGTGATTATGAAGATTTACAAGGGGTACGGTTTATGGCTTAGCGGCAACAACTTCGTGAATGGATAATACCAGGAATATAAAAATTCTGTCAAAAATTTTTTTGCATTTGGCATTTTTTGTCTATTTAATATTACCGATGATCTTGTATAGGTATGTTTTTTTATAATTATTCGGTAATTGCCAATAAAAGCCACAAATAACGTTTAACATAGTTCAATTCTTCTTTGTTAGAGTAGAAAAAAAAAACATGTAAATTATTATTTTTTCAACAAAAATAAATAGTGTCAAAGTGCATAATTTCGAAATTTTTGTATACAGTTTTTTTAATTTATTTCCATGTTCCTGGGATCTTATCTTACTTAGCATTTTTCTCTCAGACGCGAGTTCTGAAACACTGTGTATATTCACGGATGGCGAGCAAAATATTTTAACTACTAATGGAACTCGTCAAGAGAAAAAACTTTTCTATTTACAACCGTGCCGAAAGCACGTCATTTTTGAGTTAAAATTAAAAATAAGTTAATTAAATTTGATTTAAAATCGTTGAGATGAAGCAGTGCACTCCCTCAAAAGTAAGAAAAACTGCTACAGGAGCAAATGAATACTAATTTAGCTAAATATTATGCTGTAATATGCAGGATTGCCAACATTAAGATTACAAAAATACAAGAATTTTTTTTTCAAATTGTCAAGTGACACATAATATTTTGCTAAATTAGTATTCAATTCATTCTTCATTCTGTAGCAGTTTTTCTTACTTCTTTTAATATCAGATTCCCACATTATTTCATTTTTTTTTGACATTTCTACCACGTCTAGACTGTAACTTTGTTAGAATTTTATTTTATTTCAATTTTTGACTAAAAATAATGTGATTGTGAATAAAATAGCATACAAACCTTGACTGGCGTCTCTCGATCGCATATACAGGGTGTTCCGGAGCTCTGTATTTCTTCGATTACTTTGACAGTAAAGAAGATAACAAAATGCGGTTTCTTTTGACGATAAACATTCATTTTTTCTATGGTCCAAAAATATTTTTGGCATTATAGGTAATTTTTATACAGGGTGGTGCAACAAAGTTATATTTTTTCTGATAGAACACCAGGTATATTATGCGCTTATTTGAAAGAGTTTTTAATTCTAAGAATATCCATATTAGGTTTAATGGGTCTATCATGGACCGTTTATCATTTAAGGGCAATTTTATGAAAAAAAAGTACCATTTTTGAAAAATTACAACGGCTTTGCTAGAAAGAAAAAGTGAATAAAAACAATTGCAACCATGTTTACTGAGTCTGGTCCTAAATTATTATGGTAGAAATTCAATCAATATTTTGCAACTACTGCAGAGTGTTGACATTCGCAAAATATTACTTTATCGTGTAGAGCTTTTAATAAGCTTTCTAAAAAACCTAGGGTTTGGAGGTCTAAACCTTACCTTTTTTAGTGTTCACCCTTTAAACCTACAAAATTTTAATTTATTCTATTTAGCGTCAAAAATCAAGTAGGTTTGCGTTATTTCCTCTTTTAAAGAAATGCTTAAATTTAAAAAAATGTCAAGTGAGACGTTTTAAAACATCGTGCTACAAAAGACAGTTGAGGAGACTAAGAAAGTGTCAGATGTATTGGTTTAAAAACTTTCTAGAGTAATCTTTAACAAAAATAGTAATCCAAACAACTAAAGTTTAAATAAGAGAGAAACTGTTCTAATGTTGGTTCTTATGCCAAAAATAAATTGGGTGTTTCCTGCACATTGCCGAAAGTGAAATTGAACCCTAATTTAATCAAAGTACCTGTCAAGTCAAAGTTGCAATATTCGTCTGCGTAGTAGGTAGATTTAATAGATGTCGCACCCGCAATATTAATAAATAGGAAACGTGCAGAAGGCAGCGAAAGACCGAGACGAAACAAGGTTAATGAAGCGTATTTGGTGAGTGAATTGCGCGTAATTGCCGCCCCATTTGTACTTATAGGTTCAAAGTGCATGTACAGGGTGCTGCATTTTGGATGTCCGAATAGGGAATCTCCGAAACTAAGAGGTTTAGCCAAAAACGAGTAATACATTCTGGGGCTCATTTTTTGACAAAATAATATTGGTCAAAACCGCATCCCGCTATCGTCTTTTGTTTTCGACTTATAGACAAAAATTGACATTTTAGCGAAATCTAAAAAAATTCATATCTTCGTTATTATAGAAGACACAGATTTGAAATTAAGACATTATATTATTATTATATTTTACGTAGAATTTAATAATGTAGTTAACATTTTTTTCATTTGTTTGTTTAGCCGTAATAAAAAGCTTGTTTTTTTCTTATCTACAAAATATATATTTGTAGCAAATTATTATAATACATTTTTCGCAAAAAATTATCTTTGATTTTTGTTCGCAGCTGGCCATGGAAAAATGTTGCATTTTCAACCAAAAGGATTTAAACTATATTATATTCAACCAGTGTCACTAATGAAAGAGTTTTCTAAGTACTAAGTGATGAAAAAGATGCAAAATAAATTTTAAATCAACTTATTGGCGACTAATAACATTTCTTTGTTTTTAAACAAGCTAACATTATCATTGCAACTTCTAGTGATACATAGTGTGTTGTAAAAAAAAGCCGCTTTAATTCTTCAATAAAATATATTTTATATGACACAAAAATGACGATATGACTATTCAAATACCCAAATTCCGTCTATGTGGAACGTTATCCTACCTCCATTAGATCATCAAAAAAAATGTTTTTTTTAATTGTGTTGACTGTTGACACATTTGTTTTGGCTATTTTTGGATTTTTTAAAAATATGTAATAATTTTGTTCTGAGGCGCTCGGATATTTGTTCAATGCTTCTACCGTATCATATTTTTTAAATCTTTATAATTTTATCTATTTTTTCATCTATTTTACAGTTTACAAAACTCTTATTGATTATTATTTACCCATTTGGAGTGAAATAGTTTTTCCATGACCAACTATTATCACACAAAATATGTATTTCACTTTTTAAGTATAGTTATAAAAAAATATTTTGTTACAAATATATATTTTTTAGATCAGAAAAAAATAAGATTTTCAAAATTGCCATAGCCGCCTATGATTCCCATTTAAAAAAATACAAGTTTATTACGGCTAAACAACTGAAAAAAATTGTTTAACTACATTAATAAATTCTACGTAAAAAAGTGCCTGTATAATGTCTTAATTTCAAATCTGTGTCTTCTATAATAACGAAGATATGAATTTTTTTAGATTTCGCTAAAATGTCAATTTTTGTCTGTAAGTCGAAAACAAAAGACGATAGCGAGATGCGGTTTAAACCAATATTATTTACTCAAAAAATGAGCCCCAGAATGTATCACTCGTTTTTGGCTAAACCTCTTAGTTTCGGAGATTCCCTATTCGGACATCCAAAATGCAGCACCCTGTACAGTTAGTGGACAAAAAAAAACTGGGACAATCGAAATTTCTTACATTTTTATCAACCTTTTAATTGTCAAGATAAAGTCAAAACAACACTGTTGTCAGTTGTAATACCAAAAACATCTAAAAATTTGATTTGATGTTCGTAAGTGTCACACGTGTCATTTTTGTCTTATGTCATTAAAGTACACCTATTTGTTAGCAAGCCTGAATAAAGCGGTGCAAATTTGGCAAATCTGCATTTGAACAGTTGTCATTTTTGTCCCAGTTTTTTTGTACAACATAATGTCGTCCAAAACTGATTTCTTACAATGTTTCAGGAGAGCACCCAGCGGCTATGCAACACGGAAACAAGAACACAGCGCCGTTGTCTTTGTCGCTGCACTGCACCCTTGTATATAGTATCTCTGTCTTCATAATAAAACACATCAGATGAAACCTCTTGTAAATACGACTTTCATTTATCACCCCACAAGCCCAACAATCCTACCGTCATCACTTCCACTGTACTAAAATCCCAGTTCCATCTGTCATATTTTATCCAACTATGTATAAAAACAGATCTTTACTTTGGAAATTAACAAACTACAGCTTCACGATCCCACAAGAGTTACTTCCATCCTGTTGAAATAATTGTAAATTTCGTTGAACAATCATCATGTAGATATTATTTATAGAATTCACTTTTTGTATAAATAAAATATTAAATGGTATGTTTGTTTTATTTATTCCCCATTCTGTAGCAAAATTAAAAAAAAATAAAAAACAAAAACTATTTGAAGGGAAGAGAAGGGACCACCTACGAAAATCTACACTGGTTATTCATTAGTAAGTGAGTAAAAATAATTCTAGATATACCTAATATACAGGGTGCGCCAGAACTCGCGCCCCAGAGAAAATTTTTAAGTAAGGTGTGGAACCAGGACCATGAAAAAAATGTTTAAAAAATTTTGACAATTATTTTTTGACATTTGACATTTTTTTATATCTATTTAAGGATACTGATGATCTTGTATATGTTTTTTTACAATTATTTAGTAAAGGGACAAAAATTTTGCCACTAAAAGCCACAAATGAACAGAGTTACAATTTAGGATACAGCTTTCTTGTTTCCTCTTTTAATAGCCTATAGCAAAAAAACTTGGAAAATTATTTTTCCAACAGAAATAAATAGAGTCAAAGTGCAAACTTTAAACCCTTATAACTTCGAAATTTTTGTAGATAAAATTTTTTTAACATTTTTTCCATATTTCTTATCTTATATGGCATTTTTCTCTGGGGCGCGAATTCTGGCGCATCCTATATACAAGATGTTCCAGCGAGTTGAAAAAGTCCATTAGAGACCTTTATATTGTAAAATTTAAAAAAAAATGGATAGGACATTGATAGATACTAATCTAGTGCATCACCTAAAATCATTTTTAACCATACAGCTTATTCCAAAAATAAGTTACGATACAAACTTGTGTTTTTTATATGAAACACCGTATATTTCTTAGAATTTTTGGATGTAGCCTTTTGAAACAATGTTATATGCTAAACTTTTATTAGTCGATTGTGCTTAGTTTTAGAAAAAAGACGTTTTTTTGACAAAAACATGCATTTTTTAAAAATTTATTACACAAAAATTAAGACAGCTAGAACAAAACCTTCTACAAGGAAGAAGTTAAAGCTGTAGCAATTTTTTAGTGTTTTGCATTTGTTAAGATTAATAAATTAAAAAGTTTGTTAAAAGTTAAATAACTTAAAAAATTTCAATGGAAGACCCTATATTTTATTTTTGCATCTAATAGATTGATAAATTGTCTATCTAAAAAAATAAACTTTTAATGTCTACAATTGATAAATGAAAAGATATTTAACATTCAATATTAATTGTAGCAACAATGCCTATCAATATCCGTTGATTTATCCAGAGATTGTAAAAGTCGTTATAAATACTGAAATTCGAATTGTTTTATTGTAAAAATAAAGAATAATAGATTCAGTTTAACACAAATGTAATTATTAAGTGATATTTCTTCAATCTCTTGTGCAACTGGGCACTTTTTGGTTACTGAAAAATTAGTAATAATTTTTTTATGTTTAACGTTAAATATCTTTTTAGTTATTGATTATAAACACCTAAAAGTAAATAATTTTAGAAAGACAAGTTAACAATCTTTTAAATGCAGAAACAATAAATAGGTGTTCCATTAAAATTTTTCAGGTTATTGAACTTTCAACAAACGCCTTAATTTTTTATTTTTGCAAATGCAACACACGAAAAAAATGTTACAACCATTTAGCTTGTACCTTCTTTTTTGCGGTAGTAAAAAAATATTTCTAAACGTCTTAGTTTTTGTGTAATACATTTTTAAAAAGTGCATGTTTTCGTCAAACAAACCGTCACACACGTTTGTATTGTAACTTATTTTTAAGACACGCTGTATATCTGTCAAGGTCCTATATAATTTTTTTCTAATTGTACCATTTAATGGACTTTCTCAACTCGCTGGGACAGCCTGTATACATACAGGCTGAATATAAAGTATGGAACCAAGCGGTTTTATTTTTAATCATTTGCCTCCAGAAAATAATAATTAATATAAATTAAAGTAATATAAAAAATGTGATCGTATTTTCAGAACGAAATTTTGTTTTGTTTTT
>NW_025401063.1:15317659-15322157 GCF_015345945.1 Tribolium madens | reverse complement strand
ATAGTTGTAATCCTTAGAGTATAGCTTTTATGAGAAAAATGATTTTATAGTGGGTTGCCATTTAAAAAAAATATTTTTTTTTGTATAACTCAAAAACAAAAGGAAATTTCGAAAAATGTTATTCTTTTTAAATCATCACATTTTTATAGTAGTTTATCACTCATCAATTAGTTTTTTCAAAAAATAAATAGTTTAAGCAAAAAACGTTTGGTTCCATACTACACCTGGTATGTAGTATATCCACTTGCATTATGCATATTACGCATTACAATAGATAATTATCTAAAATGACCTCATTTGTAAGTACGAGTATTGGTAAATTAATCTATAGTATTCTACAGTTAATAATTACATAGGTAATGTGTGAGTGTCGATAAATACATAACTAATTTCATAAACATTCCCAACGCGCATGTTGAAAGCAAATGTATGAATGGCCATTGGGATTTTTTTTTGCGGAAAGAAGTGTAATTATTATTCTGCAAAAAAAACCTTTATCGTGTCATTATCAACTATTAATTTCGTTTAATATTACACATTTATTAAAAATTATGGGGACCATAATATTACCAACATAATACCTTCGATACAATCATAATATGGTAGATACGGTTACAATAAATGCTAAAAATGTAAGCAGCACTTTTTGCGGTATATCTGGATTATTATTAATTTTATTAATTTTTTAGTTATTCTTGCACGTTTTTTCTTCTCTTGCACGTTATTAAGAGGTTTGCGATAAATACAATTTTTTGAATAAAGCCACAAAAAAGTCTGGAGGAGTAAGGTCACAGGATCTCGGAGGTCAAATATTTTTTGTGTTTTGACTAATAAGTCTATTATAAAAAAAATCGCGTAACATTCAGGGTGATTCAGCCACAGTTAAGTCACCTATCAGCTTGTATGTAAAATTCAATTGATAGTTGACAGCAGGTTGACAGAAAACGTCAACCGTCTACAACAAAAGGTAACCAACCCTAGGCATGCAATATTACTTCTGAAAATTCTAGTTACCAACAACATAAAAAACGTAATTTTCCTAAAGGTTCAAATCCTAGGTGGTACTTTCTTATTGACAAATCTGTATCTATAAAAACTTCGAAGTTATGAGAGTTTATATTTTGCACTTTGACTCTATTTATTTCTGTTGGAAAAATAATTTGAGCTACAGGCTATTAGAAGAGAAAACAAGGAAGTTGTATCCTGAATTGTAATTCTGTGGATTTATTGGTAAAATTCTTGAACTTTTACTAAATAATTATAAAAAAACATATACAAGATCATCAGTATTATTAAATAGACATAAAAAAATGTCAAATGTCAAAAAATAAATGTCAAAATTTTTTGAGAGATAGAATTTTTTAAACATTCTTTCCATGTTTTTGGTATCTTATCTTACTCAATTTTTTTCTCTGGGGCGCATGTTCTGACACACTTTGTATAATAAAGACTCATTCAGACGCAACCCAAAATACATTCTCAGATACCACTGTTTGAAATTTTTCAAAAATATAGACATAAATACAAAATTTGGAGGTTTTTTTCATGGTGTGAACGTGTTTTATTAAAACTAGGTTAAATATTTTGATGGCACTCTAAATTCTGCCGCTAAATTCATTATTTTCCAACGATTTTCCAGGTGAGCGACGATTTTGGAGTTCTCTACTTTACTTAAATGCGGCATTACACAAGTTGGTATAAATTTAATGCCTTGATTGAAATATTTTTGATAGGTATTGTCAAGTTGACAATTGACAACTAGGACCATATTTACATTTGAAAAAATTTCATTTCTCGTTTTTTTTATTGTAGCTGTACCTGTGATGGCTTTGTCAATTTTTATAACTTGGAATCATACAGTATACCTTTGACGGTGCAGATTCAGCCACAGCGTTTTATGCCATTCCCCATTTGTCAAGATTTGTCAAGACAGTTTCTTCGTGGTTTGAATACAAGAGAAAAAGAAAGTGGAATTTTTGAGACTGTCAAATTCAACTAATGGCATAAATTACTTTGATTTGAATTTAATAAATAAAATTTTTCACACAAAAAGCAAAGTTGATTGTGAGAATGTATTTTGGGTTGCGTCTAAAAATTGGTCAGGGTCTTTATTTTAAGTAACTCAACTTCAGAAAATCCTTTCTCGAGCATTATAATTATTTTCACTTTGTTGAAATATCAGACTGGCGACACAATAAAATATTTATCAATTAGATTTTTGCGTGGTGTTTTGACATTTGTATTTATTTTTTGAAAAAACCTTGATTGCAGACAAAACTACATAGGGAAATTTCTTTTTTTGGCCTATGGTGCTACGCTACCTTTGTTTCAGTAGTGGAACAAAGCAAGTTTTTTTTTTTTTATTAATATTTTTCTATAACAAATAGAGCCCCTCACCATGGCCTACTTCAACTGTCTTCCGCTGCAGCAGCGGATAAAGTAGGCCATAGAATTAGTGTCATCTATCGCGTTAGATACGAACTACTATGTTACAGATTTCTATGTCAATTTATCGACTTCTTTATAAATTTTATATTTGTAAAACTATTGTAATTTACATTTATTTAATAATTATGTATTTATTATAATTTAATAATTTACGGTAATTGTTAAAAAATGTAACTGGTAAAATAATTAGAACGTATTTTTTTGTGAGGTTATGACTCATTTGTTTTTGACAGTTATAGTATGATTTTTGACATCATCACAGCTGACACCCCCTAAGCAATGTGTCTAGTAAAAGAAAGTCAAAGTGTCTTATAAATATAGGTTTAACTGACCTGCAATTAGAACAGAAATAAGTCGTACGTATACCACTAAAACCGCCATAGAAAATTTGTTAAAACCAAAGTTAACAAATCCTACGTCATTCATTAATTATTTTTGTTCTCTCCAGGAGATGAAAAAATGATGCCCATTAAAGATAATCAAGATGTTGCATGCTTTTTTGTTACTAAACATTCCTGGAAAGGAAAGTATGTTTTAGGAGAATTACTAAAAAACACTTGTATAAATTATGCTTCATTGTAGATATAAAAGAATATTCTCTGTGGGCACAATGGGAATTACCACCTATAACCCCTCAACATTGGAGGTGACAAATAGGTGGCCATATAGCGATTTCATATCGCTGCAGCCTCAAAAAGGTGCAGGGAATACTCCAAATGAGTTTATCATAACAATGAAAAAGGAGCGCAAAATAGATCATATGAAATTTTCAACTGAACATAGGGCTCAATTGTTGACAGAGGCGTTGAAATTTAGACACAGTTTCGCCGAAAAGCCAAAGGAAATCTTAGTAATTTTTTGTAACATTACATGACTAAATAATAATGATATGTTTTCAGCGTTATCATGCTTATAAACATCATTGGTCAGATGTCAGATTGCCAATTGTTTTAGAAGTAACTGCCTACTCTCTTGATCAACTTGATCCAGCAACCAATCATATTTTAGCTAGTTACTGTTTTAAAGATTTTGAGGGAATTTGCACAATTTCTGATTATCCAGGTTTGAGTTTCTACCTTTGTCTTGATTATAAATTATCTTCAGCAAAGTATCAAATATCAACGCCTGCTTGAAAAAAATGTTAAAAAAAAAATTACACTGTACTTTAATGTATTTAGGGTTATTTAGTTTTTGTATGCCGCTTCTGACTTGTCAGGTAACAAATTTTGACTTGTTGCTTCGACAATTTCACTAATTTCGGGCAGAGTGCAAACTAAATTCTGTTGGCTCATATTTTATTTATTATTATTATGTTGGAACACTAATAACTAATAATTTGTAAATTTTATTTTTAATGTCAGACGGCAGAAATGATTCAAAAAATCAGGTGGGCGCCGAGTGTTACCAACCGATACCAACTAACACAAAATTCTCTAGACGACAAAAAAATATATTTTTATAATTAAAATAAGAAAAAAGGGGGCCCAAATTAGAAAAAATAACATAAAATACTCGTTTTATAATGGCATTGGTGCACTCATCCTATAACTTGGGATTTGTGCGCCAAATCAATCCTTATAAAACTTGTTCTTTAATACAGGGTGTTCCGTCTAAATCCCACATTAAAAGTATGGGAGTTTCAATAATCATATTTATTTCAAAATTGGTACATAGCCATAATCCATTAAGTCCTTCTAAATGAAAATATTTTCAAGATGGCGGCACTTCCGCTTATACCGGAAGTCGGTGTCAACTTTCTTATTTTAAATGGAAAGGTATTTTTTTACTGCGTTTTTGGATTAATCGGGTTATTTTAAGGGCGTTTTTATCAGCTTTTTCTATACTTAAATTTAGCCGTTTTTAAAATATTTTGAGTTTTTCAAAAAATTTTGGATCTGCATCTTACAAATTGAAAATCGGTAACTCTGCTATTTTTTGAAATTTTGAATTCGTTTTTTTGCGTTTGAAAGAAAAAGTTTAAATCTTTTTTCCGGTGTTTTCAAATTTTGAAAAAAAAATTAACAAACCCTAAAATTTTAAGGTTTCTTTT
>NW_025401063.1:15251251-15317639 GCF_015345945.1 Tribolium madens | reverse complement strand
TTTCCAAATGAAATTTTTATTTTACTAAATGGAAGAGAATTTAATTCTGCATCGATCTGTATTAACATTTCCTATACCAAAATTTAATAATTTTTTAAGTTATGGTTACTTTTTGTTAAGACTGTCGAAAATCTATTACGTTTTCGTATAGTTTGCTATGGAAATAAAAAATGTCAAAATTGTTTCTTAATAAACGTCGACAGTGACTTATTATTTGAGAAATAGTGCCAAAATGTGAAGAGTCAAAACTACTCAAACGTAGATTTAATTAATTTATTCTGTATTTATGGAGAGTGTAACAAAATTATGATGTCGTTCATTAAACAAAAATAAATTTATTCAAACACCCAATACTTCTAATGTGGGGTTTAGACGAAACACTCTGTATACTATTTTGATATACCGGGTTGTATATTTCTCATGAACGACTTAATTTAATTTTGTTGTTTTTTAGGGGCATTTGTGATAGTCTACGGCGGCTTTGGAAGACTGCACTTGTTCCAAGCTGTTGATTTTGAAGAAATCAAAATAAAAATGCTGGAAAGTGCAAGTCAAAATTTAGGTCTTACAATCAAAGTACTAAGTACTCCCATTACATTAGAAGATTTCCAACTTCAAAGATTTGGTAAATATAGGTAAAAACTATTTTTTTTTAATATTTATTTTATTTTAACAAGAATAATTTGATAGTGACGACGAACATTTAACGTCTGTGTCTGAATTTCCCGTTTATAAAGTGCATAGAACTAGACATCCAGAACCAGTTCGACGAACTCTCTGTTTATCAGAATCGTGTCTACTTGAAAGAGACCCTCAAACGTACAGTATATGTACTTTGCGACCTTTAGGCGAGATTTTTGCTTTAATAAGAGACAGTAACAATCCTCAATTGTTTAATATTGAATACATTAATGGCCTTGTTAGGACTTACACGGCGACAGATCGGTAAAACCCCCAAAACTTAATAAAACTTGTTTTTTAAATCGAGTTTCAGAGATTCTTTACTAGCATCACTCCTAGATGGCGTTCGGGCTTCCGGGAATAGAGACGTACATGTTGCTATGATTCCAACTGAACGAGGGTTACGATTAGGCCCTTTGCACTTGCCGGTTGAAGAGGAGGCCGAGAGTCTACATGTAAAATTTTTGCAAAATCCTCCTCCACGCCGAACTTTTTTTGAATGTGTTAGAAGGTTTAATGCTAATGTTCCTTATAGCGGGCTGTTATATAGTATCACACAGGATGTATGTTTGACTTGAATAGAAATAATTTGTATTAAAGTGAATTTTAGGGCATTTTTTCCGAAAATAAGGAAAAACTGATAACGGGTGCTCTTCAATCACTGGTGCAGAAAGAAGGTGATCAAAAAACAATTACTTCAGTTGAACTTGAAGCACAGTTTCATGCCTTAAGGCGACTGGTTGCGAGCAAGGTTGGATATGCAGGCTTTACCATCTTACCAGGGTAATTCAACAGGGTGTTTCCAATACTAATATTCTCTTTTTCATATTAATTTGCATCAGGTAGGTTGTTGAACTCTAAATGCATCTTTAATTTAAGGTTTTAAACAGAGTAAGTAATATTAAAGTCAACTCTACAAATGGATAAATTTTTATTTAGTCAAGTTGGGACATGTTTCGGCACCCTTGCGCCATCATCAACCGTTGAAAATTGTTACACTTTAAAATAAAAAAATTACAAGATTAAAAAATTGAAATGTTAACTGTTAAATTTTTTTCCTGATTATAACAAATGGAAAAATATACATTATATACATTATTCCTCTGTAAAAAAGTAAAAGGACGAGGTCAGTGAAGCTGAAGCCTCGCCCGTGAAAAATTTTGGAGACCTTCTGTATATTTTTCCATTGGTTATAATCAGGAAAATTTTTTAACAGTTAACATTTCAATTTTTTTATTTTAAAGTGTAACAATTTTCAACGGCTGATGATGGCGCAATTGTGCCGAAACATGTCTCAACTTGACTAAATAAAAATTTATCGATTTGTGGAGTTAACTTTAATATTACTTACTCTGTGTAAAACATACACTTTGGGAACAAAATGGATCGAGTTCTACAATTTTAATTTAAAGGCCAATTCACACAAAAAGTATCATTAATGTCATTCAGAACAAGTTTAATCACATCAATAATATTTGCCTCTCTATGTTACGAGTAATTACGTTGTTAATTTTAATTATTTTTTGATGGCTCAAACACTAGGGTACACATATTTATTTGAGAAAATAATTTTTAGGAAAGACTGAAGTTAGAATTGTTTAAATTTTCTCATGGTTGCTAACTAAAGTGATACCTTTTAACGACTACTTCGATGCACATTAATATGAAAATAATTATATCTTATATCGAGATAAAAAAAAATTGTAATTGAGTCATCTTTGGATCCGAAAACGTATGTCTGAACTAACTCCACGTGAAACGTCAAGTAAAATGAAAAAAGGTAAAACGACAAATTGTACTTTTTGTACAAGGATAACTCGATTACAAATTATCTTAATCGCTCGATATCTACTACATATTATACAGGTTGTCCCAGCGAGTTGACAAAGTGCATTAGTGACCTTTAAATGGTAAAATTAAAAAAAAAATTGTATAGGACATTGATAGACACTAATCTAGTGCATCACTTAAAATTATTTTCGATACAAACTTGTGTTTTTTTAATGAAACACCGTATGTTCCTTTTGCATTTTTGGATGTAGCTTTTTAAAACAATGTTTTTACGCTAAACTAGTTTTAGAAATAAGACTTTTTTTTGACAAATGCAATTTTTAAAAATTTATTACACAAAAACTTAGACAGCTAGAACAAATTTTTTCTTACTTCTGCAGAGAAGAAAGTACAGAATTTATAGCTGTAGCAATGTTTTAGTGTTTTGCATTTGTAAAGATTAAAAAATGAAGAAGTTTGTTAAAAGTTAAGTAACTTAAAAAATATAAATGGAACACCCTATTTTTATTTTTGCATCTAATAGATTGATAAACTGTTTATCTAAAAAAATAAACTTTAGTGTCTAGAATTGATAAATGAAAAGATATTTAACATTCAATATTAATTGTAGCAACAATGCCTATCAATATCTGAGCATTGTGATACCATGGCAACCATATTAATTCCATCACGGATCATATATCCGTTTATTAATCCAGAGATTGTAAAAGTCTTTATAAATACTGAAATTTGAATTATTTTGTTGTAAAAATAAAGAATAATGAATTCAGTTTAACACAAATGGGATTATTAAGTGATATTTTTTCCATCTCTTGTGCAACTGTGCACTTTTTGGCTACTGAAACAATAGTAATTATTTTATTTAATGTTTAACGTTAAATATCTTTTAAGTTATTGATTATAAATACCTAAAAGTAAATAATTTTAGAAAGACAATTTAATAATCTTTTAAATGCAGAAACAATAAATAAGGTGTTCTATTTAAATTTCTGAAGTTATTGAATTTTTAACAAATGCCTTCATTTTTTTATCTCTGCATATGTAACACACTAAAAAAACGTTACAATTTTATAGCTTGTTCCTTCTTCTTTATGGTAGTAAAAAAATGTTTCTTAGTTTTTGTGTAATACATTTTTAAAAAGTGCATGTTTTCGTCAAAACGTTTTTTTTTTAAATTTTCAAAACTAAACAAAATCGACCAATAAAAGTTTAGCTTTAAAAACATTGTCATAAAAATCTACATCAAAAAACGTTAAGAAATATATGGTGTTTCATTTAAAAAAAACACAAGTTTGTATTGTAACTTGTTTTTGAGACAAGCTGTATAGTTGAAAATAATTTTAGACGATAGAGAAGATTAGTATCTATCAATGTCCTATAATTGCCCATTGATAAATCGCGACTTCTAATTAATTAAAACTGACGATATTTCATATACCTAACTAATTATTGATAGGGTATAATTTGAGAATTTTTCTATTTTTTTTTTTTTTTTTGATAAATGAGTCCGTAACAGTTTTGTGTGTTTTATGAATACTTTCTGTTAATTTACCTATAAAGTTTTTACACTAAATGAATCTGTACCTGTTAGCGCATCAAACTTTGATATCACAATTTCAAATTTTGACTTGGCTAGCCAAATAATCGCCTTTTTTATTTAAACACAAACCAGACCTGTGATTTATGACAAAATGGTATAATTTGCCAACAAAAGAATCATTTACTGGTAGCCGACCGCTTTAAAGCATCTTTTTGTTGTAAACCTTGGAATCTTACCCCAATTGCAGTTCCCCATTGTCACCTAAATTTACGATGGAACAAGTAGCAGGTCATAAATAAAAATGATTTTCAAAGTTAAGATGGAAAATTGCGTTTAATTCAAAATCCAATTGGTATTTCTTTTTCTAATTTTGTAAACAATTGTTGGAAGTGAATCTGCGTAGGTCAGTATAAAATTAGAATTAAACTTTTTGTGAGAAAATTACTTTTTATTTTTATTTTGGCTTTGTTTGTGAATGAAAAATTACCAAAAAATTAGAGAATGTACCTTACTAATGCCCAGATAAGTGTGAAAAAATTCAACAATTTTATTTAATTAGAAGTGGGGATTTTCTTTCTGGGCGTAACGGATGCCGCACACGGTATAGTTGAAAATAATTTTAGGCGATGGACTAGATTAGTATCTATCAATGCTCTAGGTATTTTTTAAAATTTTATCATTTAAAGGTCAGTAATGGACTTTTTTAACTCGCTGGGACACCCTGTATATTTCTATAGTGCATTTAAGCTTACCTCTTATGTTGCTTTTAATAAACGGTCTTCTATAAAGTACGACGTCAATCACAACGTATTTTATAAGTACATAAAATACTCTTATCTTCGCATTTTGTCAATTTTGAAAAAAAAAATTAGTAAAATATTTTATTCAATATTAGTGTTGGAAAAAAATTGAAGAAACACAAGTTTTATACTTTGAAACTCTTGTTGTTTTTATAGTAATTTTTTATAGTTTTAGGGAAGCGATCGGACATAAAGTTGTTTCAGCGTTAAAAAGGAATGATTTTGGGTTAACTCACGCTGCTATTGATATGATTTGTGCTCTAATGCACCCAATGCACGACGACTATGATCTACGACAAGAACAATTGAATAAATCGTCTCTACTCCAAACTAAAGCTTTTTTGGAAAACTTATTGAACATGTGGACCACTCACATAGTAAGATTTTCAAAATATTTTATACAAAATTTATTAAAATGGAAATTTTTGAATAATTAGACTCAAAACACCGGTGCTCTAATCGTGTCTGCCATGCTTGACGTTCTGACTTTTGCCCTTTGTGTCCCCTACAGTGAAACAACTGACGGTAAACAATTCGACATCCTTTTGGAAATGGTGTCAGAACGTGGAAGAATGTTGTTTAGGTTATTTCAGGTAAGACAAATGCTAAGTGCTGCTAACCAACAGTGGCGGCTCCTCAGGGGAGGCAGAGGAGGCATTGCTCCCCCAAACAAAAAGTACCTACAAATTTTAAAAAAATGCATTATTAGATTCAAATGATTTAAATATTCTTTATTACAAATCATTACGTTTCATTTAGTTTAATATACGTATCTGTTCAATAACATAGGGCGACAAAAAAAAGTCAAAAAGTTACAACTTGACAAATTTTATATCATTTTGTTCGTCTCAGTGAGACAAATCAAATGCACTGAAAAAAATTCAAAAAGTCCACACACTTTGAACTAAATAATTTTTTTCTAGTTAAAATAATTTAAAAATAATTTGAAAAAGATTTGCTCTTATATTTAAAGCCACTGCTTTAAACTTCTAGATCCTTTTTGCTCAATGATCAGTGATCATGTTTAGAACAAAAAACTCTTTATTTGCTTTAATTAGTACGCAGGTACTATTTGTTTGTTTTAAGTAAACAAACAGTTTTTGTTTATTCTAATTAGAACAAAGAAGGTGCAATTGACCATTTTTAACCAAAAGAAGAGTCTTAAAACAAATACTTTTATAAAAATGCAATTTTAAGTAAGATTAACATGCATTTCTCCTGTATGGAGCAGTGCTTGATTAGCAAACCATAACTTCAAAAAATCATATCTTGAAAACTACTCGGTATATTCTTTTGAAAATTTGGATTACAACTAATAAAGAGATGCTCTACACGATGGTAATGATAAAAAAAATTTACTCGTAGGGTTTTTCTTAGATTATTTCGATTGACTTCGAACTTCTTCGAACACTGTTCGAAGAAAAGTTTGCCAATATTCAATTTCAAATTTTATAAAATTCTAAAGAGCAAGGCCATCCCTTTAGAATGGTCTTTATTTGAAGGAAATCGGCGTAAGAGTTATTGAGTAATGATTTTTGAAGTTAAAGTATTTTAAATTCATTTAAATTAGAAAAAAAATATTTTGTCCAAAGTGTGTGGACTTTTTGAAATTTTTTTAGTGCATTTGATTGAACAAATTGATATAAAATTTGTCAAGTTGTCACGACATGCCTTTTTTTGTCGCCCTGTGTTATCTGTAATTTTTCGATATATTGTGAAAGGTAAAGTAATTGAGAGATTTCTTGGCTTTTGTGACGTTAGTGTAGGTCGCACAGCTGACGAGTTATTTTGACTAAGATAATAAAAACGAAACTCTTAATCAAAATTATTGATACGTATTTGTAATACTTGTTTTTTGGAAACACAAAACTATTTTTTTTTTGTTTTTTTTTATGTTCATACATAATTTTTCAAATCACTATGAATCTATATTTTTTTGGCTAAGTAGAGTTCTCCTCGTATTATGATTGCCTCCCCGGTTTGCGGGCCCACGGGCTGCCACTACTAACCAAATATAGTAAAATCGTTTTCCTAAGACCTACTAAAAATTTTATTACTTTTAAGTTAAATGCGGTATTGTTAAGAGTAAACCAGAGGGTAAACAAATCATAAATTAGTGGAACCCACTCGGACCCTGAAACAGGTCAGTTTTTAACAGGGCCGGATTACTTACTTTCTTTTTGTCTAAAATACTTGAAATGTTTTAATAGTTTTTGATGTAGTTGATATTAAAGTCAAATATTTTAAGAAATTTAAAAAAGCCAGGTGGTTATTAACAAGCTATTATTAAATAAAGCTGTTGTTTTTAATAATAGCTTGGTAAACTCTACCGCTACTTTAGTTTTAAATACGGCCCTGTGTTATTCTAGTTCTAGAACGTGCTATTTATGGAGGGTTACAAATTCAAGTCATTGTTTGGTTAATCCCTTATAATGTGTCATAAAATTTTTAGTAGGTCTTATGAAAACGATTTTACTATACTACGCATCGTTGTTTACACAGCACCCTTCCATGGCCGTTGTCAAAGGAGCAGGTCTAGTGATGCGTGCTCTTATTGAAGAAGGCGATGCTGAGGTGGCAGCAAGAATGCAGAATTTAGCTTTGGCAGAAGGAGCATTGCCTCGTCACCTCCTTGCAGCTCTATACACCCAAGGTTCCGATGGTCGATTGTTAACACATCGTCAATTGTCTCGTCATTTGGTCGGGCTTTGGGTGACGGGGAATCCCACAGCTATGGGATTATTGAAAAGAATTATGGTATTCACTTTACTAATTAATATTTAAGACAGTTGTAATGTTTTTATGTTTAGCCCACCGGTTTGATTTCGTTTTTGGATTCTGAAGATAAAGTACCCGAACATGCCCTCGAACAAGAGTTGTTAAATCATAGAGATAATTTAAAAATTGCACAGGATCATGCCAATAAGAGTAAAAGAAATCCAAATTGGATTGCCGTCGAAAGACAATTGAAAAATGTAGAAAAACGGGTTGAACATTATACGAATTTGGCGCTTCAACATTGGGGGGCTCGTGTCGGTATAATAATCGAAAGGAAGGAAAAAATTAAAGAAAGGCCGATTGTTTTGAGGAAGCGAAGGGAAAGGATCAAGGCTGAAGCGAACTGGCTGTTGTTTTACTGGAAATTTAACCAAGATCACGCTATCCCTAATCTAATTTGGAATCATAAGGTAAAATCTGTTTTTAAACGGAAATCTCCAAGTCAAAATTGTCCTCATTTTGAGTCTAAGTAACTAAGTAACATTTACCGGATTCTTTTTTTTTTAACAGAAACGTAAAATTATGTTTTTGCCAAGTTTTCTTGAAACAGTCTGAAATAAAATACAAACTTTAGGTACGATATACATCCGGTAAGCCTCTTACAGTATTTATTTCGACATTCGTTTCATTCGTACTGTAATAATTGACTTACCGGACTTATAACGTAAATAATTATTTTTCCACCTATCGACTACTTATTGATGTAATGAAACATATTCAAACGTTAATCTATTTAAATTTTATAATCTTAGCTTGTGTACCGTTTATAAAATTTTCGTAATCCCATACTGTTATTTGAATTTAGCGGAAGTGAAATAACAGCTGAAAAGTCATTTTTTACAGCTTCCGTCCATTAAGGATTATAACGGCCGTCACATTAAGAACCATGGTAACTGCTTTCATAATATTGCGATTTGTTTTATGAAATCACAGAAATTACGAAATTTATTGCGATTTGTTTTATGAAATCACAGAAATTTACGAAATTTGAAGCTTTGATCCTCTCGGAGTCAGGATGGGATTACGAAAAGTTTTGAACGACACACATAACAATTTCGTAAATCGAAATAATCTAAAGAAATCCCTACGAGTATTTTTCAAGATTTGATTGATTTTTTTGAATCTTACTTAAAATGGCATTTTTATAAAAAAAAAAGTATTTGTTTTAAAACTCTTCTTTTGCTTAAAAATGGTCAATTCTTCTTTGTCCTAATTAGAATAAACAAAAACTGTTTCTTTACTTAAAACAAACAAAACTCTTTATTTACTATAATTGGTATGCAGGTTGGCTTTTATAGGCCTTTGGACTTTTCTATACCTGCATACTAATTAAAGTAAATAAAGAGTTTTTTTGTTGTAAAAATGACCACTGATCATTGAGCAAAGAGGATCTAAAAGTTTAAGACATTAGCCTTAAATATAAGGGCAAATCTTTTTCAAATCAAATCACTTTCCATTCAGAATCCGACTTCTTCACTTTGTTCTTGCTTTCTGAACTTTTTTTTTGATAATGTTCTGAGCAAATGCTTTCTTTAGGTATCCGTAGTCTGCGCTTATAGGATTTTCGTTGTCTTGGCATATGAAACATACTTTAAATTTTGTTTTACACTTTTGATTTTCTACTATACTACTATTGTCCCACTAGCATTTACTACCTCAAATTGCATTAGTTTCAAAACGACAGTATGTAGTCAATTATTATAGCAAAAGTCTGGCATAAATGTCAAAAATAGTGTTAGTTACACAAAATGCTTATTATGACACCGAAATAACTTGTGATTCTAGACTAGAGAAGAATTGCGAAGTGCCTTAGACAATGAAGTAAGAACATTTGCCTCCGATCGTGAGTTGGCGGGTTCAGCTTTGGTCGCTTGGAATCACCAAGAATTCGAATTGCATTACCAATGTCTCGCAGATGAAGTAAAAATCGGTGATTACTACTTGCGACTGTTGCTAGAAATGGACGATCACAATGACGACTCACCAATCCGACGCTCGTATGAATTTTTCAATGACTTATATCACCGCTTTTTGCTTACGACCAAAGTAGAAATGAAGTGCATGTGCCTTCAAGCCATGTCTATAGTCTATGGAAGATACTTCGAAGACATCGGTCCGTTTAGTGACACCAAATACATTATCGGAATGTTAGACAGAGTGAGTTATTTTATTTCTAATAATTAAACAAAAATAAATTTTGGTGATTTATTAGTGTGTCGATAAAATGGAACGCGATCGTTTGGTGCTCTTCATAAACAAATTAATTTTACATCATCGAAACGTTCGCGACATTTTAGAATCGGGGGGTGTACGCACTCTTGTCGATTTAATGACTTTGGCACATTTGCACACTTCGAGGGCCGTAATTCCGACCCAAACTAATGTCATTGAAGCCGGTCCTGGAATGCAAGCAGTTCAAGAAAAAGAGTGGTATTACAATACTGAAGAAACAGGTCGCAACGGCCCTGTCAGTTTCCAAGAGGTACACTTAATCTTTTCTTTCATTTACACAAGGCGACAAAAAAGTCATGTTGTGACAACTTGACAAATTTTATATCATTTTGTTCGTCTCAGTGAGACAAATCAAATGCACTAAAAAAAATTTCAAAAAGTCCACACACTTTGAACTAAATAATTTTTTTCTAATTTAAATGAATTTAAAATACTTTAACTTTAAAAAATCATTACTCAGTAACTATTACGCCGATTTTCTTCAAATAAAGACCATTCTAAAGGGATGGCCTTGCCCTTTTCGAAATAATCTAAGAAAAACCCTACGAGTAAATTTTTTTTCATTATTACCATCGTGTAGAGCTTCTCTTGTAATCCAAATTTTCAAAAGAACATACTGAGTAGTTTTCAAGATATGATTTTTTGAAGTTAAGGTTTGCTAATCAAGCATTGCTCCATATAGGAGAAATGCATGTTAATCTTACTTACAATTGCATTTTTATAAAAGTATTTGTTTTAAGACTCTTCTTTTGCTTAAAAATGGTCAATTGCATCTTCTTTGTTCTAATTACAATATACAAAAACTGTTTGTTTACTTAAAACAAACAAAAAGTACCTGCGTACTAATTAAAGCAAATAAAGAGTTTTTTTTTTTGTAAAAATGACCACTGATCATTGAGCAAAGAGGATCTAGAAGTTTAAAGCACGAGCCTTAAATATAAAGGCAAATCTTTTGCAAGTTTTTGCAAAGATTTCGACTTGTTCACTTTGTTCTAGCTTTCTGAACTTTTTTTTGAAAATGTTCTGAGCAAATGCTTTCTCATCACTTTCGAGTGATGTTAAATGCAAAAAGTCACCTGATTTATTTTATTTGTACATTCTACAATTAGCTTGTAGATAGAAGTTGTTGTGATAACAGTTGCACACGAAGCAACTCACTTATTGAATTCAACATCAGTAGAAAGTGGTGAGAAAGCATTTGCTGAGAACATTTTCAAAAAAAAGTTCAGAAAGTTAAAACAAAGTGAGCAAGTTAGAATCTGAATGGAAAGTCATTTAATTTGAAAAAGATTTGTTCTTATATTTAAAGCTACTGCTTTAAACTTCTAGATCCTTTTTGCTCAATGATCAGTGATCATTTTTAGAAGAAAAAAACTCTTTATTTGCTTTAATTAGTACGCAGGTACTCTTTGTTTGTTTTAAGTTAAGAAACAGTTTTTTGTTTATTCTAATTAGAACAAAGAAGATGTAATTGACCATTTTTAAGCAAAAAAAGAGTCTTAAAACAAATACTTTTATAAAAATGCAATTTTAAGTAAGATTAACATGCATTTCTCCTATATGGCGCAATACCTAAATAGCAAACCTTAACTTCAAAAAAATCATATCTTGAAAACTACTCGGTATGTTATTTTAAAAATTTGGATTCTTATTAAAAAGATGCTCTACATGATGGTGAAAAAGAGAAAAAAATTACTCGTATGGTTTTCTTAGGTTACTTCGATTTACTTCGAACTTCTTCGAACACTGTTCGAAGAAAAGTTTGCCAATATTCAATTTCAAATTTTATATCATTCCAGAGGCCAAGATCATCCCTTTAGAATGAAGGAAATCGGCCTAATAGTTATTGAGTATGGATTTTTAAAAAATAAAGTATTTTAAATTTATTTAAATTAGAAAAAAAACAAATTGATATAAAATTTGTCAAGTTGTCACGACATGACTTTTTTTTTGTCGCCTAGTGTTATCAAAAGTTTCACTTTTGTTTCCAGATCAAAGACTTGTTTAACAAAAATGTGATAAACCATCGAACCAGATGTTGGGCTATGGGTTTGGATAGTTGGAAAACTGTTTCGCAATTGCCCCAACTCAAATGGTGTCTTTTGGCCAAAGGAAGTCCAGTTTTGAATGAAAGCGAGTTAGCGACTTGTATTTTAAATATTTTGATAAGAATGTGTGAATATTATCCTAGTCGGGATTCGGACGATGCAATAATTCGGCCATTACCGAAAGTAAAACGTTTGCTTTCCGATGCGACTAGTTTATCACATATCGTTCAACTTTTGCTCACTTTCGACCCGATTTTAGTTGAAAAAGTTGCAACTCTTCTTTGTGAAATAATGCGAGATAATCCGGAAATGTCCAAAGTGTATTTGACCGGAGTTTTCTATTTTATTTTGATGTATACCGGAAGTAATGTCCTACCAATCGCACGTTTTTTGAAGCTGACACATATGAAACAAGCTTTCAAAGCTGATGAGGTGTGATCATGTATTGATTTTAAGACCGATCGTTTATCATTTGGGTTTCAGGGGACGTCCGATATAATGCAACGGAGTATTTTAGGTCAGTTATTACCCGAGGCCATGGTGAATTATTTAGAAAATCATGGCGCGGAAAAGTTCGCACAGATTTTCCTCGGAGAATTCGATACACCGGAAGCCATCTGGAGTGCGGAAATGAGGTGCCGATGAGTGTGATGAGAGGAAAATTTGTTAAATTTGTGTTTTTAGACGAATGTTGATTGAAAAGATTGCCGGACATATCGCGGAATTTACGCCAAGGTTGAGGAGTCACACTATGGCGAGATATCATTATATTCCTATTCCGGCGGTTCGGTATCCACAGTTGGAGAGGGAACTATTTTGCAATATTTTCTATTTGCGACATCTTTGCGATACTACCAAGTTTCCTGATTGGCCGATTCCGGATCCGGTAAGTATCAAATGTGGTGTCTTTTTCTGTTTTTATCATTGGTCAAATTTCATTGTAATCGGCTGAAATTTGACCTACCTACAGGGTGCGCCAGAACTCGCGCCCCAGAGAAAATTTTCAAGTAAGGTAAGATACCAGGAACATGAAAAAAATGTTTAAAAAATTCTATCTTTATTATTGATTCACCCAAATAGTATAAAGGTTAATCGCAATGGTAATGCAAGTTGTCAAAAAATTTGGACGTTTATTTTTTGACATTTGACATTTTTTTATATCTATTTAAGGATACTGATGATCTTGTATATGTTTTTTTTACAATTATTTAGTAGAAGGACAAAAATTTTGCCAATAAAAGCCACAAATAACATTGAACACAGTTACAATTTAGGATACAGCTTACTTGTTTCCTCTTTTAATAGCCTATAGCAAAAAAACTTGGAAAATTATTTTTCCAACCGAAATAAATAAAGTCAAAGTGCAAACTTCATAACTTCGAAATTTTTGTAGATAATTTTTTTGTGACATTTTTTCCATGTTCCTGGTATCTTACCTTTTTCTCTCGGACGCAGCCTGTATATTTTTACATTTCTGGACGAATTATAGCTTCAAGACACCAAAAAAGTTTGTTTGGGCCATTGGGTCGTGTGTGTGTGTGTGTGTGTGTGTCAGGGGCGAATTCAGGGATTAATTTGGAGGAGCCTTTCTAATTTTTTTTAGAATGATGAGGGTTAGGTGTAAGATGAAACTTTTACTTTTTTATATGTATACAGTGAGCGGCAAAATTATGGAATAATCTTATTTATTAAAACTGAAAATGTTTTGTTTTGGCAAAAATTCTCGGACAGGTCAATTAAAAAAAATACAAAATTTTCAACTTGATTTAAAATTGCATCTTTGTTTTTTATTGATATTATTTCACTGTATGAATGATTTTTTTTTATTCAAATTTGCTAAGAAAAATATAGGGATTTTCATTAAAAAAATGGCGATGACGTCATTACTCAAAAACCAAAAAGTGTAAAATTTTAAATCAAGTTGAAATTTGTGTATTTTTTAAAAAGAAAATTGACCTGTTTGTGCATTTCGCCAAAACAAAATATTTTCAGTTTTAATAAGATTATTCCATAATTTTGCCGCTCACTAGATAAGGTGTCCTAGCAAGTTAGTAATAGTATATTACATAACGAGCACGGAAAGTGAAAAATAACGCACAAGCGGGAGTGCGTTAGACACTTTCCTGCAAGTTTTGTACACTATTTTTTCTTACGAACCAATTTTTTTTTCATAACGATTTATTTTTTATAATGGATACAAAAGTACGTTGAATAACAATTTATTTTTTATAATGGATACAAAAAAAAATACGTTGAATGAAAAAATACAAAGCATTCGAGTGTGAATTGTGCGTTAGATTTCTAACACACAGCGCGAAAACAAATCGCACAAGTTTTTGACCTCGAACGATATTTACAATTTTCGCGCATATGCAATTGTGCGTTATGATCTAGTTTCGTAGGAAAAATTCATTATTCAAACAGATACGAATTTAATTTAATTAGATACCTAAGATGTGGCCCAAAAAAGTTACAATTGATGAGTTAGTATTGATGATTAAATTAGTAAAAATAAAAACTAAATAAGTATTGAGGGATCAAGATAATTTGTAATCGAGTCGTCTTTGGATCCAAAAACGTATGTCCTGTGCGTATGTCTGTGGTAGTAGAAATCGAAAGGTAAAATGGCATGATCCAAAAGATGATGATTTTAATAACTAAATTTATGATTTACCTTCAAAAAAAAACGTTCTTATTATTAGACGTCGGCGACTAATTCCAGCCCATTTCGCCGTTTTACTTTTTGACTTGTCATTTTATTTGACGTTTCATGTGCAATTAGTTCAAAAACAGACATACGTACGTTTTCGGATTCAAAAATGACTCGATAACAAATTATCTTGATTTGTGGTATATGTTTGTCTTTGTTTTAAGAAGTGTGATTTAAAAAAAAAATTCCAATGTTTTTTATTTAAAAAACTTTACTCATAAGATTTTTATATTAAAATTTAAAATGTGTGTGTGTGTCTGTAAGCAGATAATAGCTACAAACTTGAAATTTGGTATGTAAGTTACTTGTCGCAAGAAGTCGTAGCACGAAACAATTAGTAAAAATCAGTCGCACCGTTCGGCCGCAAAGACTAAAAGACGGCCATAAGCGACCGCAAAGTTATACGGTTGAAGAATTAATTATTTAAAAATTATTTAAAATTACAAAATATACCTTATTAAACAGTAAAATGTGAGATAAAACAATAATAATAATGATAATGGGTACCGAAGACTCGTTAGGTCAAGGCCATCTGAATCAAAAAGCTATGCTTATAAGGCCGTAACATCGTAGAAGATAATGGTAAATCCTGAACTGCAGTTGTATGTTTAATTTTTTTGGTTTCTTTTATGATTTTAAATTTTACCGAGATAATTATCGTTACCGCATATTGTACTGCACTAGTTCACGCTGAATAAATAAAAGTATAGTAATATGTTAATTTTTAATATTTCAAAGATGTTTTTATGTAGGTTTTAAATGCTAACTAAAAAAACTAAAATTACATAAATTAAAACAATTATTTATTTAAAATTAAAATACAAAAAACATTAATGAATAGTCGTAAGCAATAAATTTTGGTCAATGGTATTTTTAACACAATGAATTGAGTTCTATTGAAACAATGACGACCAACATTTCTTGCAAGCGGCTGTACTTTACATAGAGCAACTATTTTTTAAACACGTTTCAGCTTAAGCTGTAAATCGAGATTGTAATAAAATGTTGCTAATTTAGGCAACATTTTTCCAGCACTCATCATCTCGTTGTATTTTTTCAAGAAATAGAAAAATTTTAATTTTTAATTAAAATTTTTATTTACAGTATTGATGGGATTTGTTGATTTTTGCAATTTCAAAATTTTTCCGAAATTAAAAGATGTAATGCGCCGTTTTCTTTCAGTCAACCATTTACCTGCTCAATTGTTTGATTATAAATTACCATAATTTTTTCAAGTTATTTCTAGCATTCCTGCATAATAATTAGACTTAATTTTTGGTGAAAAATAGAATTACCTGGTGTAAATACATCGTCTTATTAAATTAATTCATCTTTTACATTTATTCTTGAAAAAAAACTAATTAAAATGTTCATTTTCTTAAATACCAGGTTTGGAATTATAAATGACATTTCGATTTTTATTCTAATTATTAATAAACAATTATGACCTAGTTTTACAGCATGTATTTTTGGTTGTGTTTCCCTATAGATGCGAAACATCCCTCGTAAGGTCATAAATCAGATAAAACCGGTTAATAATATTTTCCACAAGAGATTTTACAGTTATTAATTATCCGAACGATTTCATTTTTTTTTCTTAAGGTTTTTGGTACATGTAAGAAAGGAATTGATAGTTTCCATATAAATACTATAATTTTATTATAAAAAAATAAGTTAAAATATATAAAAAATAAGAATTTAAATTAGCTACATATCAATATCCCTAGAAATATCTAAAAAGGTTTCAAATAAAAAAAATAAAATTCCTTATAATAGCCGAGAAAAACCTTTTCGAAAAATGCATTGAAATTCCCTATATTGGCAAACGATAAGTTAAGCCTTAAAATGAATGCTATAAAATATCCGAGCTTATTTTAGATACATTCTGGACTAGCAAAACACTAATAAATTAGAATTACAAAAAAACATGAAATCATAACACGAGGTATGTTAGAACAATTTATAACTTCAATATTTTTCTGCAAAGTGGTTTGTTTGTTGTGTAATCTGTAATTTTTATAGTTTCTTTAATATCAAAATACAAAGTAAAAGGTTGTCCTTATCATTGTCTGCATAAATTTGCTTACCGCAAAACGTTTCAAAAGCTTCAAACCATTTTTGCCTTTGTTGCATATTGCTGGGAATTTCAAATAAGCGAACATCTTTTGCCCCACAAATGAAACACGCTTTTTATCATTTTATATGTGTGTCTGTAAACAGCATATCTCAAAAACGATAAGAGCTAGAAACTTGAAATTTGGTATGTAAGTTACTTGTCGTAAGGGGACATAGCACGAAACAATTGGTAAAAATCGGTCGCACCGTTCGGCCGTAAGCGGCCGCAAAATTATACGATTAAAGATACAATAAATTCATGGGGATACAAATTATTTAGAATCATGAAATATACCTTATTAAACAGTAAAATGTGATAAAACAATAATAATAATAATGGGTACCGGGGTAAAAAAAAACTGCACCCGACTCGAACCCGCGACAACTATGATCTATTTCGCGGCACTATCCGACACTAACGCAAGGTTACGTTTGCTCCAACACTAAATTATTGTCGTTAGAATGTTTTCCAAATAAGTAGGATAAGGAAAGTCGTGTGATGTTCACAGCAGATTTTTTTTCCAGGTAAAACTTTTAAAAGATGTCCTTGATGCCTGGAGGTCCGAAGTTGAGAAAAAGCCTCCAGTTATGACAGTCGAAGAAGCTTACAAAAGTTTAGGTTTGAATGGATCATTCCATGAAGAAGCGGTTGTCCGTAAAGCTTACTACAAATTGGCACAACAATTTCATCCCGATAAAAATCCAGAAGGAAGGGTAAGTCCTTACTATTCTATTCGCATTAGTGACTTTTTTTTATCAGGAACGTTTTGAAGAAGTCAATAAAGCTTACGAGTTTTTGTGTAGTAGAAGTAGCTGGACTACGGATGGTCCTAATCCTCATAACATCGTTTTAGTCTTGCAAACTCAAAGTATTTTGTTTCATAGATATTCTCAAGGTAAATTGAAACATTATACAGAGTGTTCCGTCTAAGCCCCACATTAAAAGTATTGGGAGTTCGAATAATCATATTTGTTTGAAAATTGGTACATAGCTATGATCCATTAAGTTTTCATAAATGAAAATATTTTCAAGATGGCGGCACTTCCGCTTATACCGGAAGTCGGTCTCAACTTTCTTATTTTAAATGGAAAGCTATATTTTTTACTGTGTTTTTGGATTAATCTGGTTATTTTAAGGGAGTTTTCATCAGTTTTCCCTATACCTAAATTTAGCCGTTTCTGAAATATTTGGAGTTTTTCAAAAATTTTTGGATCTGCACCTTCTATGTTAAAAATCGGTAACTCTGCCATTTTTTAAGATTTTGAATTCGTTTTTTTGGCGATTGAAAGAGAAAGCTTAGATCCTTTTTCTGGTGTTTTCAAATTTTGAAAAAAATATAACATATCCCAAGATTTTAATGTTACTTTTGTAATAACTCAAATACTCATAACTCAATTTTTTCAAATGAAAGCTATTGAAAACTTAAAATAATCCGTAATCCAAAAACGCTGTAAAAAAATACCTTTCCATTTAAAATAAGAAAGTTGAGACCGACTTCCGGTATAAGCGGAAGGAGGACTTAATCGTTTATGACTATGTATTAATTTTCAAATAAATACGATTATTCCAACTCCCAATACTTGTAATGTGGGGTTTAGACGGAACACCCTGTAGAATTAGATATATCTTAAATTATTTGTAGAATTACAACCGTATAAATACGCCGGGTATCCACAACTGATCAAAACAATTAAAATGGAAACAGCCGACGATCAACTGTTTTCTAAAAGTGCCCCCTTACTTGCCGCTGCTAGCGAATTAGCATATCACACAGTCCATTGTTCGGCCTTAAACGCCGAAGAATTACGACGCGAAAACGGCCTAGAAGTCCTTCTTGAAGCATACACTCGATGCGTTAGCGTTTTAAACAAATCGTCAAAACCGACCGATACTGCAGTCCTAGTGTGCACACACATAACTAGATGTTTTAGTGTGGCAGCACAATTCCCGGCATGTAGAGAAAAAATGATCGATTTGAAACAACTCGTTAAAGACTTGTGTCGAATCCTCTACTTCAAAGTAAGTAGTTTTCTGTTTTAATACTTCGGAATTCATAGATTTGTTGTAGCATCTCACGAAATTGTGTTCTATCGCCACTGAATGTGTCAGCGCTCTTTCAATCGATTCAATTCTTCAATTAGAATTGATCAAATCGGGCGCCTTGTGGCATCTTTTACTCTTCATGTTTGATTATGATTTCACACTTGACGAAGGCGGAGTTGAACGGAGCGAAGAGGCCAATCAACAGGAAGTTAGTAATAGGTTGGCGAAAGAAGCTGTGAAGGCTTGTGCCGCTTTGGGTGGGTACTTCCCCGGGGAAAGTGTTCCACCACCGAATAATTTAACAAGAGGGATTTTGGAGACTCTATTGACCAGTTTCTTAGCCAATCAGCTCGGAACGGATAAGCCAGAAGAGGTAGTAACTTTTACGAGGGGACTAACAAAAATTCGCTTAATTTATTGTTTACAAAAGAGAAAACACAATTTTTAAGGCTAAAGGGGAACATATTTTAGTTTGTTGCTAAAGCGGCAGATGGTGCGGAATTTATATTTCTATTTTCTCTTTAACTATTCACATTTTTTATAATTGGAAAAAAAAAATGAAAAAAAACCTAAATGTTATTTGAAAACTCGCCAATGTAACACTTTTTTGATTTTTGTTTTTTTTTTAATATTGAAAACAGGTATAATAAAAAATATTTTTAAAAAAACAAGGGTAGGGCGACGAATCACCATTTTTTACTGAAAAGAAAAGTGTTTTTATTTTTGAAATTCGATACCACTACCCAAGAATACGTATTTTTAAATAAGGCAAACTCTTATACCAAAATCCTGAGGTCGCTTTACAAAATTTAATTACAAACTAATATTTGAATTCGCGATTAAGTTGACATGTGACAATAAAAAAAATCTGTGAATATCACACGATTAGGGCTTCAGCAGGTGATAACAACATTGTTGATGATGATTTTGGGGAATCAATAATTGGCCACAATATTGCATAAGTGAATTTTTTCTCTTAGAAAAAAGCTAGAAAAAATAAAACGTTACCTACTAGAAACGACCAAGAAACTGCAAACAACCCGATTTGAATTCAAGTATTCTCAAAAAAGAAGTTAGAGATTTTGTAGCAAGTTTGAATGTAACAGAAGAGAAACGAGACTTTATTGAAAACGCTACTAGGGAACAAAGTGGATCTGACAATTGGTTTAATGAAAGAAAATATAGTCACCGCCTCGAAAATAGCCTCGAAGGCTTTATGGCCGGCCCAAAAATAAATATTTCTAATTAATTCAAAATTCTGTTCCATTGGATTTTCTCTAAATCGTCCACTTTGGAACAAACCCTTCTAGAATTTTTATTTATGGCCCAAAAATTAAAAAACTAAATTAAATGGTTTGTATATAGTATAAACTGACAATTTTGGGATTTTTCATAATTTGGAAGGTATTAGTTTTGTTGGTACAGACATGTGCAATTTCAGTTTTACTATAAATTATTGACTAAAAAACTATCAAAGTTAAAAATTAAGAACAGTGTAATTTAGTATCATTAACTTATTTTTTTATTATTTATTTATTTTGTTTACTTTTAATAAGATTATTGTTAACGTCAATTTTTTTATTTATCGGGTAAAAGATGAAAACAAAAAATAGGTCTGAAATACGATATTTTTGTGTATTTAGGAGCACTATTACCAAAAAAGTTACAAAATTAGTTACATTTTTGCTAAATTACGTAAAGAAAAAGTAGAAAATTTGAATTAAAAAGCTGAAATAGAGAAAGTAGATAAAACAACAAAATCCTAATAATTTGAAGAAAATAGAAAACTCACCTTTTGTAGATTTGAACTCAAAAAACTGGAAAAACTAACCGAAAATTGAAAATAAGAAACTACAATAAATTTTTATATTCAAAATTCTATAAAATCAAACAAAAATTCGAAAAAATTAAMAATTTAATACAAACTGCTTTGTTTTATTCATTTTTTACTATCAATATTACGAGTATGTATTCGAAAAATAATAAGTAATAAAAATTAAATTATTTTGAAATAAAATTTTACTTTTGAGTTATGCAATTTTCTTTCTTCAAAATAGCTTTAGTTATATGAATTATTTTTTTTTCGATAAAACCTACTTTTATCCTAATAACAAGGGATAGAATAAAATTCTATAGTCCCTGCCGTTTTTTAAAAATCACCCTATATAAATATTCTATAAACACTTTTAAGAAAAAAAAAATATTACAAACTATTTGTGATGACATGCTGAGCGTGGAAAAGATGAAATTTTTCACATCAAAATATATTTCTTATGTAATCAAAAGAATGTGTTTTTTATTTTGTTACTTTTATAAGTATTGTCTTAAATTGAAAATAAAGATCACAATTTTAGGGCAAGTTTTACAAAATGTGAGCCGTCTTTCCCGGAATTACCCTGATTTTAGATTTAAAATTTCATCTTTCAAAAAAATTCGAAAGTTTCAGACAATTAAAATTTTAAAATTTGGAAAATCTAATTAATTGACAAACTTTCCGTGCTTCAAAAAAGATTTTTGACTCAATTTAAAACTAAACTCAACTAAATTCAAACGTATAAATTAATCAGTATTTTGGAATTTTGAAAATCCTTACTTCTACTTCAGAGTTTTTATTTTAAGATTCTTTTAAAATTTTAGCGCAAAGAAAAAGAGAAATCCTGCATTTTTCTTATTTTGTCAAACTCTTCACTCTTCTCGTACAATTTTAGCAACAAATTTCCGTTCTGTTCCATTGGATTTTTTCTAAATCGTTCAAAATTTTTAGCGTAAGTCAGTGGGACTTTAAAAACCAAATTTGGAAAAAAAATTAATTAATTGGAATCTTTTTCACATGATAAAATTGCTTGATTTTTTTCTAATGGTCACTATGAAAATTGGATAATGTAAAAGTTGATAGATTTTGGGTAAACAAAAACACGATTAGCCCGTCACACCAAACTTTTATTTTAATAGCACAACGCGTTTCGACCACAAAGTGGTCATCCTCAGGTGTGAATAAAAGTTTTTATTCTCTTCTCTTTTATTCTATTAAAATAAAAGTTTGGTGTGACGGGCTAATCGTGTTTTTGTTCATCGTTTCCATACCAAGAAGATCCAAGAAGAAGAAGATTTTGGGTAATTAACATTTTAATATTGAAAAATGGGAATTTTGGAAATTTATGGCCAAGTTTGGGATGATATGCTGCTAATGCATTGACAATAGAGCTTGGGTACGTCAAAAATGTCATTGCGGAACTTTTTCTTTTCTCAAGAAATTCTTGCCTGATCACGAATTACCGCAAACCCTCCCATAAATTATTCCAAATTTCAAATTTGCAATATTAAAATGTTAATTATTCAAAACCTATCAACTTTATCATTATTCTATTTTCACAAATACCACAGACAAAATTCAAAGAATTTTATCATATAGAAAATATTTTGGTTTCCTTTTCCTTTCAGTGTTCTTTTTGTGCAAAAAATTAAACTATCGAAGAAGCGATATCATTTTTGTCTAGACAAAAACAATAAATTGAAAAAACAACACGATTATTATTACCAGGTCACCTCAATTACGGGTCACCAATAAAAAAAAATGTGATTTTATTTTATGGGCAGAACAAAATATTTCTATTGATCGCATTTTTCCGAATCCCAAGTTATGAGAAAAAAATTACCCAAGATAAAATATTTTTACCAAAAGGCCTTAGTACTAGAAATACTAGAACCTAGGCTATGTAAGTCAATGAAAATAAGGAAAACAGAAAAAGAATACAAAAAAATTGGGTTTTATTAATTTCCATTTTTTTACTTTTAAAAAAGCTATCACATTTATTTATTACTTTCTGTTCCACTTTTGTATTTTTTATTTGAATGTAACTGAACTTTTCTCTGACAAATTTTTGATTCGAGTCATATTGCGACCTTCAAAAATATTTTCTTTTACACCTGTTTTTAATATTTTTTTCAAAAAAGTGTTACGTTTTCAAGTAATATTTTATCTCCGAAACTTTTTTCCAATTATAAAAAATGTGAATAGTTAAAGAGAAAACAGAAATATAAATTCCGCGCCATCTGCCGCTTTAGCAACAAACTAAAACATATTCCCCTTTAGCCTTAAAAATTTGCATACAAGTTTAAAAAACGATGACAAATCGAACGGCACTATTGATCTGTCAAAAAAAAATCGAAGCCAACTAAGCGAACTTTTGTTAGTCCCCTCGTACATAATTTCACTTTTTAACTAAATTTATGATTATGATAGATTCTTAAAACGCTGAATAGCAACAGTTCGACGCCGTATTTAGTCTGGGATAACGGTACCAGAGCTGAACTTATCGACTTTCTAGAAAAACAACGTAGTGGTAGAGGTGATTTAGATTTAAGTATAGGAACCGACTTTACCTACTCTGCACATTCTGGTGAATTACAAATTGGTAACATTTTTATCAGGATTTATAACCAGCAACCGACCTATCCTATTCAGGTGATTGTCACTTGTTTTATTTAACAGTATTTTAGTAGTATTTTCAACAGAATGCCAAAAATTTCACAATGGATCTCTTAAACTTCCTCTCAGAACAATCCGAGTATTTGTTAAATTTGGTCAACATAGCATATTCCGTTACAATAGAAGATAGACTAAAATATTCTGTGATGACTTTGGAAGCTTTAACAAATGTGATACGGAACAATACAGGTGTCGAATTGCAATGCATCGGTCATTTCCGATTACTCTTCAGCTTACTTAACGTCTCCCACAGCCCTATCCAAAAAGGTGCACTCAATGTGATATCAGTAGTTACTAGAAATAACGAGTGTATCAATGATATTGCCGCTACTGAAGTGTTGGGATATTTATTACTAGTCTTATACACGATTCAAGATTCGCAGCCCCAAATTTTGGACACTTTATATGCGTTAATGTCGACGACTAAAATCGTCAAGGAGGCGTTAAGTAAAGGTGCCGTTATTTATCTCTTGGACCTCTTTTGTAATTCCACCAATTCGCAAATACGCCTCACTTGTGCCGAGTTGTTGGCTCGAATGAGTTCGGATAAGCTCGTTGGACCAAAAGTTCGGTTATGTTTGGGGAGTTTCTTACCACCGATTTTTGCCGATGCGATGCGAGATAGTCCGGAAGCGTCCGTGAATATGTTTGAATCGGCCCACGAACACCCTGAGTTAATTTGGGATCAAGAGGCCAAAGATCGGGTCTGTACGACGGTGGCTCGACTAAGAAGAGAGTTAGTTTTTTTTACAGTTTATAAAATATGTTTAATAATTTTTTTAGACATCAAACCGTGCAAAGTACTAATCCGGCCGCTCTTTGGAAAATGCCCGACATTAACGGGCTTACCAACTTTGCCACACCAAATGAGTTCATCGTTGGTGGAGTTTATTTAAGGATATTTATTGCAAATCCCGCTTGGACGTTGAGAAAACCAAAAGAATTTTTATCGGAACTTATGGAAACTTGTTTGACTCTGATGACCAAAGACAAACCCAATGTAAATTTTCATTTGTAGCCAACCTTGTTTTATAGCCCAGTCAAATTAGACAAAAATAGGGCGATCGGTGGAAAAAAATCCTAGAAAGTTGGAATTTTTTTTAAACGCTTTCTTTACACTTGGGTAGACATACAGGCTGTCCCAACGGTCCGAAAAAGCTCTATAACTTGTTTATGTTAGGAGATACTAACTTTTTCTTTTTTTTTCGATTATAGTTGCATTTCTGATATTTTAAAAATATTGCGGTTTATATACAGGTTGTCCCAATATTAAAAAAAACACTAGAGTTAGTTTTTGTTAAATGGAATCTACTCAGTTTGATTTTATTTTTGGATTCTACGCTAAATTACAAATAACTTTTATACAGGTTGTTTTCATTTATCTGTTATCAACTATGATTTGTGACGCTTTTTTGACCAGAATTTTTGAAATGCAGGGATCTGTCTAAAAATTCGTACCTTCTAAATGCTTGCACACTAGTTAAAGTGAGTAACGTCGTTTGATTCCTGAATGTTTGCCGCATCTTTTAAGTGTTTATTCAACAACCTGCTCAGTGGCATGTGCCTGCCTACTGCGATTTTTTAAACATGACAAATTAAAAATGTCAAAAACTCATTTTTCTCAAATGGCACCTTCTATTTATTATTGTAGCAATCAAAAGATCTTTTGACAAGCTTTCCATCAATATAAGGTTTGTATAGTCTAGTGTAAAATTCTAAGTTGCTATCTTAAATTAACTAAATTTCGAAAAACTTTTCTGTTTTGAACAATAAAAATCGATTGGGTCTTATGCACAAAAAAAATTAGCACAGGAAATAAACAAAAGTATGGAATTGGAAATTCTTTGCTGCAAGAAAATGTACAATATTGTGCACAATTGCGTTACAGAGAAAATTAGGCAAAATCTAACATATCGCAAAGCAGTATTAACACAATTTAGTAGAAAAATGTAAAAACATTAACAAATAAAAACAAAACATTAAATCTATTTTACAATTTTCTTTATAACAGATGCTCAAAAATATTACCATTTTTTTCAATACATGCAGTCTTCGTCTAAAAGATAGTCTAACACGACTTAGCATATCTGCATTTATTAAATGGAATGTATCGCGTATTCTTTGTTTCATATCCTCCGCAGTTGTTGGTCTCAGTTTATATACATTTTTATACAATTTTTTAAATGCAGCACTTTGCAGCAGTTTTGCATTTGGGTATTTTTATTTGTAGAGTCTTTTAGCCAATAAAATATTACGATCCGCTTCACCAAGACTGTATACCATGTTAATGAGTTCTTGACGAGTAAAATTCATTTTGGGACTTATAATCTTCCCAATAAAATTGACAGATCGCAACAATGACAGAAGCTCACTCGATTTTTATTGTCCAAAACAGAAAAGTTTTTCGAAATTTAGTTAATTTAGGATAGCAACCTAGAATTTTACACTAGACTATACAAACCTTATATTGATGGAAAGCTTGTCAAAAGATCTTTTGATTGGTACAATAATAAATAGAGACTGACATTTGAAAAAAAATTAGTTTTTGACATTTTTAATTTGTCATGTTTAAAAAATCGCAGTAGGCACATGCCACTGAGCAGGTTGTTGAGTAAAAACTTAAAAAATGCGGCAAACATTCAGAAATCAAACGGCGTTACTTACTTTAAACTTGTGTGCAAGCATTTAGAAGGTACGAATTTTTAGACAGACCCTTGCATTTCAAAAATTCTGGTAAAAAAGCGCCACAAATCAAAATTGATAAAAGATAAATGAAAACAACCTGTATAAAAGTTATTTGTAATTTAGCGTAGAATCCAAAAATAAAATCAAACTGAGTAGATTCCATTCAAAAAAACATAACTTTAGTGTTTTTTTTAATATTGGGACACCTATATATAAACCGCAATATTTTTAAAATGTGCAGCAGAAACGCAACTATAATCTTAAAAAAAGAAAAAGTTAGTATCTCCTAATATAAACAAGTTATAGAGCTTTTTCAGACCGTTGGGACAGCCTGTATGTCTACGCAAGTATAAAGAAAGCGTTTAAAAAATTCCAACTCTCTAGGATTTTTTTCCACCGATTTGTTTAATTTGACTGGGCTATTAAAAGAGTTTTTCTAGACCGAATTATTAGAAATGGGGACAACCGCTCTCTGTTCGTTATTGCAAGCACAACCAGCCCTTTTGGATCTGATCCCATCCATGGGCCACATTCCGCGCCTTTGTAGACAAATGGGTTCAAACGTAAGGCAAACTATTGTTCCTAAATCTGCTATACTCATCTTGAATGCACTTTCAAGTAGCAGTGTAAGTGCTTTTTTTGTTTGTTTTATACTTTGATAAAAAAATGAATTTAATAGATTTGTGTGGCTGCGATAGCACAAACAGATTGCATGCATCCTCTAAAACAGGCAATGCAAGTGCGCAAAGACATGATAGCAGTAGCTTGTGAAGCTCTCAATCGTCTCTTTTCGAACAACCAAGATCAGCTAGTTAAGCAAGCTTTGGACGTTGATTTCGTCCAATTTCTGTTGACACTGTTAGAAGGAAGGCTCGAAATTATCGATAATCCTGCTATGACGAAAGCGCAAATTGTCAAAGCTCTCAAATCGATGAGTCGGAGTTTGTTGTATGGGGAAAGGGTTACAAGCATTCTCGATAAGAGTACCATTTGGGCCGAGTACAAGGATCAAAAACATGATTTGTTTATATCAAGTACCCCCATTTCTGGTTACTTGACTGGTGAGTTTTTTCAGTTGGTGAGAGTAGTTGAATAGTGGAATTTTTAGCTGGAACACCAACTGCCGCGGGTTATTTAACTCAAGGTTCGAGTACTAAAGTTGCGTTTCAACCTCCTCCTGTCGATAAAGAAGATACCGCCTTAAAACAGGACGGACTCTAGTGATCTACAGGGTGATATTTACAGAACTTCAGGATTGAGTATTAAGTGTAAATACATTCCTAACTTTAAAAGCAATAGACTTAATGTTTGATAAACTTAGTGTAATTTATGTAAAAAATGTAAATGTTTAAGGATAAGTTTAGGTACTTTGTATGCTTTACTAAAGGTATTAATTTATGCTTAACAAATACATTATATTTTCTATCATATGACTCATTTCGATTCATTTAATTTCAACACAACTCACAGAGATCGACCGTAAAAAAAAAGTTGTAACTTCCAGATCTCAAACCTTTCAAAACTAATTTAGAATTAAGTAAAATAATCAAATTTAGTTTTCTGAGGAATGGCTAAAACTTCCAAATATAACGGAATTAGTAATTAGAAAGGCTCGGATTATATGCAAAATGCATATTTGTTATTAAGAGGTATATCAACAAAATTGTACGTTTTCTATGCATTTCTAATGTTTTTTGATTAAAATAAGCCAAAAAAAATGCATATTTTCGCAACTTTGTGCATATTTTCTTGAAATCACAAATTTCCGGTTAAAAATTTCAGTTCAAGTTAATAATTGGCCAGTTTAAGAAAAATGATCCGATTACAAAATATATTAAAGAGAAAACCACCAGTAATTCGTAAGCCGGACTCAAAGAATTAGTATATTGCTGAGTTTTCTTTTTATATTCGTTTTATACAGGGTGAATATGAAGTTTAGAACCAAACGGGTTTTTTTTAATTATTTGTCTCTAGAAAATAATAATTAATATAAAATAAAATAATAATTAATATAAAATAAAGTAATATAAAAAATCTGATCGTATTTTCAAAACGAAATTTTGTTTTGCTTTGAGTTATGCGATTTTTGTCAAAATTGTAATTTATGTAATTTTCTTTTAATTAATAAAAAATAGATAGTCTCTAACACAGTTGTTTTTGGGAGAGTATACAAAACATTTTTTAGTGGGTTGCCATTTAGAAAAATTAAAATTTTTGTAGAACTCAAAAAATCTAAAAATGTTATTCTTGATAAAACATTTAATTCATCAATTAGTTTTTTAAAAAGTAAATAGTTTAATCAAAAAATGTTTGGGTCCAAACTTTTTATTCACCTAGTATAAAACGAATAAATCCTTCTATATGAATAAGTAGTTGCCTGCAAATGAATTTTAGCAAAATTGTTTAAATTGATGTAATCTGAAAAGTACAGGTTTCTTAGAAAGGCTTAATTACTAGGTTATTAAAATGGCTTGTCTGAGGTAAAACCAATTTATTTATTCTCTTTCGTTCATCGTGTGCGGTTCAAGATGATGAAAATACAAACTTTAGTGTACTCGAGGATAAAAATTTATTCCAACTTTGATTTTTTATTGTTAAAAGTTTTGCATATCGATGCATATTTGGCATATATCCGAGCATATTTCTTCATATTTTGTGCATTTTTTTTGTCAAAATACGAGCATATACAGGGTGTCAGAACTCGTGCCTAACAGAAAAATTTCAAGTAAGTTAAGATACCAGGAACATGGAAAAATTGTTTAAAAAATTCTATCTACGAAAAAATTTTAACATTTATTTTTTAACATTTGACATTTTTTATGTCTATTTAATGATAGGTACTGATCATCTTCTTCTAGATGATTTTTTTTATAATTATTTAGTAAAGGTACACAAATTTTGCCAATAAAAGCCACAAATAAGTTTAAACAGAGTTTCAATTTAGGATACAGCTTCCTTGTTTCTTCTTCTAAATAGCCTGTGGCACAAAAAACTTGAAAAATTATTTTTATATTTTCATAACTTCGAAATTTTTATAGATAAAATTTTTTAAATATTTTTTCTATGTTCCTGTTATCTTATCTTATATGGCATTTTTCTCTGGGTCGCGAGTTATAGCGCATATTTTACGGATTTTTCGTGCATATAATCCGAGCCTTAGTAATTAGTTTCAAACTACCAGAGAAAATTCTTTTTGAATGTTTCTTTATTCAAGAAATTTCATAGTCCAAAACAGTTGTTTCCAAGAGCAGGTATATAAAATATAAACTAAGACAGTTTATTATAAAACATTTATTAAAGATATATTCACGTTGAACATAATACAAAAATATGCACAATGTGTACAAAATGGTGTTGAAAGCATTTGAAACTACTTTAACTCACAGCTATATTACGTCAGTCACATTTTGTCCTAAATACTAATTACGTAAAAAAACATTCGATCACAAAATAATTGAACTTTGGAGACAGGTACATTTATATAAAAAGAAACTTATTTACAGTTCAAACTCGGTTCAACCACAAAACCGCACTTAATTGCTAATACCTCTGATGAGAGTATTGACAGGTGTAACATACCGTTCAGTAGAACACGTCTTTTGGTTTATTTTAATAGGAACCGCTTTTTTGTAGGTCTGGTCGACATTTTCAATTTTGAGATATTGGGACACATTTTCTAACAAACCTTCCAAAGATCTGCACAACTCGGTAAAAGTCGGTCTATTTTTCGGGCTTTCTCTCCAACAACTCAACATTACGGCATACCTTGAACAAAAAATCACAAAATACAAACGCGCAAGATAACACAGGGCGACAAAAAAAAGTCATGTCGTGACAACTTGACAAATTTTATATCAATTTGTTCAATCAAATGCACTAAAAAAAATTTCAAAAAGTCCACACACTTTGAACTAAATAATTTTTTTCTAATTTAAATGAATTTAAAATTCTTTAACTTTAAAAAATCATTACTCAATAACTATTAGGCCGATTTCCTTCAAATAAAAACCATTCTAAAGGGATGGACTTGTCCTTTAGAATGATATAAAATTTGAAATTGAATATTGGTAAATTTTTCTTCGAACCGTGTTCGAAAAAATTCGAAGTGAATCGAAGTAATCTAAAAAAAATCGTCTAGAGCATCTTTTTATTAGTAAGAATCCAAATTTTTAAAATAATATACTGAGTAGTTTTCAAGATATGATTTTTTGAAGTTAAGATTTGCTGTTCATGTATTGCGCCATATAAGAGAAATGCATGATAATCTTACTTCAAATTGCATTTTTTTTAAGTATTTGTTTTAAGACTCTTCTTTTGCTTAAAAATGGTAAATTGCACTTTCTTTGTTCTAAATAGAATATAGAAAAACTGTTTTTTTACTTAAAACAAACAAAGAGTGTCTGCGTACTAATTAAAGCAAATAAAGAGTTTTTTTTTTGTTCTAAAAATGATCACTGATCATTGAGCAAAAAGGATCTAGAAGTTTAAAGCAGTAGTTTTAAATATAAGATCAAATCTTTTTCAAATTAAATCACTTTCCATTTAGATTCCAACTTGTTCACTTTGTTCTAGCTTTCTGAACATTTTTTTGAAAATGTTCTCAGCAAATGCTTTAACTGAAGCTAATCGTAGAGAAAACTACTCGGTATATTCTTTTGAAAATTTGGATTACAACTAATAAAGAGATGCTCTACACGATGGTAATGATGAGAAAAAAATTACTCGTAGGGTTTTTCTTAGATTACTTCGATATACTTCGAACTTCTTCAAACACTGTTCGAATATTCACTGTTTGTCAATATTCAATTTCAAATTTCATATCATCCTAAAGGACAAAGCTATCCCTTTAGAATGGTCTTTATTTGAAGGAAATCGGCCTAATAGTTATTGAGTAATGATTTTTTAAAGTTAAAGAATTTTAAATTCATTTAAATTAGAAAAAAATTATTTTGTTTAAAGTGTGTGGACTTAATTTTTTTTGTGCATTTGATTTGTCTCACTGAGACGAACAAAATGATATAAAATTTGTCAAATTGTCACGACATGACTTTTTTTGTCGCCCTGTGTTATTGTAATTTTCGATATATTATGAAAGGTAAAATAATTGAGAGATTTCTTGGCTTTTATGACGTTACAGCTGACGAGTTATTTTGACTAAGATAATAAAAACGAAACTCTTAATCAAAATTATAGATACGTATTTGTAATACTTGTTTTTTGGAAACACAAAACTGTTTTTTTTATGTTCATACATAATTTTTCTAATCATTATGAATCTATATTTTTTTGGCTAAGTAGAGTTCTCCTCGTATTATGATTGCCTCCCCGGTTTGCGGGCCCACGGGCTGCCACTACTAACCAAATATAGTAAAATCGTTTTCCTAAGACCTACTAAAAATTTTATTACTTTTAAGTTAAATGCGGTATTGTTAAGAGTAAACCAGAGGGTAAACAAATCATAAATTAGTGGAACCCACCCGGACCCTGAAACAGGTCAGTTTTTAACAGGGCCGGATTACTTACTTTCTTTTTGTCTAAAATACTTGAAATGTTTTAATAGTTTTTGATGTAGTTGTTATTAAAGTCAAGTATTTTAAGAAATTTAAAAAAGCCAGGTGGTTATTAACAAGCTATTATTAAATAAGTTTGCCAATATTCAATTTCAAATTGCATGTCATTCTAAAGGGCAAGTCCATCCCTTTAGAATGGTCTTTATTTAAAGGAAATCGGCCTAATAGTTATTGAGTAATGATTTTTTAAAGTTAAAGTATTTTAAATTCATTGAAATTAGAAAAAAAATATTTGGTTCAAAGTGTGTAGACTTTTTGAATTTTTTTTTAGTTTTTAGTGATTTGTCTCACTGAGACGAACAAAATGATATGAAATTTATCAAGTTGTCACGACATTACTTTTTTTTGTCGCCCTGTGAAATAAAATTACTCACAAGTCTGGGCTGCAATTCGACGGCCGCGCCAACCGATTTCCACTCTTAAGAAAATCCAACAATTCAGAAGAGTGTACACCCACGTAAGGTGTTCCTCCGAGTGTTACTATCTCCCATAGTAGGATTCCGAAGGACCAGACGTCACTATACGTGGTGTACCTCTGATGAGTTAGGGATTCTAGAGCCATCCATCTAACCGGTAGTTTCCCTCCGCCGTTTTTGCAGTAAACGTTGTCCTGATAAACGTCGCGACTCAGACCAAAATCGGATACTTTCACAGTGTGATTTTCGCAAACTAAAACGTTACGTGCAGCCAAATCGCGATGCACGACCCGAGTTTTGGCGAGGTGTTCCTGAAGGTTAACCATAAAACAAAAATAATTACACTATCGGACAAAAGTAAAGCAACTTCTTAAAAAAAAATCTTTATAGTTCCTTCTAGTATCTGACGAAATGTATTTCTTTTTGCTTTGGTATTGTAAGTAAAATGTAAAAGAAATATTTTTATTTTATTTTATACAGGGTGTTTACGGTCTTAAGGTTGAAATTTAAATGAGATGATGTTCACGGTAGAAGAAAACTAATACGCTATATAAAACAAAAATTCACGTTGTTAAAGGAAATTATTCATTTTATACTATTTGTTTGAGAACTGCTGCTTCGGCTGCAACAATGGTCATTAGTATCATTATCTTGTGTTTCACCGTAAATCATAATCACGACAACCAATTTATTATTTTAATATTTTGCCATACCTACATTTTTATAAATTTGGAGAAAAATTAAGAACGAATCAAACCTATTGGAAACCATTCGCTGAAAGAGATTAAACAGAAAATCTTCGAATTTTGATAAAAACTAAAGCAAAAGCAAATCAAATGATGACAGTGTCAAAACTATGAAGTGACTTTTCTCTTTCATTGTCATGGATACGATTTTTTATCTGTTGCAACAATACAATTTTATCTGAACAAGGAAATAATTCCAGTGACCCTCAAACCGTGTAACAACATTTTGGAGTTCAATAACATTCTTGATAATAACAATTGTGTGAGTTTTTTTCTCGGTTACAGTGTTTCTGTACTCTTCTATTACTAGGTCAATTTTCAACTCCAAGACTGTAAACACCCTGTATATCATTTAGGTTTTCTAGTGTTATACAGAGAGAATATAAAGTATGGAACCAAGCGGTTTTATTTTTAATCATTTACCTCCAGAAAATAATAATTAATATAAGATAAGATAATATAAAAAATGTGATCGTATTTTCAGAACGAAATTTTGTTTTGTTTTTGAGTTATGCGATTTTTTTTTGTCAAAATTGCAATTTATGTGAAAATTTTTTTTTTAAAAATTAAATATAAAGCAGATAGTTATAATCCTTAGAGTATAGCTTTTATGAGAAAAATCATTTAATAGTGGGTTGCCAAAAAAAATAAGTTTTTTGTAGAACTCAAAAACAAAAGGAAATTTCGAAAAATTTTATTCTTGTTAAATCAACACATTTTTATAGTACTTTATCACTCATAAATTAGTTTTTTCAAAAAATAAACTGTTCAACCAAAAACGTTTGGTTCTATACTTTTTATTCACCTTTTATGTACTTATTGAAACATAGCAAAATTATATGCGACAAAAGTAAAGCAACAACAACAAAAAATTACTTAACAAAAACGAATTCAACAATTATGAAACTATTAACTTAGTAATTAATAGGATAACCATTACACTAACCAACAAGCATTTTGTGACTGAGAAGAAAACAGTTTTGTTCAATTATGTGCTAAAACTCAAAAATGATAAAAAAAATTCCATAGCACGTCAAATTTTAAAGTTAGGCGTTTTAAGATATCATATGTAAGTGTGTTCGACAAAATCGCCTAAAAACGAAACTCTTAAAATTCATTTTCTCTATTCTCATTAAAAATTTTTTCCTTCAAATTTGGGTGCCGTTAGTGACGAGCAAGGGGAAAGGTTCCACGAGGATATATTGACGATGGAAAAGAGGTACCAAAGGAGATGGGGTGGGGGATTACTGCTGGTTCCTGATAAGGGAAGTTAAAACAACCTACAAAAGAAAGTCAGCTTTTGCAAAAAACTCATCTACAACAGATTTATGTTAGGATCTAATACATCTTTCAACATTGTTCTTGTTTAGTGAATAAATTAATTTCTTTCGTCGTTTATTTAATTAATTTTTATTTGAAATGAACAATTTTTACGATAAAATTTGAGAAAACTATTTTCCTGTAACTTAAAATCTGTACCTGATGGAGAATTTTTCTTATCAAATTCGTAATTAGGGAAGTTAATGTACCCTGACACACGTGTCAATAGATCAATCACATTAAATAAAAATTGTTGTGTAGTGTTATTTGCTATTACTTTTTGACATTGACGCAGCATGGATGAAATTAAATTTTGTGTTGTAGTAATTGATTAACAAAATTTAAAAAAAAGTAACCATAACTTGAAAATTATAAAATTTAGGTATAGGAAATGTTGGTACAGATCGATGCAGAATTAAATTCTCTTCCACTTAGTAAAATAAAAATTGGGGTATTTTATTTGGAAAAATTGAGTTATGGATGTTTAAATTATTACAAAAGTAACCTTAAAATTTTGGCGTTTTTTATATTTTTTTTTTTTTCAAAAGAAGAAAGATCTAAGCCTTCTCTTTCAAACGTCAAAAAAACGAATCCAAAATTTTTAAATTGGAAGGTGCAGATCCAAAAAGTTTTGAAAAACTCAAAATATTTCAAAATGGCCAAATTTAGGTATAGGGAAAGCTAATGAAAACTTCTTTAAATTAACTCGATTAATCCAAAAACGCAATAAAAATATAGCTTTCCATTTAAAATAAGAAAGTTGAGACCGACTTCCGGTATAAACGGAAGTGCCGCCATCTTGAAAATATTTTCATTTAGGAGGACTTAATGGATTATGATTATGTACAGTTACGGAATTAAAATTTCGGGCAGTATTTTTCTGTCACTTTATAAAGTTCACTGCAAACTACCTTTTACTGTCATCATGACTGACATTTGACAATTAAACTTTTCTGTCAGTGACGCTATTTTTTAAATCAAAATGACATAAATATGACAAGACTAAAAAATGAGGTTATTAATGTAAAGGTTGCTTTAGAGTTTACATTATGAAAATGACAATACTTTAATACTTTAATTCCGTAACTGTACCAATTTTCAAATAAATACGATTATTAACTTCTAATACTTCTAATGTGGGGTTTAGACAGAACACCTGTATTTGGGTAAGAAAATTGCCTGGAAATGACTAGTAGTCACACACTTTCCCTCCAAAAAGAGATTCACTACCATTTTTTTAACTCTAAGCATATTGGTTTCCCATATGGCATATTTATGTATTTAAAAAGTTTGCGAATAAACTTAATTAACCCGAAAATATGTAAAAAGTTGCTTTATTTTTGTCGCGCTAATAAAGAGTGTTGTTTACATAAATTATTGCAAACTAACTTATTTGACATTTGAAAATAATCTCGTTTTGTTTATGACACCAACCTACTATAAGGTTTTAAATTCCGGGATTACTGTTTGGGTTTTAAATTCTTATAATATTTAATTTTACCACAAAAGTTGCTTTACTTTTGTCCGATAGTGTAAATAAATTAAATTATTTCATACCATTCCGAGTGCGACTTGGCGCGCTATTGACAAAAGATGCTTAGGCTGGATTACGAAATCATCCTCAAAGTTCATATTTTGAAAGTCGTAAATTTTGTTTGCGAAATAATTTGAACTGTTGGAACTTTCATCTATGTATGCAAACTGCTGTTGCCTGAAATTGATTCGAAAAAATGTATTTTACGTGTTTTTTGTCATTTACATATTGATAAATTTGTCCCACGCTGTTCTTAAATAAGTCTGTAAGTCCCCTCTGGAGCAATATTCGACCACAAGAAGTGGACCTTCAATTCGTCCTTTAGTTACACAACCGATCAAGGAAACAATATATGGATGTTGTCTAACCGACTTCATTATATTGATTTCTTGAGTAAACTGTCTTATTTCTTCCGAAGTGGGTGATTCTGCAACACAACCATCAACTCATCTTCTTAATGTCACACACAATAAACCTTTCAACATCTTCACTGCAACTTGTGTCTTATTACCATCTTTCATCTCTACGAAAGCTCGCCGAACTATCCCGAAAGCTCCCTCCCCGATGACACTTTGGAAGGAAAGTTTAAGAGGATCAAGTTCCCACTGATCACATATGTCGGGTTTAATCATATCAATTTCAATATTATCCCTTGATTCTGGAAATTTCTCTTCATCAAGTCCCTGCGATACGATATAATTAAAAACACAATTAGATTTTTTCGCCTAGCAGTACTTTGAAGTAACGCTCTCTCTCATCTCGACGCTTCTGTTTATGTCGATAATAATTAACAGTCACTGTCACAATCAAAGTGGCTATCAAAGGTGCAACAATTAAGACCAAAATCCCCCAGTGTTGCTCCGAAGTGACTGTTGTGATATTTGTATCAGTTTTGTGTCGCTCCTCGGCCACTTTTTGACTACAGCCCGCCGAAGAGCAAGCCATAAGGGAGATGTGATACAAAGGGGCTAATTTCATGTGCTCAAAAATCGCATTTGTTTTGTCCTACATAAAGAGAAATAAATTCCAGATTGAACCATAAAATGCACTTACTCCAGTTATGTTTAAAAAATGTTCAGTTTTGTTATGATTCTTCGGATCTATGTTAATAAAATGAGCGATGTAGTAATCAGGTATTAAATCTGGTTTTGACCAAATCAAGTGAACGTTGTATGTTTCCTGGGATAAATCGATGATACTTTCATTAATTACCAAATTCTGTGGGGCTTCAGGACCTAAAAACCTCATTTTTTCGAAAACAAATCATGATTTCACTGATAAATTTAATATTACATAATTGCAGAAATATCAAGAAAGATCAAGTAAACAGCCAATTAAGGTATATTTCGTTAAAACATTTTAATGAAAAACCAACTCACTGCATTTATCCAAAGTATGGAATGTTTCCAAACAAGAAGGGGTTAGAAAAGTGAGCGATTTCTTTACACTTTCCTGTAGGGAGGTTTCAGACTTTGCCATAATTTCGATTGTATAGTTTATACCAAAGTTCAAATCGGTCAAAGTTGTTTCATGCTTACCTGAAACCTGTGGTCATACATAACTATTAATAATTGATATTATGTGACTGAATGCGAATTAAATTTGTATCATTAAGAAAGGAACTTCAAGCACTTACGACATTTATCGTTTCCTCATAAACGGACTCTTCTTTAAGCCACACAAGATTATATTCGCATGAATAATCTAGAAATAACACTTTTAATCATGCTATTCTAAAAATAAAAAAACTACAAATTCGAAAGTGTCGGACCATATCTTAGATAGTGATAAAGAACATCCAACTGAGTTAAAAGTTCCCATGACAAAAAATTGTTTGAGCCTTTTTTCACGAGATATACAGAGTGCGCCAGAACTCCCCCAGAGAAAAATAAGGTAAGATACGAGGAATATGGAAAAAATGTTTAAAAAAATTTATCTATAAAAATTTCGAAGTTATCATAATTTAAATTTTGCACTTTGACTCTATTTATTTCTATTTAAACTTTAAAAATTTAAATAGCACTATCCTACTGGTGGCACATCAAATGAAAGCTATTTTAGCAAACTTTTTAAAACATTTTACCAAAATTGAATCAGACCATCCATTTATGAGATACAGAGTGTTCTAATATAAACGAACTAGAAAGAATTTGCAAAAAAACGAAACAAGTTAATTATGTTTTTGAAAAAAGACATTTTTTGACACAGTTTTAAAAGCACCCCCACTAACCCTTTAATTTTACCCACCTCAATTTCGAAGTTTCAAATGACACCGACTCACTTGCGATAGATCAAATAAAAGTGTTTTTAAAATGTTATCTGAACCTCTTTTCTGAAGTTGAATGGGATTATCTATTCATAAGATATTCGCAAAAAATAATGTTTCTAATTAGTAATTACTTCTAATTAAAACTATTAAAAAAATTACAAGAAACATACTAATATTGTTATAAGTATTATTGAAGCTGTAACAAACTTATTTTTATTTCTATATTTTATTGTCAAAATAATCGGACTAAAGGACAGGGGGTAATAACGTTTCTTATAATTTAATGGAAGTATCTTAAAAATAGCAATATAGTTCTTACGAGTAAGTCCCTTTGTACATACTGACTGCTGTAAGATTAGTGTTTTGCCCATACTTTATGAATGTATAAAAATCATTTCATTTTGGAAAAAAACTTTTAAAAAGCATTTTAAAAGTGTTTTCATTTTTTATATCACTAGTGGTTGGTGCTATTTGACATTTTAGAGTTAAGTGGCATAGAGGTTAAAAGGTTAGTGAAGGTGCTATTAAAATTGCGTCAAAAAATGGTCCTTTTAAAAACAAAATTAACCTGTTTCGGGTTTTTTTTGCAATTTTTTTCTAAGATGGTTTGTTTCTATTAGAACACCCTGTATCTCATGAATGGATAGTCTGATTCAATTTTGGTAAAAAGTTTTGAAAACCTTGCTAAAATAGCTTTCATTTGATGTGCTAGAAGTAGGGTAGTGCCATTTAAATTTTTAAAGTTGGGGTGCGTGGGGGTGCTTACGTCAAAAAATGTCCCCCTCGGAAACAAAATCGACCTGTTTCTGCGTTTTTACAAAGTCTTTTTAGTTTCTGAAATATTCGGAGTGGCTCGTTTTCATTGAAACACCCTGTATACAAGATCATCAGTATCCTTAAATAGACGTAAAAAACGTCAAATGTCAAAAAATAAATCTCAAATTTTTTCCCATGTTCTTGGGATCTCATCTGACTTGAAATTTTTCTCTGGGGAGCGAGTTCTGGCACATCCTGTATAGCTCTCTGTTGAAAAAATCACCAATTTGTATCTTATGGTGTAGAAAACATCTAACAAACTAGCAAACTAACTAGCATAATATGGAAATTGTTTTTTTCCAAAAAAAAAGGCTTGAAAAAAATCTGAATTAATTTTTGTGTTTAGCTGAAAGTCTCTTCATCACCATTAGAGAGTTGGTCACACTTTTGATCACCCTGTATTTGGCAATTTGGATCAAACACAATGATGATCATAGGTGTGTTAAAAAGGTCAGGGTCAGCAAGTCTGTTATTTTATAAAATCTGAATTCATCGAATTTACTTAACAAAAGTTAAAATTTTATGGTGAGTAGAAATAATCACCTTCATTTGGACTCCATTTAATTAAAGCATCGTATGTATCTTCTTTCAAAATAAGTTTTTGAAGAGAAATATGCGTGACGGGTGATGGAATTAAATTTCTGCTTGGTGTTTTAATTGTCAACTCGTCGCTGTGTATAATTTGTTTTTTCAAAAATGAAACGGCCCATAGTCGAATATCGTAAAATGTGTCTTCGCTTAAATTATCCAGAGTGTAGTAATTACACGTGGTCTAGAAATTATAGCTTTAGATGTTAATTCTGATCGTTATTTAACTAACTTACCACACTGCTAAAATTTTTAATATTTTTATTTGAAAATTCCAGGAAATAAGCAAAATCATCTATCGATTTCAGATAGAAACTAATCTTATTACATTCGATGCATCTAATTTGTAGCGAGCTTAATGATTCTTCCATCTTCAATTCTGAAACGAAATATAAATGAAACATTTTTCAAGGCAAATAAATATAGGGAAATATCTTTTTATTACAACTTTTGTAAGTAAAAATCTAATTCTACTATTTAATTGCTGACGTACTTACAGAAGCAATGTCTAAGTACAAATATTAAATCAATAAAAGAATTTTGAAATTAAACGTTTAGATGTTGCTTTGTTTTTGAAGAAAACGAATTTTGTTGAATCGAAATTCAACAAGTTCCTCATAATAATGTGTTTATTTATTTCAATTAATAATTTTTGGACGCATTTCTTTATAAATGATAATAAACCTACCTTGTTTGCGATACTCCTTGCCCTGCCAATCACATCTACTGCCATTATTATCACACGCAGAAGACTGTTGTCCATTTTCCTAATTTAAAACAGATTTGTTTTACAATTAAAAATCAAAATTAAATAAAACCTTAAATAAACGATAATGAGCATTGTCTGTTATTTAACCTTAGGTATAGTAAAAAAAACAAAAATAATTAGTTTATAAGTAATAACCAACTCTAATTTACACTAATTTAACAAATTTCCGTTTCATTTTTCTAATAATAAAAAAAATACTGAACAACAACAATTATAACTGATTATAACTGATTTTGAATCAGAAAATTAAAATATGATCATAAAAATTTTAAGTTAGTTCCAGTTTTTGTGATATGAATTTTTATAAGAGCGCTCACATATACAAGAGAACTTCAAAGTATTGTCGGCAAATAGCTTTTTAGACACGCCACCACTGTGAGGTGAACAAAAATTTCTGCTTTATGTATTTTTTTTATTATGGGTATTAGCAAATTCAACAATAAATTAAATCTGACAACATCGGAAACCAAAGAACTAAGATGACTACATGATAACATGTAAATTTTCGGTTCTGTATGTTGTTTTTTTCTCAAAAACCAAAGCTTGAAAAAAATCTGCATAATTTAGCTGAAAGCTTTTTTATCACCATTCGAAGATCAGGGTAATTTGTAAGCGAGTCATCTTTGGATCAGAAAACGTAAGTCTGTTTTCGAACTAACTGCAGTACTGCACGAGAAACGTCAAATAAAATGACATGTCAAAATGTAAAACGACAAAATGGGTTGAAATTAGTCGCCAACGTATAGTAACAGGACCGTTCTTTATTGAAGGTAAAACAAAATTTTTATTAAGTATTATTTTCTGAAGACAAATGATTAAAAAGAAAATCGCTTGGTTGCACATTTTTTATTCACCTCGTATAAGGGTAAAAAATAAACTTCGCCAACTATCTGGAACACTGAGTATAAATTTCAGTTATCAAAAATCAAAAAGCAGAGTTACAATATGATATAAAAAATAGAACAAAAATTAAATCAAAAATTCAATATTTTTTAATACTTTTTGTTTATTAGAAAAACTGTTGTCCAAATAAAAATTTTGCAAAAAAGTGAATCAAAAAAGAGAATTAATAGTAGAACACGACATAAGAAAAAAATGTTATGATTTTTTGAAAATTCATAATTCACTTTTAATAAGACACTCTGTATAATGAAAACAATAATTACATCAAAAGGTAAAGCTAAACCTTCTTTACGAATGTATCAAATTTTACTTTTCTATTAATAATAATAAATTTAATTATTTTAACTTTTGCCAAAAAAATAATAAAATCTAAAAAACCTAAAAAGCATTTTGCAAGGCAAATATGAATGTGGAAAAAGTTAAATACGGACCTGGAATAGGGCAAGAGGGGGAGGGATGGCCCACAATTATAATTTGTGTTAAACATAGTAGATATTTGTGTATAAATATACATGGTGTGCCAGAACTCGCGCCCCAGAAAAAAACATGGTAAGATACCAGGAACATGAAATAAATGTTAAAAAAAAATATCTATAAAAATTTCGAAGTTATGAGGGTTTAAATTTTGCAATTTGACTCTATTTATTTCTATGCAAGATCATCAGTATCATTAAATAGACAAAAAAATGTCAAATGTTAAAAACTAAATGTCAAATTTTTTTGACAGAATTGTTTAGGCATTTTTTACATGTTCCTTTTATCTTACCTTACTTAAAATTTTTCTCTGGGGCGCGAGTTCTGGCGCATCCTGTATATAAATATTAAGTGATAACGCTAACTTGAGACCATTGTATTGTGCAAGAAACTAAAAAAATTCGATCAAGTTTTCACTCGTAAGCAATTTTTTAAAGGCGTTTCTTTATGTTCACACATTAATATCTTATTTACACTTCTGAAATTCAAAGTTAGGTATTTTTTTTTAATTTTACATTTTATAAAAATCTGATAAAATAGCATTAAAAAGGAAGTAGAGTGGATAAAATATAGATGCCAACTTTGGTTGCACAAAGACTGTACAAAATATGAGTCAATGCGTGATATTTGGGGTAAAAAGTAGAAAAAGTAAGTTTGATAAAACAAATTTTGTTTTTTTTTTCAAATTGATTTTTGTCTTTAAGAGGTTAAGACACTTACAACAACTTAAGTTGTTACCTATATATTTTACGAAAGAATAGTATTTTTTTATTTTGTTTAAATACACAATTTCTTGTATTCTACAGGGCCTAAAATTTAGTTATTAAAATCACATGTTATTTTAACTTTCGACTTGTCATTCTATTTGACGTTTCATAGACATACGTTTTCGAATCCAAAGATGACCGGATTACAAATTATCTTGATCTCGCGATATTTGTTCCAGCAGTTCCAAACCATTTAAACGATTTATACAGTTACCGTGGATATCCCGCATTTTTGGTTGTCTATTCAAAAGTTCCTATACTCGTGTTTGAGATCTATATTCCTAATAATATTTCTAAGCTGCACTGTTGTAAGATTTAGTCAATATTCTCTATTTCAGCTAGATGACTATATAAAAACGCATGCACAACAGAGAATTTTTCAAAGAAAAATATTTTATGTTTACGCTTTAGGTAAAGGGTTAGATTTGCAAGTCAATTGCCTGTCGTCTGCATTATAATTAATTTATTTCTATTATAAAGTGAAAATAATGGAAATCGCCGCACACAGTTCTAGAATCTATCACAAATAATTAGGTAAAGCTTTTTGCCAAACGACTAAACGAACTTTTAGTACAGGATGGTACTCAGATAACCTGTCAAAAATATACTGGGTCATTAGAAGGATTTAACAATTCCAAAAAGCCCTTTCTATTAGGTCAAAAATAATAAGGATAAAATAATATCTCTTTTTTTTTGCCAACGGATTTTTATGTAATTTAAAATGTAGATAACTTAGAACGTGAAGATACAATTAGTGTTCATAAAATTAACTCAAAATAAAACAATTATTTTAAGACATATTTCCTCAATTTAAAATTAAGCGAAACTATTATTAATTATATTTTAAAGCCCTAAAAAATAGACCTTTACACTTGTGGTTACAAAATCGACCTAATTTTTGAAAGGATTTTATCAAGTACCATTTTGTACAACCTTGAGAACCTGAGATAATTAATGCCAATAGTTGTGCCTTCGAGCATTTTTTGTTGTATACAGAGTGTTCGTTTTTCGGATCTCAGTTATTATAAGAGATAAATTAGGGCAAAGTTGCGTATATTTATGCTGAACAATAATCTAAAAAAAAATTAATGTGTCATTATTAGTTTTTGAATTATTGGAAAAAAAACGGAAATTTGTAATTTTCGTTTTTATTTTTTCAAGCAAAAACTAAAAGACCTAGACGTTTTTAACTAGGACGTTCTTTTTACAAGGACTTTTTTACAAGGAATCTAAATCTGTCATCGTATTTTCCAAATCGCTCTTGATTACAGAGTTACAACACTCAACTTTGGATTTTCTTGTGGACGCCATATTTTATTTCTAAATTCCTAAAAAAAATTTATATAATTAAATTTTACATGCTGATCAAAATTTAAAAAAAGCGTTTTTTAAAGAGTGCTTTGGAAAAAACGCCACCAATTTTAATTTACAAGTTTCATGAATATACTAACTCTACTTAAAGCCACTTTAACTAAAATGATACATTTTTATATTATAAAATGCAATAGCTTTAAAGTCGCTTTAAAGGAACTTTAATTTTTAAATATCCTTTAAGTAAACGGACTTTAAAGTAAGTATTATGAAGCTGGGCCATAATCAGGAATTAATTGTTAGTGTTTGAAAGAATGATAATAATATCTACGCAACCATTGGTGACAAATCTGAAAAATTGCATATTTTTTGTGTATGAGTTCTACATGGATTTTCTTTACCAGGATATATTGGAACCACTCTGTATATGATTTCCTAAAGTAGTAAAGTCCTAAATACCTAAACAACAAACTATAGATTTGATTGCTTTTCAATGAAACCTCATTAAAACTTTCTTTTATAAATAAGAAATCTTTGAAAATTACAGTTCACAAAGCTAATGCCCGGCCAATTAAGGTATGTACTTTGTATGTACAGTTGGAGACAAAATACTTTGGTCGTCACTTTTCTGACACTTTAACGATAAAATGAATGACAATTTCAAATTAATGACAGCTATTATATTTTCCTATCAAAAATATGTACATACAACTTGTCAACTATGATTGACAGTAGCTAAAAATAAGGTTAACAGTCCTAAAGCATGCTTTACAATTTAATGTCAATCAAGTGACATTGACGACCAAAGTATTTTGTCTCCAACTGTACATATTTCTGTTCTCGCTAACTTTACCAACACGTATGTACGTAAACAGTTTATTATAACATTTGTTGTGTACTTTGTTACATTGTTGAGATGAATTTTTCATTTTATTCATTTATTTGTTTAATAAAAATTAATTCGCATCGTATGTGACATTATAGAATAGAATTTAATTTCTAGTTTTTCAATAAAGTTGAGAAATCAGTGTTTAACATTCCGTAAAGTTTTTATCGTAAGTAAGTATGCACATTAATTAAAAGGGATGTTCAAAAGCGTAGTATAAAAAATTGTAATATTAAATTTAATATAATAATTGTCGGTAAGTACGTTACCTACTACCTAGGTTGTACCTATGAAAACTGCTTCAATCTTCGAACAGAAACCTTAATTTAATAAAAAGCGTCTTTTAGTTGTTTGACTTCAGTAAACACATAGGGGATTAAAAACAAATTTTGCAAAATCAATTGATTTATACAGGATGCGCCAGAACTCGCGCCCCAGAGAAAATTTTCAAGTAAGGTAAGACACCAGGAACATGAAAAAAATGTTTAAAAAATTCTATCTGTCAAAAAATTTTGACATTTGACATTTTTTTATATCTATTTAATGATACTGATGATCTTGTATAAGTTTTCTTACAATTATTTAGTAAAGGGACAAAAATTTTGCCAATAAAAGCCACAAATAACATTGAACAGAGTTACAATTTAGGATACAGCTTCCTTGTTTCCTCTTTTAATATCCTATAGCAAAAAAATTTGGAAAATTATTTTTCCAACAGAAACAAATAGAGTCAAAGTGCAAACTTTAAACCCTCATAACTTCGAAATTTTTATAGATAAAATTTTTTTAACATTTTTTCCATGTTTCTGGTATCTTACCTTATACGACATTTTTGTCTGGGGCGCGAGTTCTGGCGCATCCTGTATGTGTGGTATGTAGGGATTTGTATAAAAAAAAACATCTTCAAATAAAAACAGACATATCATTATAGGCATATAATATTATTTCAACGTTTTTAAACTCTCAAACACAAAATTGTCTTTTATTTTTGCCAGTTTCCTATGTTACGACAGTAAACAAAATCTGAATGTATTAACCTTCACATCCCAAAAGCACGCAAAAAATTGATTAGAAGAAGAACACGTGGTTCGTGCAGAAATTGTAATTATTTCTTTAATGAAGAGTAAATTAACAGACATTTGAAAAATATTCATACATACAATATGTACTTACCTTATGAAAACTTCGACACAGTGCATCTAAGAGTTTTTCCTCGGGCAATTCATTAAATTCGGCATTTTTAAAATTCCATCCATGTACCGTTAATATTAATACACAAAACACCATAAACCTCATGTTAAAATGTGAGCTGTTTTTATATTATCGGAAATTGTATAAAATAGCGACATCAAAGAATAGCGCGCAGAACTTTTCGAATTATGATAGAAAGACAGTGGCACGACTGGCACGTTGACGACGAATGGAGGTAGACGATTTGAGAAGGGATGAATATTTACATTGATATTGGGTATCCAATACCTACTATAGGTTTACGCATGATCAAATAATTGGTATTTTAAAGGATATTAACATTTCTGAATATAATTTCCTATTCAACATTGTTTCGAAAAACTGGAGCAAAAGGAGTACCCTTTGGCCTCAATCAACTAGCTATGAAAATATGTAGGTGAAGTGCTAGACAATCATATTCAGAAATTACAATTTCCAGTTTTACACTATAATAACACTATACAGTGTTATTTACGAAACAATCACTAACTGCTAAATTAAATACGTTATTTCTTTAAATTAGAAATCAAAGTAAGTTGGATAGATTTACCAGAAATGTCAGATAACCTATATTTAATCAAAATTCAACAAATAAATTAACAAATTAAGTAAATGTAAAAGGTGTTGGAAGTGTCTAATACCATTGCGCCCAGTGGGATGGTACTCGTAAATGATAACACAACATGTGACATCGTTTGAGGGATAATTTTTTGCTTTAATATCAAAGAGACAAAGCTAATAATAGCCATTGTGAATTCAGTTATAATTATTTTCAAAATTTGAAATCAAGAAATTGTTGCAATATGTATAATGGGTTGCGGCAAAAAAAATCAGAAATACCCCTATGAATAACCCTGTATAAATTGATGAAAACAATTTCATAAAATTCAGATGGATTGCATGCCAATATTAATATCTAGTACCTACTTATAATAATAAAATCGTTAGAATACCTAGTTGCAAAATAATAGGTATACAGGGTGTTTCACATAATTTTACGAGGCCTGCCCCTGTAAAATGCAATCAATAATACATATTCCGACACGAACTCGATTACAAATTTTGTTCAGCCCTTCAAAAATTACAACATTTTTAGTTAGTTAGTGATTAAAATAGATAAACTAGAATCATATTCATGCCGTCTCTCGATAGAGCAAATGATAATTGTTTTTGAAAAATTGCAGTTTATGACTATTAATGAAACAGTGATTAGTTTGACAACTATTGTCATGGGTTTCTAAAAATTAAATAATTAAAAGTGTATTTTTTGTATCTAGTGTTTTGTGAATTTTGTATATTTGGGTGCGTACATTAGGCGCAAGCCTCGTAAAGTTGAGTGAAACACCCTGTATTACATAACCGGCACGGAAAGTGACAAATAATGCACAAGTGCACTCGGCGAGGCATCAGCCGAGTGCGTTAGACACTTTCCAGCGGTTTATGTACACTATTTTTCGCACAACCCCCTCAATTATACCACGACAAAAAAATACCACTATTTTCAATGAAACGATTTAATGTTTCTGTTAAAAATCTAACAACGGCAGTAATAAATTAGGTGTCTATTAGTATTAAGTACTACTGACTTAATTAAGGTGATTTAGGTTGAAATACTCGATGGTTTGAATTTGCAGAACTTTGCGTCAATTTTGAACGATAAAGTAAGTAAATGTCAAAAAAAAAGTGCATAAGAAAACAAACAGCCAATCACGCCCAACCCGCCAACCTCTGTTACGTAATTTTCATATTTGCACACGTGTGATTAAGAGAATAATCATTTGATATCGTCAACTTTCGTAGGTAATTATCTGTATGAAAACAGTTATGTAAGTAAGTAATACAGTTTATTGTATTATAATTTTTTGATGTGCAACAAATATTTATGGTGGATTTATGCTTCCATATTTAAGATTTACCTATCATTTAAGATATAATTTAAGAATTTACATTTAAGAACATCAATATGCATTTTCAATGGTAACATTTATACTATCATTTAACATTTAAGCTTTACTGTTTAAGATTTATTTAATAGTTCCCAACTTTTAACTTTTTACGTTAAATGACAAATAAAATTGATAAAATCTTTGACTGAACCTCGTAATTATTTTTTTCCAACAGAAATAAATAGAGTCAAAGTGCAAACTTTAAACCCTCATAACTTCGAAATTTTTTTTAATATTTTTTCCAGTTTCCTGGTATCTTACCTTATATGGCATTTTTCTCTGGAGCGCGAATTCTGGCGCACTCTGTATAGTTTATAGATTGTCAGAATTGTCACTAATTTAGCAAATGTTTGTGTAAAATACGAGTGTCTCCTTAAATAAGTACTTTTTGGTTAATTTAAAAATATAAAGTGGAAAATTTAGTAAAATGTCAAATCAATTGTTAAATTAAATCTTAAATAATAAATCTTAAATATGGAAGCATAAATCCACCATTAATCAGATATTTTCCTATAAAGCTGTTACATCTGATACAAAATGTATAGCAAATAATTAATTAATACAGGTTTTGTAGCAAAGTACATACATAAATGCAGTCAAACAGAATTGATTATCATTAAACAAAAATTACACATGAAACTCAAAAACGTATATCAACATCGAAAGCATTTTTTACTCTGTGTATTGTCCATAAGTACAGTCAATCAATTATAAACAGACAGAACCTCTAAAAGTTCATTAAAAATTATTTCACACTTTGACCTTACTCTTACTTGAGGTTTGTACCTGCTTTATGTAAACCATCGACAAAACATGTTGTTTCCACCTAGGTATTTCTAAATTTAGAAGAAAACCCTAAAAAAACGCTTCAGAAACTCTCTTATTAACATGGAATAAATAATACAAGCATTACATCCAAAATAAAAGTAATTAGCGCTGTTATACAGGGTGTTCCGTTTTTATTGTTACAAATTTAAACAGGTGATAGGATATTCAATTCTAAGACAATAGTTTCCTATAAACATGTATCGAAAAATGCTTGGTAAGGGAGCTACACCCCCTGAAAAGGGGCTAATAGGTTTTTGCTAATATTTCATAAACCATTTAAGGTAAAATTACAAAATTTGGTATAAATGATAACCTCTATACACCTAAACGAATTCGGACCTCAAATGTCGAAATTTTTAATCAGGGGCGTCCGAAACTGGTAGGGTTTAGGCTAAAAAAAAACCCTATCTATTTTGGCTTTCGTTTCTTTTGTTATGCATTGACCAAAATGGTGGTCACTTTGAACAACTCCTTTAGATTTAGGCAAATTCATTTAATTAATGTTATTATTGTTACTATAATGAAATGTTTATTAGTTGAGGTTGATTAAAAAATAAGAATTTCTTGCTTTTATTTTTCTGTAAATTCTGATTTATTTGAATGTTGTATTGGTGTGTAACATACATTTTAAGTTAATTTTATTCAAAAACAATAAGTCGTATCGACACAAGAGAGAGACTTTTCTGAGATAAACTATCGAACTTAAGATTTTGCTGCTGAAAGTACCGAGAAGCTAAAGTCAAAATGAATAGGGTATTTTTTTACCTTAAACTCCCCCAGTTTTGTACGCCCCTGATTAAAAATTTCGACATTTGATGTTGAATTCGTTTAGGTGTATAAAGGTTATCATCTGTACCCAATTATGTAATTTTATCTTAAATGGTTTCTGAAATATTAGCAAAAATATATTAGCCCCCTTCCAGGGGTGTAGCTCCCTTACCAAGCATTTTTAGATACATATTTATAGGAAACTTTTGTCTTAGAATTGAATATCCAATCACCTGTTTAACTTTGTAACAATAAAAACGAAACACCCTGTATAATGTCGTGACCCAAACCTGCGTGAAGGGTGGAGCCAGTTAGAGATACATCATCCCTTAAAAATTCTCAAAATAAAAATGTTTTGAAAAAAAAAATTTTGCAATATAATTGTAATTTTAGAAAGAGTTTTTGCTTAAAATAAACTAAAAACGGCAAAAGTGCCCATAACAGGATTATAATTTTTCACTACTGGTAGCACTACCCTGAAGATTTACAAAAATAGCCCAAAAATAAATTTCTGTTGCAGACCATTTCTTCCTACAAACCTTTGAAACGTGCCTGTCCTACGAAATGCTAATTTGTTTATGGCGTCTCTACCGCAAGCCCCATGAACCACCCTGGGGGGTTGTCTTATTCTAGGAGTCTCAAATATTGTTGGTACCAACTACATATATTAAAATTTTTCACAAACAAGTTCAAGCATTAGTTGGGTAGACAAAAGCTTTGGTTTATGTTTGTGAGACATTTACAGGTAAAAGGATTAGGAATTTCTAATTTCTCCTAGGAATAGGCATCTTATTTATCTACCTTCACAAGAATGCAAATATGTATTATGTTTGGAAAAAATACATTTTTTATTATACCTGTATCATAATCCTAAATTAAAACACGCTGCTGCGTGCGTTATTTGGCCTTTATAGCACGGTGAAATTTTAAAGTTGTCTAGGTAACAAGAAATAGTGAAATGTCTGGATCAATTACAACGTGAAAAAATGTGCTTAACAACGTAAACAAGTAACCGTCTCTACGAAAACGATTTACAAACAACCTTTGATCATTTTATTGTGTAAATTCACACTTTTTCAATGCTCATAAAATATCGTAAAGGGGCAGGTATAATAAAAAATAGCGTATAACACTCGTTTATAAGCGCCTTTAAGGGCGCGTTACTGAAACGTCAGAACATCGTTTGAGTAATTCATTCAGATTTTTTTTATTTTGATTTTTTACTGAAATTTTTGACAGATACAGATTATAAAAATAATAAGAAAGAGGTTAGTGTAGTTTTTAATGATTAAAAGTTTATTTGAAATAGTTATTCTCCATTTAGATAAAATGTTGTTTAATAAAATTTCAATTAAAAAGTAATACAAACTTCTTCATGTAGTTATATAACAACTCCTTTACTACATGATACATTATAGTACATAATTACATTAAACTGATTGAAGAAAAAATAGTACAAAGACCGCCATTATTTGAATGTAACGTTTGTTGTAGTTCGATAGTTTTCTCTGCTGAGGGGGCCAATGTAAAAATGTTTTTTTGTAATGAAATTATGAATCCTTGTATTAACAACTAACTAAAAGGAAAATATCATTCATTAAATTTTGTTACTCTGTGAATGGTGAATAAAGTTATGAAATGAGTGGCTTGCCTCCTAGAAATGGAGGATTTATTTTTGTCCAGTTGGTGATTTTAGTAGTGTTAAAAATCACCAGGATCTAGGGACAAAATATCTGTCAAATCCAGAGGCTTTGGATATGTATATTAAATCTCTGGTCAAATCAACGTCTCTTGTAATAAAATACGTTAAATGATTAGGATTAGAAGTAAGACAGCAGATGCAAAGGTGGTTTGACATTAATATTTTAAAATTTTAATTTTTTATTATAAATATTTTTCATCTGTATATACCAATGTCTTAATTTTACATAATTTTACCAGATTTTGAAAATTTACTGCGCAGATTATATTGTTCCTACGAGTGTATGTACAAAATATGTCTTTTTAAAATGATACAAACAGTAGGCATATGGCTTCAATGTAAATGGAAAGGAGAGATGGTAGGTATTAGATAACCAGGTAACAATAAATGACAATATTTTATTATTTTATACTAATTACTTTATTTCAACAGCTTTTAAACCATTTGGGATTCTTCGGAGTATTATTTCTGTTAAAATGCAATCCCAATAAAATGTTTTTAAATAGGGTAGCATTTTTTCAGCCCAAAATTGTTCATCTCTTAAAATAATTTCCACATGGAGATCTTCTTGGTCATTAATGTATAAAATAAAAAAACACATACCTTTTTTAGATATATTTAATTGGCCTTGCACCTATAAAATCTTTATAAAAATCACATTGTTACAGTGGGCATAATTACCTGATAATAATATTTGTGTGTTCGTTTTAAAACAACTTTATTTTTGCTATCAATCTGTACACAAAGAGTTTTGTCAGTTTCTGCAGCTTTTCGCAGTGTCAGACCAGCCTTGTGTACTTTATACAAGCATTTTATTTCGATTATGCCATTTTTACCAATTAAACCTTAAAATAAAATAAAAATATTTCAAAATTACTTATACTATGCATACCATCTGGTGAAGCTCCTAGGTAGCCATTCTCTACATCAATAACAATTCCTGAACGGCCCACTGAACAACCTGGTCGACTGTTTTTAAATGATTTAACTGAGAAAATGATTTAAAATAACAAAATTCAGACTGAACTGTCCTTTATCATTTTAAACATGAAGCTGAAGTTCATTTTTTTGCCGTAGCGGCTAATAACGCGCCCTTAAAACACTTACGACGTTAAAAGCACTCCGCTGACGCGTCGTGCTCTTAAACCCGTCGTGCGTGCTTTAAAGGCTTGCTTATAAACTAGTATTATAATATACTATTATTTTAAAAATTACGGCAAAGACCATCACCACCCCAAATCATCAACACTCTGTGTGGCAACAACTTGATAAAGACTGATTTGTTCAAATTAAAGCCAAAAACACAACGAAAACGCAGGAAATTCAACACCAGACGGGAGAGCTCAATTTTGTTTAAAGTTTTGAATCAATTGTCAGGTTTAATCAATTTGTCAAACTTTGATGTTTGGATAGTAAACATTTAATATAGTTATATAAAAAAAGACCTACAAACCTGAAAGGATTTTCCCAGACCTTCCAGGAAGCCAATAAACATAAAATCCTTTTATTTGCAAATTACGAATACATCTACATTATCTTCAGAACCACCTAACAAGTAGAGAATAAAATTTCGTAAATTCATTAGTTTTGAAAATATAAGCTTTGAGGAATCTCTTATTTTCACCCCAAATTTGTTTTGCTTTTTAATGACCTGACCCCCGAGAAACAGAATTTAGATATATTTCCTCTTGAAAAAGTTGAAGAAAAATTACTCTTTCAAATGGTGTTCATTTTATTAAAATACGTTAATTGGTGTTATGATATGTTGGCAACAATAAATAGGCATAAAGCCTCGTTTAATTATAAATATTCTGATGATTTGAAATTATACACGGATAAATAAAATATATAAATAGGTAAAAAACAGTGAAGGTAGGTATAATAATTAGTTCAAAACGTTGTTTATGTATACTTTAAGATAATTTCGATGGTCTAGCTGCCCTAAATGCATTTTTTTTTCAGTAAAAACAATAGCGGGTAAAAACCGAGGTTTGTGGGTTCTTCAAAATTGGGTAAATCAACATAACTTTTGTTTAGACTTTTAAGTTATTTAGGCATTCTAACATACTGCAGAAAACTGAATCTGATACATCAATCCATTTTATCAAATTATGCATTTGTCCGCTAAGCGGTACATTTTATTTATTATAAAATACTGAACACAAACAGAGTTTAAACCCGACACCAAGTTTTATTTAAAAAAAATTAAACGAAATAAAAAAAGTAAAAGTTTGTTGTGTCAGGTTCAAATTGTGTTGTATTAATCCTTCCCATACCAAGAAGATCCAACAAGAAGTACCTATTATAAAAAAAAACTCGTAAAAAAGCATTTCAACAGTTTTTATAAAAAAAATTACAAACAAATTACAAATAAACAGTAGTTAACGAATACATTTTTAACATTTTATTACTGTCTAGAATAATTTGCATTTATGTAATGGAACAAGACGACAAGCAGAAACAGAATAACTCCGAGAGCATTGGAAAGAATTGCCAGATGAACGTCGGTTACCATCCTATAAAAAATACACAAACAATTAGACAGTGGTTGAAAAATAAAACTTTAAAACAGGAAACTGTAACTACTTTCAAACTAGTGTAGATGTCAGCACCTTCAAGCACCGTTTATCGTTTTTATTCGCGTAAATACTTAACCTTTTTTCTGTATTTTAAAAACGAAATTCGTTATTCGCGTCGCGTTATTACTTTGTTTACCGTAGATTAGAAAACCAGAGGTAAGTGATATTTGTAAATTGTGCCCATTTCTTATTTTCATCCATTCTTGGTATTTAACGTTTTTATTTTTATGACCGTTAACTGACATTTTTAAACCATTTTTTTACACGAAAAGAACGTATTTTAAAAGGACTAAACACTTACGTGATTTGTGATTGTGCCCTTTCGGTATTTAATCAATTTTCAATAGAGTAGTATATTTTACGTGGCTTTTAGTCCACACACCGGCAGATTTTTACTGTCAATTTATCAAATGTCAAATTGTTAGCCTGAGTACAGAAAATTATAATACCTGCTTTGGGTAAAGTTTGAGTTTAACGTGGTAGAGGACGCTGCATGTATTAATTGTGGCAGTATTAATAAACGGAAACAAATGCTTTTGTTGGTTGTAGGAAGTAAATACTTGACGATATTAGCATTTGCTTTCTTCACTATTATGGAGACGAAACGAGATACAAAATTGCTCTATTTTTTGGATCCAAAAAAAAAAAGTAGTACGGCGGAGTAAAAATGAGGGCGCTTAGAGCGTTTTACCATCTCAGTTTCAAATCGTTTTTAATTAATTTAAATTCAACCAGTTTACTAACTGCTTGGAAAAAAATGCAAAAATGTTATTATATTGAATATAATATATTCTTAATAAGCTGTAAAAAACGAACCACTAAAGTTTTCACGAGGAATATGAGAAAAAAAATATTTAAAATTCAAAATCTGTGCTCCGTTTTATGTTTTTCAAAATGCTGCGAATACTGTTGAAGATACAAGAAAAATGTAAAAAAGAAAGTTGTAAAGAATAAAATTTGTAAAATTAAAATTTGCACAGTCGACATGTGTAACCACTGCAAAAATGATCTGCAGAACATTGACTACGGTTCGTATTCGGAGGACTATTTAATGAATTAACTCCCTTAAATCCGGTTTACGCAACTTAAATAATTTATAAATCGAACCATTCATGATTGTGTTACTGTAACAATAAGAAATAATATTCGACAACTGTCATAAGTGTAAGAAAGCGTCTACAAATTTCTCTCAAATAAATTGTTAAAACTGCTTCCAAAGATGGAAATTTAGTTGTGAAGATTTGGAGAAAAAGAAGATGGAGAAATTGATGAAGAGATAACAAAAAATGTGCTTAAAAATACAAAAAAAAATTGTGACTCAGTCTGACAGGAAACGTCAAAAAATTATCGATACTACTGGGTGCGATCGAAAAAAAAATAAATTAGAGTAAGGGGTGATTAAAGTCTTTCAGATGGCAATCCTGATTTTTGACATCAAATGTCAGCGGAAACTTTGACAAGTGTGCGTTTTATTCATTTTGAGTGAAATAATGTTCACTTTAGAGCAGAAAATTGTTATTATCGCAAGTTATTAGAAAAATGCTGTACAAGACGAAAACGGTGAATGGTCAGTTTGTGTGTGGAAAATTTCCAGCCCAGATTCCAAGCCAACGTGTTGCCAACTGTAGAATATTAATCGTGGCCTGCTCTAATTTATTTTTGTTTTGATCGCACGGTACAAATTTACCACTGCAATTTTTTTGTGGATTCAAATTAATTCTTTTCCTTGGTCAATGAACATTCAATGACAGCAAGCGTAATGACTATGAATAAAAATATTCTACATTCTTTGACTACGAATTGTATTCAACAGACTAATCAATGAACCAAATGCCAAATTGGCATTACACATGACTTCGTTTTTATAGCAACCGGTAAAAAACAATTTAGTTTAAAATATTCACTGCAACTACTCGTGAAATATCCAGTTATATTTTATCACAAGTGGAATATTTTCTTGAATTTGTTGTTGCTAAGATGCGAAAGTAAATATCTGCTATTATATTGGTTAATATTTGAAAAAAGAGAGGAGAATTGAATAGTCATTAGGTATACAAGGTGATTCTTTTAGTGCCTACATTAGAAACTTTTTAACTTCTAATGCAGAAAAAAATTTGAAATTTTGTACACAACCCTAATCGACCAGTCTGACTTTTTTAACTAAATTATTTTCAAAATGGCAGAACTTCCGGAACTACGAGAAATAATTAGCGCCAATTTTGAAATTTTAAATGGTAACCACTTATTTTTATTGCGGTTTTAAATTCTACTTTTTCAAACTGTGATTAACTATAAAATAAAAAAACAAAAACACGTTTTTCGTGATTATTACAGAAACTGTTGATAAAAGTCCTTCTACAAATCGATGTACTTTCGATTGTCGTTGAGAAAATAACGTCAATTTATTTGAGAAAACTGAGTTACAGCTGTTTGTTAATCATCATTTTCAAAAAATCATATTAACTTTGCAATTTGACAGTTGACAATTTTAAAATTTTTAGAAAACTCTTCGAATCTTTGGTTATCGAATGTAAAAAATATATACACTTATCGCAAAGGGTTCAAGAGCTGTGATGTTTTAAATGAACTCCTGCAAATGAAAATTTTTACTAAAAACTTGACATATGTCAAAAACTATCACAGATAAGTACTAACAACTAGGTACATTTTACTCAGTTTGGAGAAGAGTATTTAAAATGGAATAAAAATAAGTGATTACCATTAAAAATTTCAAAGTTGGCGCGTAGTTCCGGATGTTCAGCAATTTTGAAAATAATTTAATTGAACTTGGAGTGGTCGATTTGGGTTGTGTACATAATTTCAAATTCCTATCTGCATTAGAAGTTAAAAAGTTTGTAATGTAGGCCCTAAGGGAATCACCCTGTACAGTAGCAAATCAAAAGTGTAAAATAAAGTAGGTATGTTTCATATCCCATTCTCCCATGAAAATGTAAATACTATAACAGAAACTGGAACATTATTCTAACAGAAAAGATAGAAGAAGTGTTGAGTGGGTGTCTGAACTTTTCTTGGTAATAACAATGAAGAAACACGATGTGGTGGTGTGGTGATCGTCGAGAATGAAGATGAAAATATTTTTTCGGTATTAGGCTGGTACACTTGGTTGCAAAAATATCGGAAATGTCAGATTTTTATATTTATCCAAAATTTGAACATGACTTAATTCTAAAAGGTTAAGTTAGAATTGACACTTAATCTTTAGTACAGTGATGGACAGTGAATTTCGTCCACCCATTTCTGTGAATTCACAAAAATTGACTGTAGTCTGTGCTTTATTGTCATGATAACTGACATTCAAATACGTATTGTCAAATTTAATCAAATTCGAACTCTGGTAAAAGAAGGTATGTCTGACAGACGTGTCTCTATACTTTTGGGCATACCAAGGATTACCATTTCAAAGGACAAAGGTGATAAGTAGCAAGAAGCATCGAGCATTCTGTCAACATGACAAACGTTAATCAAAATTCTGAAACAAGGTTAGGAAAACCTAAAGACTAATTTACACTTTTAATCCGTCAGGTAAATTGGGTGGACGAAATTCACTGTCCATCACTGTACTCACTACTCATTGAGTTTTCACGTAGATAAGTACTCAACTAATTGATTATCTTGATTTGCATTTGCTCTCGGCATTGAACTGTGGTAATGCAAAAAAAATATTTGAATGCGACAAATGCCAAATTGACAAAGGCAAAACCTGTTTCATTCTAAAGATAATTCAATTTTCCGTTTTTATTGTAACCAACTGTACAAGCATATTACCAAAAAAATTGTTTAAATAATGATAAGTAAAAAGACGTAAAACATGTCACCAGAAAAATAATTGAAAAGCCACCATTTTAGATACATTTTTCCAAAATGCTGAAGAAATTCTAAGTGTCTGAAGGAAAAATAGCAAAATAAGTATAATTTTAAGTGTTTTTGTAAAAGTTTTTCTCGATAATGCGATCTGGACGCCAAGCCTTTAAATTATGAGTAACTGCTTGTGAAACAACTAGTAATAAAATTGCCTTTTTACGAGAGTAAGATGCAATCAATAATACATATTTCGATTCAAATTCGATTACAAATTTTGACAAACTGGATAATCTTTTCTAGTTTGTTCACCCTTTCAAAAATAACAACGTTTTTAATTAGTTAGTGATTAAGATAGATAAACGAGAATCATATTCCTACCGTCTCTTGATAGAACAAATGATAATTGTTTCTAAAAAACTCCAGTTCAAAAAAAAAAACTACCACCTTCTAACTACAAAAAATTACCAACTAATCAAAAACACAAACGTGTTGAAAATTTAATTTTACAAGAATTTGAAATCATTATTTGTTCCAGAAATGTCTATCGCGTCCGCTTCCACCAGCGTAAAATTTCACGAATTTCCTTCCGGAAACGTGCTTCATAACTACCAACCGGGCCCCCAAATCGACGGTCCCATCCGCAGCATCTCCTGGAGCAAAGACGGCAACTGGCTAGCTCTTGTTCCCTATTCTGGCCTCGCTGAAATCATCAGCATCAAAGAACAGCTCAAACTCATCCACACCATCCAGAACATTGAAGACCCTTCGTGCGCCTCCTTCCAAAACACCACCAAGAAAAACATCGCCATTGGAACGAAAAGTGGCCAAGTATTTGTCTACGACATCAAAGCTCGCAACATAAAGAAGCGATTCCCGAGGACCACTTCAGGGGTAACACATGTTGAATTCACCTCCAAAGACAATCATGTGGTAGCGGCATGCGAAAATGGAGAGGCCTATCTCTACAGTCACGTTCAGAATACTCTTTCAGGGAGTTTCAAAATTCCTAGGTCTCAATCGATAAGTGCTCTCAGGACGAATCCGATTAAGAGAAATTACGTCGTCGCGGGAAGCAATGAAGGAGTCGTGGCTGTGTGGGACATCCATGGGAATAAGAATAAATTTTTTATTGGGTCACACAAAGCCCCAGTCACTGCAGTTGCCTTCTCACCGGTGAATTCGGATTTGGTCGTTTCGACCGGTTTTGATAGACAGTTTTGCTTCTACGACATTGGAGCCAATAAATGCATTGGGAATATTTTTGTCGAGAATAGTATGACAGCGGTTGATTTTTCACCAGATGGAAAATTTGTAGTCATGGGATCTCAAAAAGGAAAAATATACGTTTACGACATGAAGAATCTGCAACAACCTGTCTACTCGTTTTTTGGACACAACAACGCTGTCGAGCACTTGTCATTTAGGAAAAATGAAGATTATGAAACTAGTTTTATGTCTTTGGAGGAGGTCAAAGAATCTAACTTAGTTGAAACTCATCGAAGCACTGAATCGTTTAATATTGAACTGGTTTGTAGTGAAGTAACCTCAGAAAAGACTCAAAGTCTAACAAAACCCGAAGATTCTTTCCTAGCAGAATTGGGCTTGGATAAAAATAATACTGTTGGATCTAATATTCAAGACAGTTATCAAAGTAACAAATATCTCATGCCGAAATATACTCCAACACAACCGTCAAAAATTCTACAAGACAAACTTTTTTCTAATTTTCAAACTTCGACACCCGAAACATACGATTTCGAATTAAATGCTCCCCTGTCACCAATCGTTAATTTAGAACCAAAAAAGGATTGTGGTGACAATGAGAAAGTAAACACAGACAATTTGGCCAAATTTATAAAAACTACCGTTAGCGATGAGTTAAAAGCTGTAACAGAGGAACTAAAGAATGAAATGAAGTATCAAACTACAAATACTTTATACCAAACAAGACAACTATTTTTAAATTTGATGATGGCTACAGTTAAGGAATCAATCAAAGTTGAAAATCAGTTTAATAGTTTACGTGAAGAGTTACTTTCAGATGTTCCTCAAAGTCAGTATCTCCTTGAAGAAAATTCAATGTTGAAGCAAAAAATCGCACTTCTGGAAGAAGAAATTTCTCTTTTGAAACATAATTAATTTAATTTTGTACCTTTCCAATATTTTTGTACCTTTTTTTCTTAAATAAAATATTTTTCTAGTTTAAAACTGAGTGTGTGAGTCATTTGGAACTTGATAATTAATTTAGCTCGAGAATAACTTTTACAGTTATTTGCATGGTTAAATAATACATAAAATACAAGATGAGTCAACCTAATGGTGGTTTGATCAAGTGACCTGTAAAGTCTGTGATTCACCTCTACAGGCACTTCCGGTCCTTCTCGGGTCGGCGCCCAGTAACCATAATTTTATGTCTGCGGTTAATGAAAAAAGTAAATGAAATGGGAGATGCGTCATATTAAAACTAGTTTTGTTAATTTATTTAAAATTTAAATGAAAGACCAATAACACGGGAGTAGGACATCACTTTCAAGGGTACTTTGGACAAAACTTTGGTAATCAAGTGTCCCATGTAAGTAATATAAATTCCGATGACTAACAAGAACTAATTTTAAATATATGATATCTCAGCATCTGGCATTTTCAAAATTAGATTGTGACTCTAAATAATGATCTTCTTTTCTTCAATTACAGCTTCTTCCTCTAAATTGATGACGCGTTTAATCGGATATTAATTAACTGCAAAAGGCCTAGAAATATCTCATATTTCAAATATGAAATTCCCTTCACAATTTACTGTTTTTTTCTTGTTAAGAAACGTTATTATTTAATTTGTTAAAAAAACTACGTATAAGGTAAATAGTTTAACAAATTTAATAGTTATTTAATCCATATTACAGCAATAAAAGGTAAACCACATTTACTAAATCTAATTCTCAAGTTAATCATGCATTAAGAAAAACATTAACTCGGATTAGCTGATATATTTAAAGTAGTATAATGCAAATTCCGTTAACTGTTGGTGTAAATTGAATTTCCGTGGTCATATTTTAATATTAATGTCACTACTACATTGTCTACAAGACTGTTTCTCACAGAAATTTGAAAAATGTGTGTAGTACTGTTGCAATACGATTTAGGATTTTGACATTGGTTTTAATGGTTCTGGTGAATAAACAAGGCGCACCTAAAAGTAATTATAAAATACGTTTTATGGATTATTAAATGCTCTATTTAATTTGGTTATTACTTAGTGATTTATTGCTAAAAAATGTCAATTAACATGCAAAGATACCGGGTTTCCGCTCTCAAACTCGAACATAGGGAAATAATATGTTAAATGCAATTCTGAAGTATTTGGCCAATTCGCTAATTCCTGTGATAATACAATAAACAGGTATCTGATTAATCAAGAATTTAATTGTTTTTTATCAAAAACAACAGAAAGTGTTATGTAATAGGTAAAGAAAATCAAGTATACGTTTTGCATTGGAGTGATTATTCATTTTTACTTAACTTGGACTAACTTGTAAAAAAAAATTGACGTTTTTCACAAGTACTTGTATACACGAACATTCAAAAAAACGGGAAATGTGAAAAAATTAGAAGTTTTTTTTTCATGGTGTGAACGTGTTTTATTAAAAAATAGGTTCAAATATTTTGATGGCACTCTAAATTCTGCCGCTAAATCCATAATTTTCCTACCATTTTCATTTCCCGTTTTTTTTAATGTAGCTGTGTGTATTGCTCTATGAATTTGAAAATTGTACCTATTTTAAAGTAAAAATACTATTTTGTTTCTTATTTTTGAAATCATTTGACGTGAAATAGTTTTATCTTTCGATATTGGCGAGCAGGAATCAGCAAAAATAAACAATACCATGTTAAATCTGTATGTATGCGATTGAAATCGGACACCCGGTTCATATAATGCAAAAAACAGGAGGAATAGATCAATTTTTCTGAACTAAAAAGAAATAAAATCGTATAAAGTATTTTTTATTACTTCTAAACAAAGCAAAAAACCCAAAGTGGTAAATTTAATGCCATAATCATAGTAATAACTAATATTAGGTATACAGTATGTCCCCGGATTTTTTTATTTTACGCTAACACTGCAAAAGAAAACATTTTTTGCTTCACCATTAAGTTTGTAACTTTAAAAGTTCATTGTTTTCACTCAGTGGAAAGAAAATTTAATTTTTTTCTTGATCTTAAGCTTGTAATAACTAATAATACTATAGTCTACAAACAATAACATATTTAATATACCTTTAATCGAATTATTATTTTTATGTTAACTTACCTTTAATTAAACAAAAATAATTGTTAAATTTTTCTATCACGTCACACTTTTTTGTTGCAGACGATAGTTTTCCTGCTTTCTGCACAAATGCTTCCGATTTAAAATTTATTTAAATTCAAATTGTTGCTGAATTATTGCAAAATTATTACCATATGGGTCTAAATAGGTCTTAATAACATTTCACCCGCATTTGAACTTCTTTTCTAAAAATTTAGGGAGCATGAGAGACAAACAAGACGAGCGTTTTAATCAAGATCTGAAGGGTTTTCAAAGATCGACACGAAGGTTTTTGGGATGAAAATATGTTAGTAGATTACTGTTGGATTGTTATAAAGAAAACTGATCCAAAAAAGTATAATAAAAAAAAGTAAAATAACTCTTTTTTAATTTGTTCTTTGGCGGTTTTTGTATTTTTGTTAATTACATATATAAATAGGTTTTTTTGAACTCAATGCCTCAAAATCTATAAGAAATTATAACTTTTAGCTAAGGTATAAATTAGTGTAATTTTTTCTCTGCGTTTTAAATCCCATCACATTGGCGTTTTATTTTTTTGACAACGATGTCGTTTTGACAGATGAGTTAACGCAAGTTAAATAACAAAAATGTTTGTGAAAAAAATATAATTTTAATAAATGGCAAGTCAAAAAAACAGCTTCTGAAAAAAACAGTCATTTTTAACAAAAACAATTCAATTAATTAAGTAATTATTGTCAAAGTGATATCGTTGTCAAAAAAATAAAATCGCCAATGTGATGGGACCTGAAAAGCGAAAAAAGATTATTATTACAAGTCCAAAAGTAAGACAAAAATTAACTTTTCTTTCTACTGAGTCAGAATAATGAAGTTTTAATTACAGATTTGCTCGTTTCAGATAAAGCAAAAACAACCCTTGCTGTTAAAGTGTTACTTTATCTACTCAAAAGAGTTTATAAAGAAATAATTTAACATTTGCTGTAGAAAAAAAGTATTTCCTTTGCTTTTTGGGCGTAAAATCAAAGGTAAAAATGTGTTTCCTTTTGACTGGCTGTTATAAAATGTATTATTAAGTTCAGAATTTTGATTATAAAAGAAATAACTTGATAGAAATTGGCAATTTACAGTTTATTAAAAAATTCTGGCATTTAAAACTAGTTCTACAATCTTGATTTTTTAAAGCTGTAGATAAAGAACCTTAAAAGTCAAGTCAAGGTAAAAATGTTTTTTCTTTGCAGTTTTGGCGTAAAATCAAAGGTAAAAATTTTTTCCTCTTGTAAACATAATCCAGGAACATACTGTATACTTGCAAAATACATTTCTTAAATAAGTTTATGTATTTGTAATTTGCTAATTTGAGCCAGCTTGCTCATTGAAGTAATTTTCACAAAAAGACATTTTTTGAGTCTGGATCAACTTCTTAAATAAGGGTTTTTCGACATATTACCTGCTTTCCAACTAGTTAGTAGTGAATAGTTTTTTCCCCGGGTACCTACAACGAAAATGTTCTTTGCAGGCTCTTCTTTTTAGTTTCACTACTTTTATGAGTTATTAAGTGAAAATTTCCGAAAAAAAAGGGCAATAAATACAAAAGCCCCATTATGCAAATTGGTGAAATGCCTATCACTAATTGAGGCAATTTAGATGATCGTATAATTTATTAATTATTGCAATACTCGGGGCAAATTTAAAATAAACGTTCTTATCCAGTTGTTTACATGATCATGTCGTGCTCATAAAATAAACAAACACAGAATAAGCGCACCTGTAGCGTGAGTCAGGCAGAGCTTGTCTGCCCTTACTTTGCAGCACGCTTCATTTGATTATAATTTAATATTCTCTCGTACCACCACCAATAGCTATGCTTCTTGCACGCGAAAAATTAAATGACTCATTAGATTTGAATTCTCCCCACAATCCAATGTATCAAGTTGATTTTTTTTCGAAACGGTCTAACGAAGAGCTGCTTTTTATTACCAAACCAAATTAAGTGCTAACGTAGGCACGCCTTGAAATATTTATCATGGAACATTAATAGTCAAGTCTCTGGTGATACATTTCTGTAAAATGCAAAGGTATTGTGGAGATGAGCCGCTGGAATGGGCAAATTATTCCTTTTCAGGGAATTGTTACTCGGTAATAGGATGTGAAGTACTCACCTTGATGCTACTTGGTGCCACTTAAACCATGTTTGGATGAGATCAACTGAAATTATTAAAATCGAGTCAATTTCAATACAGAGCGTCCCAGAGAAAAATGCCAAGAAAAATAAGATACCTGGAAAAAGGAAAAAAGGTTAAAAAATTTAGATTTTGACATTTGACCTTCTTTTATGTCTATTCAGTGCTACCGATAATCTTGTATATGCTTATTTTACAATTATTTAGTAAAAGTACAAATACTTTGCCAATAAAAACCACAAATAACTTTAAACATAATTTCTAAGCACTGCTTTTTTGTTTTCTCTTCCAATAGCCTGCAGCAAAAAAAAGATGTAAAATTATTTTTCCTACAAAAACAAAGAAAGTCAAAATACAAAATTTAAACCCCCATAATTTCGAAATTCTTATAAATATTTTTTTTTTATTTTTATTTTTTTTTTCATAATTCTGGTACCTTATGATACTTGACGTTTTTCTCTGGAACGCCCGTTCTGAATTTTGTTTTTAGCTGTCAACACATGCCGGGATCATCAAAGAATTAAATGATTAATCAATATTTTACCAAAATAGATCGGATTTGAAGTAAATGCTACTTTTAGAGAAAACTTGAGCTTGGTCAAAACACAAAAAAAACCTTATCTACAGATTTGTGGAAACAAGATTTATCTAGTGATGTAGCTTCAGAAGACAAAATACAGTGTGCATCTCCGACCTACCTGAAAGCCTGGAAGGCTGACATATTCATGTAAACTGCACGCTCCATGGGCACCGCCATTTGGTTTTCAAAAATACAACCAGCAATACAGTTAGAGTATTTTTCCTACGACCATATACGAAACTAGATCATAACTCACAATTACATATGCGCGAAAATTGGCAATATCGTACGAGGTCAAAAACCTGTGCGATTTGTGTCCGCACTGTGTGTTAGAAATCTAACGCACAATTCACACTCGAATGTTTTGTATTTTTTCATTCAACGTAGGTATTTTTTTTGTATCCATTATAAAAAATAAATCGTTATTCAACGTATTCAACATATTTTTGTAATAAATCGTTATAAAAAAATATGTTTGTAAGAAAAAAAATATTTATGGTCGTAGGAAAAATAGTGTACAAAACTTGTAGGAAAATGTCTAACGCACTCGCGGTATTGCTTGCACTCGGCTAACGCTTCCTGCGCAACTTTCCCGCTTGTGCGTTATTTATCACATTCCGTGCTCGTTATGTAATATACTATTTCAGTATAAGCAAGGTAAAACGGTTTTTACTGCCGAATGGAGGGAATGACTGGCGAGCCGTAGGCAAGCCTGTCATCTCCTTGAGGCAGTAAAAACGATTACCTTGCTTATGCTGTACAATACTTTAATTTGTCTCTCACTTGTAAAAAATAGGAAAATTATTATGTAATTAAATTTGAATAAAAAATGTGATCATTTTCGAAAATTTATCAAAATGCTATGTAATGAAATTACTATGGCAGCGACGACTATCAACAATCTCAAATCAATATAAATCAACGTTGCGAACGTGTAAAATCTATCGAGAGATCAAGATAATTTGTCATCCTTATATCAGGAAACGTATGTCTGTAAAACGTCAATTTAATAACTAAATAACCTTAAAAAAAAAACGCTTTCTATTACGAGTATTATACATCGGCTACTATAATTCCAGCATATTTTGCCGTGTTACCTTCCGAGTTGTCATTTTATTTGACGTTTCACGTGCACTTATTTCAAAACAGACATACGTTTTCGGAACCAAAGATGATTCGATTACAAATTATCCTGATCTCTCGATATAACTGGCACTGCTGTCAATTTTACTAGTAACTTGTAAAAATGAAGTGTCGACGTGAAGAGGCAGATCGGATAATTGACGTTTACAAGTGAGTAACAAATAAAATGTTTTTGTTGCGTAATCACCTACTTGCCTACCTCAGTAATAAGTAGTATAAATGAATAAAACACAATCAATAGTGTAAATTTTTATTGCTTTATTATTTTACATGTGAAAAGTTGAAAAGTATGACATTTCAGCTCCATTGATATGAAATATACAGTTCAAGTTGAGAAGTGGTCACTTCCGTATCAGTTGGTATGTAATATAACTATGCAGGTTGGGAAACAGCCACTTCCCAACTCGAAAACTGATAAGAAAGTGATAATATTTTTTGCTTAACATGAAACGAGCAAATCTGTAATTAAAACATTATTCTGACTGTGGTTTTTGTCCAGGTGCTTTGGGGTAGTTTCGGATGGATCAAAAAATCCAATAAGAATTCATTTTCTTCTATTTTTAGTCCATTCAAAACCACCCCCAAGGTACCTGTACAGAAATCAGGGCTCTTCTATGATCAAATGCATGAAACAATTTTATTTAATTAGAAGTCATTTTTAGATCATAGTTTTTAACAGTAGGTTCTCATTTAAAAATCATTTTTTTGCAAAACTCGAAAACTAAAAAGATTATCAAAAAATGTTATTCTTGAAAACGGTCATATTTTAATTGTAACTTTGCGCTACACATTTTTTTTTGTAAAGTAGTTAGTTTACGAAAAAAAAAGTTATTTGGATCGGGTGTTTTTTAAATTTGGTGTCAAAGCTGTTTATGAAAGTTTAATTGCATACGAACCCTCATATTGAAAATTATCAATCTGACATTTGAGACCTTGCCGGGCATATTAAAAATTACATTACATTACATTACATTACATTACATTACATTACATTACATTACATTACATTACATTACATTACATTACATTACATTACATTACATTAC
>NW_025401063.1:15207642-15250381 GCF_015345945.1 Tribolium madens | reverse complement strand
ACATTACATTACATTACATTACATTACATTACATTACATTACATTACATTACATTACATTACATTACATTACATTACATTACATTACATTACATTCTTCTAAAATTATTTTGACAACTTCGAAATTTTCAGATAGCATTTTTTTAACATTTCTTTTCATGTTTTTGGTATTTTATATTACTTGGCATTTTTCTTTTTTGGTCTATTTATAAAACACCCTGTATATTACACTACATTATTTACATTTTGGCCATTACGCGAGACCGTTTTTTAAGCCAAATGAGACTGTTTATTGCATTAATTACAAACGAACTTTACAAAAATGTGGCTTTCTCACGACAAGAATTTGTCGCACATTTTTATTTCACTTGGCACGAGATGTTGGCTATATTTTTGTGTACTTTGAAGTGAAACGCAACAAGAGTTATAAACTCCAAGTGGCTAGCCCTACTAGCCTATCTTATCTTCCTCAATCCTTAGTCTTCTCAAATAAACAGAATAATTGCAAAAGAGCAGCTGGAAATAGCCATAATACGATCAGTTGGTACACTTTCTTTTAATTGTTATCTGTCCTATATCTCCAAAACTGTTTTTTTTTAGATAGGTTTACGTAATGGTAATTTAAAATTGCGAATTTTGTGTACAGCTGGACCTGTCGGCTTCCTTCGTGTCAATTCAAGAACAAGGTGATATTTAATTGCTGCAGCTGATAATAAATATGGGTACCAGCGCTCCTTGTCTAATCTGAAAGGCGAGAAGAGAAGGCCAAATGAAAACGCTACGGAGATATTCGATACCTGCCCGTTTCAACCTCCGTCGACCAGTTTACATGTGGGTACCTTTATGTCTGCATCTCACGGAAAAAAAAATAATTATGAAAAGGATTGAATGGTTTTTTTGCGATGGCTACAACAGGTAACGTTGAGAAAAGGACGTTAATACGGATGTCAGCACGACATTTTTCTCTGTGTTATACAGGGCTATTCATAAATATGAAGCAATATTTGAACCTCAAAAATGACCTATAAAATGATGTTAATTTAAATAATAACTCGTGTCCCATCTCTACTGATAAGAATTTTACAGCCCTCAGAATGTGGGTATGGAAATTTGTTTTTTTTTTTTGTAATAACTTTGGAACTATTTGACCAAATATTATAAAATTTTGAACATTTTCCTGTGACAACATACCCTTTGAACTGGTAATCACGAAAACCGGATACATCCACTCAATTTCCGGTTCCAGCAGTTGCAGGTCACATTTTCTGTTTTTCCATTTTTTTTGCTTCCTTAACACCAATTTTTTATTGCCTAAATCGATAGAGTAATCAATTTCGAATAAAAAACGCATAACCTTTAATACCCCTAAAATGGACCGTTTCAAAGATATTTTAATTTAAACTGAGGACTGCACAACGCTGAAATCAAAAAATAGGGATTTTGAATAAGTGGTATCCACGGCAACCAATGACCATGGTCACATAAATCCCTGCCAGGCATCTGTTAACTTTGATAAATTTTTATGAATTAAATGCTACGAGATCCATTTGGATTTATTCTAAGTTATGTTTGGAATCTGAGGTAGACTCTTTTATTAAATATTTTCGATTAATTGTCTAATAATTGTCTAATGTCAAAGTTGACAGATGCCTGACAGCGATTAGTAAGACCATGGTTATTTGATACCGTGGATATCATCCATCCAAAATCCCTACTTTTTGGTTTCAGCGTTGTGCAGTCCTCAGTTTAAATTAAACTATCTTTGAAACGGTCCATTTTAGGGGTATTAAAGGTTATGAGTTTTTTAATCGAAATTGATTATTCTATCGATTTGGGCAATAAAAAATTGGTGTGAAGAGAGCAAAAAAATGGAAAAACACAGAAAATGTTACCTGCAACTGCTGGAACCTGAAATTGAGTGGATATATCCGGTTTTCGTGATTACCAGTTTAAAGGGTATGTTGTCACAGGGAAATATTCTAAATTTTATAATATTTGGTCAAATAGTTCCAAAGTTATTACAAAAAAAACCAAATTTCTATACCCACATTCCAAGGGCTGTAAAATTCTTATCAGCAGAGATAGGACACGAGTTATTATTTAAATTAACATCATTTTATAGGTCATTTTTGAGGTTCAAATATTGTTTCATATTTATGAATAACCCTGTAGATACAGGGTATTCCGTTTTTATTGTTACAAATTTAAACAGGTGATAGGATATTCAATTCTAATACAAAACTTTCTTATAAACATGTATCGAAAAATGCTTGGTAAGGGAGCTACACGCCTGGAAGGGGGCTAATATATTTTTCCTAATATTTCAGAAACCATTTAAGATAAAATTACAAAATTTGGTACAGATGATAACCTTTATACACCTAAACGAATTCAAACATCAAATATCGAAATTTTTAATCAGGGGCGTATGAAACTGGGGGAGTTTAAGGTAAAAAAAATACCCTATTTATTTTGGCTTTAGTTTCTGGGTGCTTCCAGCAACAAAATCTTAAGTTCGATAGTTTATCACAGAAAAGTCTCTCTTGTGTTGTTACGACTTATTGTTTTTGAATAAAATTAATTTAAAATTTATGTTACACACCAATACAACATTCAAATAAATCAGAATTTACAGAATAATAAAAGCAAGAAATTCATATTTTTTAATCAACCTCAACTAATTAACATTACATTACAGTAACAATAATAACATTAATTAAATGAATTTGCCTAAATCTAAAGGAGTTGTTCAAAGTGACCACCATTTTGGTCAATGCATAACTAATGAAACTAAAGCCAAAATAATTAGGGTATTTTTTTTTAAATTTAAAAATTTCGACATTTGATGTTTGAATTCGTTTAGGTGTATAAAGGTTATCATCTGTACCAAATATTGTAATTTTATCTTAAATGGTTTCTGAAATATTAGCAAAAACCTATTAGCACCCTTACAGGGGGTGTAGCTCCCTTACCAAGCATTTTTCGATCATGTTTGTAGGAAACTTTTGTCTTAGAATTGAATATCCTATCACCTGTTTAAATTTGTAACAATAAAAACTGAACAAATGATCAGTACATGAAACCCTATTACAAGTAACCTGTAATAAACTTGTAACGGGTGTTTTTTTAATTTGGCGTCAAAGCTATCAATAAAAGTTCAGACGTTTCTGACATTTGACACCTCACCGTGCGTATTAAAAATTGTGGTCCGTTCACAACACATTCATATCACCGTCAACTATAACGCCAAATTTAAATAAACACCCGTTACAAAATTCGAAAATAATTACAATGTCATGAAATGAATATTTGACCAGATATAATTAATAAATGTATAATTAAAAATATGTAGGGTTTAAAGTTTCAAAACAACAATTTCAAGCTTTCAACTGCATGTAATATTAAATAAAATGCATTTAAATTAATATATTTGGACTAACACAGAACGTTTAATTATTATGTATTTATATTATTATCTACACAATTACATAATGTTTATTATGCATAACAATAATGACAAAGTGTCTTGTGTTTTAAAACTGTCGATATTAAAAAATGATTAGGTACAGTTTTTAATTTTTATACCAATTGGCCCAAATGCGTTTTTTGATCCTAGACCCGAAAGAAATGTTCAAAACTTATACAGGGTGAGCCAGAGCTCGCGGCCCAGAGAAAATTTTTAAGTAAGGTAAGATATCAGGAACATGAAAAAAATGTTTAAAAAATTTTGACATTTATTTTTTGACATTTGACATTTTTTATCTACTTAATGATACGGATGTATACCAGGTGAATAAAAAGTATGGAACCAAGCGTTTTTTTCGTAAACTAAGCACTTTACGAAAAAAATAATTAGTGGATCGTAAAGTACAATTAAAATGTGACCATTTATCAAGAATAGCATTTTTCTAAATTTTTGTTAGTTTTCGACCAATTCGGTTAAGTTCGGAAAATCTTCGTGATGAGCACAATTTAAATGAGAACAATTTATTAAAAAAAAGTACTGGCTAAAAACAATTTTATTTAATTAGAGGTTATTTTTAGATCATAATATTTAATTAAAAAAATTATCATGGTGGGTTGCCATATAAACAAAAAAAAATGTTTCCAAAACTCAAAACTAAAAGAAATTTCGAAAAATGTTATTCTTGATAAATGCTCACATTTTAATTGTACTTTACACTACACTAATTATTTTTTACGTAATGTGCTTAGTTTACAAAAAAAAACGCTTGATTCCATACTTTTTATTCACGTGGTATGTTTTATTTACAATTATTTAGTAAAGGCACAAAATTTTTGCCAATAAAAGCTACAAATAACATTGAACAGAGTTATAATTTAGGATACAGCTTTCTTGTTTTCTCTTTTAATAACCTATAGCAAAAAAAATATATTTTTACAACAGAAATAAATAGAGTCCAAGTTCAAAATTGAAACCCTCATAACTTTAGATAAAAAAATTTTAACATTTTTTCCATGTTCCTGGCATGTTCTCTGGGGCGCGAGTTCTGGCGCACCTGTATGTTCTTTCTCTTATGAGAATTTTTAAAAAAGTAAAGCTCAATAATATCGGAGTTATGGAAACATAACTTTGAGGGAAAATGAATGGAATTTTAAATAAGCTAAAGCACACAAAATCGATCCAAATAACGTTTAAATTTGTACTAGTCTATAGATTCTAGAGCAAACAGGAAGAAGTACCGAATTTTAGACGTTTTGAGGGCATCTCAACTTGTTAAAGTAGTCCAGATTTGATAATTTTAACCTTAACCTAGTGCTTTCTTTTGTTTACTATATTAAAAATATTTTCCTAAAGACGTGTGAGTGAATACCAATAACGTGCGTATTAAAAACACGTGTGTTCTATATTTGTAATAGTGTTAGTCATTAGTTACACAATTGTCACATCGGCGTTTTACAAATCGTCCTCGAATTTACACAAATAAAATAGCATTTTTATCATTAATCGTTTCGTCCTCATTATCCCAGCCAGATTACGGACATGAGTCACAAAAGGTAAAACAAAAAGTCCGATAAGATAACAACCAGGAACAAAGTCTGTCAGTATCAAACTGAAGGATAATACATCGAGTGTATGAACAGGAAAGCATAATTAAAGTGGCCACAGACACGCGAAATTTGCGATCGCGACTTACGATTAATCCGAGTTTTATTGTAATTTAAGTAATTTAACGAGACCTCGTTGCATAAAATTGCAAGCCGAAAAATCTCCTGCAGACGACAATGGCCGATAATGAAGAAAACTGTAGACCGTGAAATGCACACCCTCACTAGTTGCAGCACGTAACAAAGCTGGTTTCCGTACCAAACAATAATTTCCCATCAGAGAAGACGAAGGAAGCACGCAGCTGGAACGACGAATGACAATAAAAGGAGTGCATATGCCGAAATTCACCACGTCCGATTATATCTGCAGACTGTGACCGACACAGGTCACCTGTACGAGAATCAGGTGGTGAAGTCCTTTCTTGATTATAGGGTCAGCGGCCGACCCTGCTTAATTCTTACAAATAATAATCACTGGGCGATAAAAAAAAGTCATGTCGTGACAACTTGACAAATTTTATATCATTTTGTTCGTCTCAGTGAGACAAATCAAATGCACTAAAAAAATTTCAAAAAGTCCACACACTTTGAACCAAATAATTTTTTTCTAATTTAAACGAATTTAAAATACTTTAATTTTAAAAAATCATTACGCAATAACTATTAAGCCGAATTCCTTCAAATAAAAATTATTCTAATGGCCTTGCCCTTTAAGATGATATGAAATTTGAAATTGAAAATTGACAAAACTTTTCTTCGAAGAAGTTCGAAGTAAATCGAAATAATCTAAGAAAAACCGTAGGAGTAAATTTTTTTTTTCATCATTACCATCGTGTAGAGCATCCCTTTATTAGTTGTAATCCAAATTTTCAAAAAATATACCGAGTAGTTTTCAAGATATGATTTTTTGAAGTTAAGGTTTGCTATTCAGGTATTGCGCCATATAGGAGAAATGCATGTTAATCTTACTCAAAATTACATTTTTATAAAAGTATTTGTTTTATGACTCTTCTTTTGCTTAAAAATGGTCAACTTCACCTTCTTTGTTCTAATTAGAATAAACAAAAACTGTTTGTTTACTTAAAACAAATAAATAGTATCTGCGTACTAATTAAAGCAAATTAAGAGTTTTTTTTGTAAAAATGACCACTGATCATTGAGCAAAGAGGATCTAGAAGTTTAAGGCACGAGCTTTAAATATAAGGGCAAATCTTTTTCAAATCAAATCACTTTCTTTCCAGATTTCGACTTGTTCACTTTGTTCTAGCTTTCTGAACTTTTTTTGAAAATGTTCTGAGCAAATGCTTTCTCATCACTTTCGAGTGATGTTAAATGCAATAAGTCACCTGATTTATTTTGTTGGTACATTCTAAGATTAGCTTCAGTTAGCTTGTAGATAGTAGTTGTTGTGATAACAGTTGCACACGAAGCAACTGATTTATTGCATTCAACATCAGTAGAAAGTGATGAGAAAGCATTTGCTAAGAACATTTTCAAAAAAAAGTTCAGAAAGCTAGAACAAAGTGAACAAGTTGGAATCTGAATGGAAAGTGATTTAATTTGAAAAAGATTTGTTCTTATATTTAAAGCTACTGCTTTAAACTGCTAGATCATTTTTGTTCAATGATCAGTGATTATTTTTAGAACAAAAAAACTCTTTATTTGCATTAATTAGTACGCAGGTACTCTTTGTTTGTTTTAAATAAAGAAACAGTTTTTGTGTATTCTAATTAGAACAAAGAAGGTGAAATTGGCCATTTTTAAGCAAAAGAAGAGTCTTAAAATAAATACTTTTATAAAAATGCAATTTTAAATAAGATTAACATGCATTTCTCCTATATGGCGCAATGCTTGATTAGCAAACCTTAACTTCAAAAAATCATATCTTAAAAACTACTAGGTATATTATTTTAATAATTTGGATTCTTACTAATAATAAGATGCTCTACACGATGGTGACAAAGAGAAAAAAATTTACTCGTAGGGTTTTTCTTAGATTACTTCGATTTACTTCGAACTTCTTCGAACAGAGTTTGCCAATATGCAATTTCAAATTGCATGTCATTGTAAAGGGCAAGTCCATCCCTTTAGAATGGTTTTTATTTGAAGGAAATCGGCCTAATAGTAATTGAGTAATGATTTTTTAAAGTTAAAGTATTTTAAATTCATTTAAATTAGAAAAAAAATATTTGGTTCAAAGTGTGTGGACTTTTTGAATTTTTTTTAGTGCATTTGATTTGTCTCACTGATACGAACAAAATGATATAAAATTTGTCAAATTGTCAGGACATGACTTTTTTTTGTCACCCTGTGTAATCGAACTAAGAGTTTATCTCGCTGGCGCCAGCATTTGCATACTTTTATAAAAGCCTAGTTTCGTCATTAAACTCGACCTTTCTCTACGAATATTTATTTCACATAAAATCTACCCTCTAATGTGCTAATATCTATTCAAGACGCATTATGTAAAAATATTAAACACATGCTGCTACATTGTAGGGAACATGTTTTGTCTTCTTTTCGAAATATTTTCTTACAACTTACAAAAACCGGGATTTGCTAAATCTGACAGATATTTTAAGTGAAATACAGGCTGTCCCAGAGCTCAGTATTTCTTCGATTATTCTGACAGTACGAGCTGTCTGACACGAGACTAATTTCAGTGCTGAATTTAGTACCGAAATTAGTTGGAGTTACTAGAAGTTCTGACACGTAATTAGTACTGAAATAAGTCTATGAGCATGCGCATTGATCTTGCTAAAGACCGAAGGGACTGTCAGTTGTCAATTTTAAGGCCCGTCCGGAGCAAACTTGGCTTAATTTAATTGAATCTCCCTTAGTGGCATACTTCTGGACGCTCTTGGATCAATTATTTCCAGAAGTAGTGCCTCTTCATGTAAAATTTCTCCAACTTTAACTCCATTTTTTCCTTCCATCAGAATTCATCGTCCTTTTGAATTATTTCTCTTTTCAATAGATTTTCTCCAGTCCACACACATGACAAAACATTTTTGCTTTTTGGTTACGTGCAGCTGGATCTGGATTTGATTTGATAAAACCAGTCATGATTTTTATTAATTTCGAAAACACTTTCGGATTGAATTTTCCAAAACGTTATTAGTTTCTTTTTTATGACTTCCTCGGGTGTATATTTTTGTTTAAAAGCTGTATACGGACATTTTATTTCTACAATAATTTCTTCGTTTTTAATGATACCGTCTGGCAATGCTCCCAAAAAAAAACTTTCCTGTCAATAAATAAACCGCAGCGTTTAACAATTTTATCTTCCCTTTTTTCAGCACTTAGTTTCTTCTCCAACGCGCGCGTTTTGAATTTATTTAATTTTACGAGTTTTTGATATATATATTTTTTTGTACTAAAATTAAGATTTAAAAAAAAAACAAGAACATGGGTCAATTATTTTTAATAAAGATTCAGAATATGCAATAAAAAAATATGTACAACAACCCAATTGTAATGAAATTATAATTTTCATTTACGCGAAAGGTAAAAATTAAATTGTGAAGCAATTTTAAAAATCTCTAAAAACTTCTTTTACAAATTCATGACATTTATGTCATCAGCGGGTGTGGTTGTAAATTTGGGTCTAATTGTTTGCGGTTACATTTTATGTGGGGGTTGCAAATAATCTTGTGCTCACTCGATTTTCGATTCCAAATCGTCCTACCTCTGTAGAGGTGTTATTTATAAATATTTTTTTACCGGACTTGAAATTGTCACCTTAATATACAACAATCTACATTTTGATTGTTTTAAAAGTTTGAATAAACGTCTTAAAATGTGTGTTTTTAATATGCGCACTTTTATTTAAACTTTCTCTACCTTTATTACAATTTGTAGATAACCTATCGCAATTTTAAAGCAGTCAAAATGTAGAAAAAAATATCTCTTTCACATGCTACCAAATTCATAAAAATATCTTTAGTAGTTTTTGAAATACAGAGGTAGACATTTACATTGGAACTCTCATAAGAGATTTTGCTCCGGCCGCCATACCGGGACATTCAATTCCCTACAACTCTGAAAAAATATTACAGATATGTCATCTGAAAGTATTCTTAAATGAGTTATATAAAATTTATAGCCAAGTTTAACATTTGCGAATAATTCTCTTTAATTAAAGAGATCGAAAAACGTTAGATTTACAATAAATACAGTCAAGGGGTTGTAGAAAATAAAATTTTCTTGAAGAGAATGTTCAAGAGATTTTTATCTCCAACCGTTTTTGAACGTTGAAATAGGCTAAATGGAATTGCAGTTTAATGTCTGGTATTAAAAAAACTACATTAGTTAGCTTTGAAAAATAAATATTTTGGAGTTTTGTTATGTAACATGTATCTGCAATTCCATTCAATTGAGGAAACTATTTAAAAAATGTTGAGGGACGTTAGTTAATTCACCACTTATTTTTTAGCATTACTTTAAAATTTGTGATATTTTGTTATATTTATTCTTTGTTACATTTTTCATATTTTAGTTGACAAATTCAACAATATTACTCTTTATTTTACAAAATCGGTTCATTAAATTAAAAATTAGATATTAAAGTAAATAATTAATAGAAAATGTATTTTGAAGATAAACTATTGATTTGAAAACAATAACAAATAATAACAGATTTTCTGCAATAAATTGTTCATTTTTAAAATTTATAATATTGTGGGGGATTTAATACGTTTCTTTTGATAACAGGCCGTGGTAGCATAAATACAATTTCAAAAAATTACCCTTGAACATTTTTCTAGTTTTAGACAAAAGCTCGTAAAGCGTCTTAGTTCTAAGAATATCCATATTAGGTTTTATGAGTCTATCATGGACCGTTTATCATTTATGGGCAATTTTAAGAAGGAAAAGTACCATTTTTGAAAAATCACAACGGCTTTGCTAGAAAGAAAAACTGAATAAAAACAATTCAACCATTTTTACTGAGTCTGGTCCTAAATTATTACGGTTGAAATTCGATCAATCTTTTGCAACTACTGCAGAGTGATGACATTCGCAAAATATCAAAAAACTTGATTTTTTCAAATGAAACACCCTGTATGTTATTACTTTATCGTGTAGAGCTTTTAATAAGCTTTCTAAAAAACCTAGGGTTTGGAGGTCTAAACTTTACTTGTTTTATTGTACACCCTTTATCTAGCAAAGCCGTTGTGATTTTTCATAAATGGTACTTTCTCTCATAAAATGGCCCATAAATGATAAACGGTCCATCATAGACCCATAAAACCTAATATGGATATTCTTAGAATTAAACATTCTTTCAAATAAGCGCATAATATACCGGGTGTTCCATAAGAAAAAATATAACTTTGTTGCGTCACCCTATATAGGAATTACCTATAATGACAAAAATATTTTTGGACCATAGAAAAAATGAATGTCTATCGTCCAAAAGAAAGCGCATTTCATTATTTTCTTTACTGTCAAAGTAATCGAAGATATACGGTGCTCTGGGACACCTGTATGTTTACTGGCCAAAGCAGATTAGAAGAAATAATTTAATTATAATTAATTCCGATTTATGGCTCAATTTAGTTAACTTGGTTAAACATCTGATTAGTGATTAGAATGGAGCAAAGTCTATTAGATACTACTGAACACGCTGCAAAGCTCTTTAACATTATAATGAAGTGTCTTCTACTAAACTGGCATAAAGTGAATCATAACGTAATTAGGTGATTTGCAAATTTAGCACTTGAACATTTTTCTCGCATATTTTTATGCATAATTGCTCGTGCATAAGATTGTCGACTGTATTTAAGTATAATAAATTATGGAAATTTATGTGTATTTTTTATGTAAATTGCTACGCCTCTTTCGTTGAACCTCAGTCCTGTGGAACAACTGTAGTCATTGATATTAATTGAATCATTATTAAATTATGGTCTGAACATGTTTTACTAAGTAGGATTAAATTGCATTTTGTTAGGTACAAGATTTTTAAACACCACACACTTAAATAAATTAAATACATACATGATGCACACTTAGATTAAACAACAACAATGTGAAAAATGTTTGAAATGTTTGCTTAATAATATAATACACTACACATTTTGCAAGATGAATCAGACAAGAGATGAAATATATCTTCAAGCTCCATGAGCTTTTGCAGTTTTTCTTTTTCGATGTTTTGTCTCACTTAATTCGTTTGTTGGGCATCTGCTTGGCGTTTTACGTCATTTAAATACGTCACCAAGATGCAAAGCTCGTGTACATTACTTAAATTAAATAAAGATGTAAGAATACAATTCATTCTCTACCACAAATGTAGAATCTACAACACATAGTTCGAAATAAAGTTAATGTTTTTTTTAATCTTGTAGTTTTATACATCTACATAGCATCTCGCTAAATAATTAATTTTGCCCATAAACCTACCTCAGTGATTTTCTCGAAGGGAATTTTATGCTCTATAAAAAGTTCTATAAAATTTTCCTCTATCTAACCTTTCAGCGTATTCACAAATGCTATCTTCAAAATGCAGATAGCACAAAACTTGATTGAAAGCTCGTCAATTTTCTCACAGTGGTGGCTCTCAAAAAATGTAACTGTACTAAGTGGATATTTTTTTGGTTAAATTGTGTAGATGGAGTTAAAACAATCCAAAGCATGTATAAGACAATTAAAATACACCTAAGAAGAGCGAATTTGTGAAAGGCGATGGTTTCAGTGTAGCAAGATTTACATACTAGACAAAAAAACGATTAAAAAAAATTAATGCCTCTATTAATAAAACATGATAGCTCCAACTCTCTCACCCCGTGTAAAAATTAATTTAACTTACTCTCTCGCAGTAGCAATTTTGGACATGCTAAAAGTGAAAAACAATAAAATGCGGAGAATAAGCAAAGATAGAAAACGAAAATTTAATCAAAAAACTATGGATCGCGAAACTTTCATGGCAGAAAAAGGCCTAAAAGTGACTAAATTTTATGTTTAAAAAAACCTTAACCAAGGTCCTTTGTATTTCAATTTCAATTTCAATTATTGAATCTGACACTTCTGTCATTTCGCGTCATTGTGATTCACATTCTTTAAGAAAATCAAACGAAAACGATAGAAAAACGAAAGGAAACGTTACTAGTGATTTGAAAGAGGCAAAAGGAATAGGATAGGAGGAAAGCCAAAGAATGTGTAATTTAATTTAATTGTTTAATTTGAGGTTATGACATGAATTTATTATTTCTATGGACTTAACAAAAAATAGATGTACCCACTGAACTAACAAAACATAGATTTCCAGTTTATTAGCAGAAAAATTGTGAAATCAGATAGTACGAGGTTTAGAAGGAGGCGAAATAAATTTAAATAAATATAAATAATAAAATAAATATAAATTTTGAGAAAATCCGATCAGGTAGTGTAAGGTATAAATTTATATATTTATAGTGTGAGTTCTACTCGGGGGCGAAGCTCCCAATAATTTCGACATTTTTTGAATCGGATAGTATGAGTTCTACACAAGGGGGCAAGCAACATTTGAACACGAGAGGATTTGCCCGTTTACAGCTATTCAAAATCTTTATAAATTGTGACAAAATCTGTTAGTGTGAAGTTTAGAAGGGGGCGAGCGGCAAAGCCGCGATCCCCCTTTACAAATTTTGACAAAATCTGACAGTGTGAGGTTTAGAAGGGGGCGAACGAACGAAATCTGATAGCCTCCAATAGTCTCCCCTTTTGCAATACGTTGTTTTAAAGAATTCTCGATTAACATTTTTTTTAATATTTTTTGCCAGTCTAGATTTTTTTTAATGCGGTACATCCGACACTTTCCTAGTCTCCCCAACTGTCTTTTGTAGAACGACGTTTTGAAAAGTCAGAATTGACATTAAATTTTTTTAAAGTAAGCATTTTTTTAAGAAATTTTTAGATATTTTTTTGCAAGTCTAGAAATTTTTTAATTCAGTACATCTGACACTTTCTTGGTCTCCCCATCTGTCTTTTGTAGCATGATGTTTTGAAAAGTCTGGATTGAAAAATTTTTAAATTTAAGCATTTCTTTAAGAAATTTTTAAATGTTATTTTGCAAGTCTAGAAATTTTTTAATCCATTACATCGACACTTTCTTAGTCTCCCCAACTGTCTTTTGTAGCACGAAGTCTCGATTGACACTTTACTAAATAAAAGTGAAACTCTTAATCAAATCCGACAGGATTTGACCACATTCACTAGTTGGTTTTTCTAATTTTTGCAAGACCTAAAACCACAACTGGTCCTACATTTAATCTACATTTTAGATGTTATAATTTTATTTTTGGTATCACGTCTCACTTGTATAATGAGTATATCTACTATAATTTTTATAAATGTACCAGCAAACCATGTTATATTCAAGGCTATTAGGGTCAGAGTGGTGTTTTTTGTTAATATATTTTTGCTCCAAATGCATTTGTTCAATTATTTAATTAAAACCCTCTCTCATAACAACTTTATTTAATTACTGAGACTTCAGTTTTTTTCCCTTCTAGAGACAGCTTTACTTGAGTTTAATCAAAAAACATCAATAGTTCATGTGCTTTGAAATTTTTAAACCGAGTGCACCCTATGCCAATACTTTTTAATCTAATATCGATAACATAATAAAAATTAATTTCAAAGAGTTTTATGAATGAGAAGAATTTTTTCCAATTATGACTTCGTGGAAAACAACATTATGTACGTCAATCGTTATCAGGAAATTGAAGGGAATGAAGGTGCGTTTCATCGTGAACCCAAAAACTGCAATTCAGAGCGTAAATCTTAGAATCTGCGTATTACGTATCCAAGAGCGTTGCCCTGGATACACCAGAGGGGTCCACCGAGTACGGCTCAATTCAGAACTCCACGTGTATAAGGGGGAAAACGAATGACATCGCTTAAGGCCAGTTCACAGTATCGTTTGATGCGTCTTTCATGTTACCAAAGTCGCATGGGTAATATGAATGTAATACCTGTCAGGGATTAGTCACATTTAAAAAACGTTGCCAGAAGAAGTTTCAACACGTTTGAAATTTAGTCAATACAGCAGAGTCATTGCTGAATCATTAGTATAATTCTTATCATGTTACAGGGAGCAACATGAAAATTGAATTTGGTTAAGTGTCGCATTTGTGTTGAACTCCTGCTGCAGCATACAGGGTGTTTGCGGATTGCGAGCAAATATTTTAACTACTAAGAGAATTTGTTATGAAAAGTCGAATGAAGACCAAACAAATTCCGTATCCAAATTTTATTTTTGCAATTTCCCCCCTATGATTTTCACGAGCCGTTCAGTGTGTCTGTCCTTGTTAGTTGCAAGTAAATAATATCAATGAAAATAAATTGTATTGAATGTTGACCGTGAAAGTTTTTATACAGAAAAAAGGAAACTTTTTGTCCAAAAAAATTATCACTTGTTCACACGTGTCAGTTTAGTTAGTCGTTAATGCGCTTTCGGTTTGAAATCAAGTCATTATGACCAACTACTCAAACGCCAAATTAACTAGTGAACGGACATCACTTCCAAGACCGATTTTCACTAAATGTTTGGGCAGCGATCATTGAAGATCTCCAAATTGGACCCCACATATTACCTCAACATTTAACTAGTGCCGTTTATCTTGATTTTTTGGAAAACTGTTGTCCGATCTGGTGGAGGACGTGCCCTTGGCGACACATGCGGTATTTACAAGTGGAGCTCCATCAGATTATGAAAAAGTCGTCACCAATGGTTTGAACAATCATTTTCCCTAGAGATGGATTGGTCGCCAATGACCACCGCGGTCACCAGATTTAAATACGTTTGTTTTTTTGGGGGTTCACATGAAACAAGGAGTGAATTAGTGTAAGCAGCTCAAATTTATACCTTCGAAGGGCTGTGTGTGCCCGAAGAGTACAAGAAGTGTGCATTGCCAACGAATGACCACATTTCGATCAATTTTTTATAATAGCAAGTATTGACCCACTAACATTGACCCTAATGTAGCGATAATTTTTGTCTTTACGCTGTTTACGTTCCAAAGTTTTTTCTTATGAATGATTGTAAACATGGTATTAAGACATAGGCGGGGACGGGTTTTCAGCCTCAATTTATTTGTAATTTTAACTCAGAAATGTTGTTTCTTTTGACGAGTCCTATTAGTGGTTAAAATATTTGCTCGCAATCCTCAAACACCCTGTATAACACTGCACACCAACCTCCCGTGAGATGAAACCGCTTGTTTCTGCTGCTCTATTAATATTAAAAATCCCTTGTACCTCCAAAGTCCCATTCGGTTCAAATGAGAAAATTCTGCGTTGCACTCAGTTAAAACAACAATTCGCCGTTTATTTTTTATGATTTTCGGAGCGGAAAGTATTCATCGTTGGGTTATTTTTTTTTAAGTTCAACACTCTCTTGTGTATTTCATGTCAAAAGAGCAATATTTAAGATGAGATGTAGAGCGTGAAAAGATCTGTCAGGATCGAGAGGGGATGATGAAGCGCAGAGGGAGCTTGATAACCCAAGGCGTGAATTTGAGAGGTAATCAAAGAACGAAATTGTTTTTTGGTGCCGATCAAAATATTCGGCATAAAATTATTGCTTTAAAATGTTTTCACAATCGCTATCCTAAGATTAGGATGTTATAATTAGTGCAGGACACGATACGATCTTTTTCGCCAGCAAAGGTGAGGGTTTAAGCATACCGAGAATGGCGAAATGAAAAATAAAATGCTAAATTATAATTTATAAAAATTGTAACATGTGGTTACGATAATAACCGTGCAAAACTCATAAATATGCATTTTTCTAAAGAGTTGTTAATACATTTCCATAAATTTGCGAAAAAATTCTAACAAGCTCTTGAAGAAAAATGCACGATTCTATTACAGCCTGTGATCAAAGTAAACCATCTGCAATATTTATAAGATAATGAAGACTTTAATTGTAAATGGTGCTGAATTAACTTAGCTCCGTTTTTTTTTCACTTTTAACGCCTTTGAAAAGTGCGAGGTTATGAATTTATAAAATGAAAATGCCTCTTTTTCTTTTATGCCTCACTTATTCTCTTCCTGCCTTTGTAAATATTTAATTAAAAGCACAAACAGAAGTAATTTGTGCATTTTTGTAAGACCGGAGGCATAGTTTTTGTCCATAAAATGAAAATGGAAAATTTAATTATTAATTTTCTAAAAGAAAATTGCACTTTTCAGCTCAGACGTGACATGACATTATCCCGATTTGCGGATTAAACTTTATTATTTATTCCGGAAAATTATGTCAGAATGAAAACTTTAAGATCTCCTAGCGAACATAGAAGTTTTACTAATTAGAAACATATCTTATGATTATGAAGCACTAAAAGCAACAGGGAAAGTTACAATAAAATCAGAAATTTATTTTAAAATAAATATTTTAAAATATCTGTTATAATTACGCATCCACATAATATGTTTATAGTAGATGTAAAATTCGAACTTTTTTTTTGTATTATTTTTCCGAAAATGAAATTGTATGAAATTCATATTGCACAACAGTGAATAAAATCAATTCTCATTCCAGACTAGTGTCGAAATCTTCTTAAAGATTAAATTTAATTTATTTATACGAAATGTTTGCAGATCATTTGTTACTCGATTTGCTATATACTGATGAAATATGTGCTTGTTGTGGGGTGTATATTATTAAAAAATAGTACTCATTCTTATGCAATTTTAATAATAAAGCAATAAAGCGAATTTATTCTTAACATTATTTTCATCACTTACTTTCAGTTGCTTTCCAAATTACGTAATTCTGTTAGTTCATGCAAATTTCCGTCTGTTGACTTGAAGAGTTGGAAATTAAATTAATGTTTTGTTTTTATAAAAGATGCAAACGCATTACTCTTATCTGTCTTTATAAAAGTAAGGGTTGAATTTTAACGAATAAAATTAAAGCTGTTCAAACACAATACAGTATATTTTAATTTTGTGCAAATTATTCAGCTATTTAATAAACTATTCACCAGCTTAACTTTGTTCTCAGACTGCGCTTTGTTGCAATAGTGTTTCAGACTAACTAGTTGGGGTGCAGGTAATATGTGGAAAAACCCTTATTTAGGAAGTTGGTCCGGATTCGAAAACACACGTTTCTTCAAAATTGTCTCTTACCGAAATTTTCCTCAATAAGTATAGATTTTAACGTATACATTAAATGTTGAATATAATAATTTGTAAAATGACAACTGAGCAAATTTTAGAGAAAAAAATGCGCGCTCATGTATTTCATTAGCTTACCAAAATTTTTGTGATTTACTTTTAATTTTATTAACAAATAACTAGTTTCTTCCATTTTTTATATCTATTTTTTATTACTTCTAAACAAAGCAAAATAAGTGTACCTAATAATAATAATAATAATAATAATAACTGTACTGTACAGTATGTCCTCGAATTAAGTTTACAATAAGAAATTTTTTATCTTTTAATTTACGTCAAAATTTCAAAGGAAAAACATTTTTTGCTTCACTTGAAACCAGCAAGTCTGTAAATATTACTTGTGGGACAAATAGTTAATTTTTCTCTTGATTTTGGGCTTGTAATAACACTAGAAATTGTAATAACACTACAAATAATAACTTGTTTTAATATACCTTTAATCAAATTGTTATGTTTATGTTTCTTTACCTTTAATTAAACAAATATATTTTTTTTATCACGTCACGATTTTTTGTAAGAGACGATAATTCTCCTGCTCTCTGCACAATTACTTATGACTTCGATTTAAAATTTCTTTAAAACTCAAATTGTTGCTAAATTTTTGCAAAATGATCACCCGATGGACTTAAATGGGTCTTAAAATATATTTCATTGATTCGCATTTGGACTTCTTTTCTTAAAATTTAGGCAGTATGAGTAACGAACAGGACAAGCGTTTTCATAAAGATCTGAAGGGTTTTCAAAGATCGGCACAGCAATTTTTGAAATGAAAATATGTTAGTAGATTACTGTTGGACTTTTATAAAGAAAACTGATCCAAAAAAGTATAAAAAAAAAACAAAGTAAAATAACTCATTTTTGTTAATTACATACGTGCGTTTTCATCAAGATCTGAAGAGTTTTCAAAGATCGACACGAAGGTTTTTGGAATGAAAATATGTTGTAGATTACTGTTGGATTGTTATAAAGAGAACTGATCCAAAAAAGTATAATAAAAAAAAAAGTAAAATAACTCCTTTTTAATTTGTTCTTTGGCGGTTTTTGCATTTTTGTTAATTACGTATTTCCTCTAAACCTAAGGTGATGAACTTTCTTAAATAGTTTTTTTTGAACTCAAAATCTATAAGAAATTATAACTTTCAGCTAAGGTATAAAAATCGTGTAAACTAGTATAATTTTTTCTCTGCGTTTTAAATTCAGGCAAGTTAAATAACAAAAATGTTTGTGAAAAAACATAATTTTAATAAATGGCAAATCCAAAAATCAGCTTTATGAAAAAACAGTCATATTAGGTAAGATACCTTGAACATGGAAAACATATTAAAAAAATTCTATCTATAAAAATTTCGAAGTTATGAGAGTTTAAATTTTGCACTTTGACTCTATTTATTTCTGTTGGAAAAATAGTTTTCCGGGTTTTTTGCTACAAGCTTTTCGAAGAGAAAACAAGGAAGCTATATCCTAAATGGTAACTCTGTTCCATGTCAATTGTGGCTTTTATTGGCAAAATTTTTGTACCTTTACTAAATAATTTTAAAAAAACATATACAAGATCATCAGTATCATAAAAAAATGTCAAATGTCAAAAAATTAATGTCAAAATTATCTTATCTTATTATATTATCTTACTCACCCTGTATAATAACGATAATGACATTTCATGTATTGTATTATAAAGCGGTTACTTTATTAAGCCTCCATGTGTATGCATATCAGATCTAAATGCAACCTCATAAACGATACAAGAGGGCTCATTTGTAATTTATTAATGAAAAATGATAATTATAAAAAACCCTGGTTTTATTTAAAATTCTTTCATTGATTAATTTCGTCTTCCTAAACAAATCTGGCGAGTGTGATATTTGATGCTTTTTAACATCAATAATTTATAGCAAATGCAGCGTTTCAAACCAGCAAACCGATGATAATTTTTAATAATCTGTATCAAATGGGAGAAATGTCTTCCAAGGTCGTTAATAACATTAAGTAATTGTCCATAGCAAATAAACACGTGTCTAGCTTATAAGAGGCTGTGACAGCTGGTCCATTAATTGATATGCTAATGCCCGATCACAGAAGGCAAGTTGATGTGCCACGTGCCGCCGCATTTTACTAACTCAAATCACCTGGTCCTCGCTAGTGGCCACAAATAACCAAAAAATGCCTCAAAGCAACAACTATCTACATGTGGATGTGAGGAAGGATTCGAAACAGTGCTAAATCTCTATCAAGGACATCTGCTTAACACTAAATAAGATTATATAAGACAACTTCTAAACCGTGAAACCGCTCATCAAATAAGTAAAGAAGTGTCTTCACACTTTGCAAATTAGAACTTTATTTACTTTAATAATTTTAAAATAATTATTTAAGTATCACGTAAGCAATGGAATTGTGATTCAAGGAGGGCCATGGAAGTTTTCGCTTATGTTTTTTATTAATTTTGACCATCGCCATCTCGATAGAAACAATCCTTTTCCCGCCTGAGTATTTTTTGAGTTTAACTGATTCTCGTTGGCGCTTTAATCTACGGAAATTTTTTGACACATCTAGGTTTTAAGCTTGATAATATCCTTTCCAGCTTTTATTAGTTGCATTATTTTTCTTTATTGATTAATAATAATTAATAATAGTAATCCCCATAACTAAGAAAAAAATCACTGCTCCAATGCATTTTTTTACAAACTGCCCAGGCGGAATATTGATATATTTCATCAAAAAGCGGAGATTTTGAGTAATAGAGCTACTCGCAATTACTGATCAATGGAGCTACTTAAGCTTTTTCCGGTAGATTAAGTTTAGATCAGATCAAATTTCAGGCAAGCTGATTAATTAATATAAAAATAATATAATACAGGGTGATTCAGCTTAAATGACCCACTTGACCTCTCTTGGCAGACAACCCATAATACATAAAGCAATTATTCCTTGATTCATATTAGAATTTTGAAAGTTTCATGATTCAAAGTTTGCTATTCGACACGCACGTGTAACAATACATTTCAATCAATGGCAATTTTTCTAATAAAAGCAATTTTATTTCAAACATCACTAAACACAACATTATTAATAAAGTTTGGATTATTTTCTAATTGTTCCCAAATAAAATAACAAAAATCTAATCTACGAGGGAAGTCAGCATTTTGTAGTTTTTGCACTAACTGCATGCGATAGGGATGAAATTTATTAGTTTTTAAAATTATAGAAACAGAAGATTGGCTTATTCTCATTTCTCTTCCAATTGCTCTTTGCCAAATATGCCGATTTTGTTCAACAGTTCATGTTAAAATGAAAACCTGATTGCGTACAAGATGGTTTTATAGGACCAGGGAAATAAAAAACATTAAATTCATCGCGACGTTTCATTACTTTTATTGTATCTTCTTCAGGCGAAGAATTCTCGTTGGTTCAGCGTGTGAAGCTTGGCAGAAGTCAAGGAAGAACACAAAATGGAGAAGTTAAAATGAAATTTTATCTTCTAGATAATAAAAAATACATCAATTGTTGTTTATCTGTGGTTGTTAGTTGCTCTCTCTGACGCCTCGACGCTAAATGGCTCTCAAAGATCAAATTCAATTTTATCGTCTTATATAATAAATAATTATTTTATCAATTCTATACATCAAAAGTTTATTTTTTTAGATAGACAGTTTATCAGTCTATGACATGCAAAAATAAAAAGTAGGGTGTTCCTTTAAAATTTTTTAAGTTATTTAACTTTAAAGAAACTTTGACATTTTTTTAACTTTTCGACTGCAATACATTTAAAAAATGTTATAGTCTTAAAGTTCGTACTTTCCTCTTTACAGTTGTAAAAAGAAATTTTTCCAGCTGTCTTAACTTTTTGTGTACTGCCAAGAAACATACTGTGTTTCATTTAAAAAAACATAAGTTTGTATTGTAACTTATTTTTGGGTCCCCATGTATAATCAAAAATATTTTGCTGAAATGCCTTCTAGAATATAAATAAAGTCTACAAAATATCAAAATTCCCAAATAAATAATAACTGAGCTACAGAAGACCGGAGCTGAGATGAATCACCCTGTATAGCCTATTTCTTCTTCCGTAAATTTCATCTCATTTAAATTTCAACCTCAAGACCGTAAACATCCTGTGTAAAGGTTAATAGTTGTACCAAATTTTGTAATTCTATCTATAATGGTTTTTGAAATATTGGAAAAAATCCATTAAAAAATGCACCATCAAGTAAGGTAAGATACCAAGAACATGGAAAAAATGTTTAAAAAATTCTGTCAAAAAATTTTGCCATTTATTTTTTGACATTTGATATTTTTTTATATCTATTTAAGGATACTGATGATCTTGTATATGTTTTTTTACAATTATTTAGTAAAGGGACAAAAATTTTGCCACTAAAAGCCACAAATGACATTGAACAGAGTTACAATTTAGGATACAGCTTCCTTGTTTCCTCTTTTAGCCAAAAAATTAAGAAAATTATTTTTTCAACAGAAATAAATAGTCAAACTGCAAATTTTAAACCCTCATAAGTTTGAAATTTTTATAGATAAGATTTTTTTTTAATTTTTTCCATGTTCCTGGTATCTTAACTTATATGGCATTTTTCTCTGGGTCGCGAGTTCTGGCGCACTCTGTATAATGTTTTTCGATACATGTTCATAAGAAACTTATCTAAAACTGAATATTCTATCACTAAATTAAATTTAAAAAAATTAAATTTGTAACAATCAAAACACCTGTATAATTATAATAAGCTGGATTTAGGGTCATTTTTGCTTATAAGCTTTAATACTATGCTCTTTACAACGGCCAGTTGAGCGGCACACGAACTTCTATTCATTTTGTAGCAATATCATGCAGTAGCAGTTGTGCCGCTTTATTGAAAAATGATCTCAACTATTGTATAAGTAGTACCCCCCTTGGACAAACCCTCAGCCTCACAAGAAGATTTAACCTACTATACATATCTGATAATTTTCTAACATCTTTTCACAAATGTAATTAAATCGTTACCTCTATTTTTCAGACATTTTGTTATGCAAAAAACCAAAGGGTCTTTTTTGCTCCTCATTTGATTTAAATGCGTTTAGAAATAATTAAAATCATTTCTACACAGGCTTGAGGTAAGTAATAATAATATTTCACGCATTTTAGTTTGACACTTGTTTAAAAAATACATAGTATATTGATTTGGCGGCGGAAAATTTTTATTTACAAAAACTAATGTAGAAAGTAAACTGGTAACCAATCCACCTGTAAATTTCAATTTATTTCTGAAAATAGGAAAATACCCGTATAGAACGTGTATCAGAACTTAAAAAATTCTATGTGTCAAACATTTTCACATTTATTGTTTGACATTTGACATTTTTTTATTTCTATTTAATGATATTGATGATCTTATAAATGTTTTTTTATAATTATTTAGTAAAGGTTGTTTAGTATAGCTTTCTTATTTCCTCTTCCAATAGGCTGTAGCAAAAAAACTTGGAAAATTATTTTTCCAACAGAAATAAATAGAGTCGAAATTTTTATAGGTATCTCACATGGCATGCGACTTCTGGCGCACCTGTATAAATAAAGATTTCAATTTTTGTCATTTATATTATATTATTTCTCTTACCAAAACTGAAAATTTAAATTAATGATAGATCATTAGATTTTTGCATAATATGATTCTTTTATCCGTTGATATTGTGATGTTAATTTCGTCATGACACAGTGAAAAAATGAGCAGACAAAAGCTTTGATTTTCCACCATCGGAGTAACACTAGTTCACAGGGTCTCTGGTCATCACTCAATCATTACACAAACTGGCTGTCAAAGTGCCACACACGGAAACCCAGATTCCCCCAGATAATGCATAAAACATTCAAACATTGTAATTTATAATAGAAAATTTCCCTGATTGTATCTGGTCCATTTTTCAAGCATATGCGTGCGATGCCTTAAATTCACTCATTTTAAAGCCTAGACTGCGATATGGCCGTTCCGCATAGTGACGTTCGTTAATGTTCTATTCCAGAACAGAGGCATTATTATAATTAAGTGCTATCTACGCATAACATCAACATTGTTAAATTGTTTTCAGTTTTTTAACTTTTTATTGCTCGAAAATACGAGTACAGCAATTATTGATGTATATTGCGAACGATAAACCAAATCTTAGTTTTTACAACCGTCTTAGAAATTAGCATTAAACAAACACGAAAAAAATGCAGATGACTGACTTATTTGGCAAATTGATACGGTCACACGTAATGGCAAATATAAGTTATTGCAACTTTCGGACTAAAAGGCAGCTGATCAGCAGGTGGACTCTAGATGATTGAACTTTTCTGAATACCTGGAAGGTATGCGGCCACCATGAGACCCGACGACATGTGCGAGTCGATCGACGACTCGCCAAGGTGCTAATTTCTTTAATTTCGGCAATTTACGACCTTCTGTCACAGATGCTATTCAAACTTGCACATGTTATTTTAAAGAGAATATTTTATATATCAATTATAAAGCATTACAGGACCTATAGGGATTTTGCAATCAATTTTAATCCCTACAATATTCTTTTAAATTTTTTCTACTCCCACATCTAGAACACGGATTATCGTATACAAGGTGATTCTTTTAAGGCCTATATAAGAAACTTTTTAACGTCTAATGCAGATAGCAATTTGAAATTTTGTACACAACTCAAATCGGCCAGTCCAAGTTCAATTAAATTATTTTCAAAATGGCTGAACTTCCGGAACTACGAGAAATTGGCGCCAACTTTGAAATTTTGAATGGTCACCACTTATTTTTATTGCATTTTTGAATTCTCCTCTTCAAACTGAGTAAAATCTACCTAGTTGTTAGTACTTTATCATATGTCAATTTTTTGCTCAAAATTTTCATTTGCAGGGGTTTATTAAAAACATCACAGCTCTTGAACCGTTTGCGATAAGTGAATAATTTTTTCTGCATTCGATAACTAAAGGTTCGAAGAGTTTCCTAAAATTTTCAAAATTGTTAACTGTCAAATTGCAAAGCTTATATGATTTTTTGAAAATGATATTTAACAAACAGCTATAACTCAGTTTTTGCGAATAAAATGACCCATTTTCTCATCGGCAATCGAAAGTACATCGATTTGTAGAAGGACTTTTATCAACATGTCCTATACCGATCTCTTAGTTTCTGAAATAATCACGAAAAACGTGTTTTTGTTTTTTATTTTTGTAGTCAATCACGTAGGCTTTGGAAAATGATCAATACGTCTTAAAGATTTAGTCTACACAACACCCATCCGGAATTACGAAGAATTGAGGTAAGGATCGAGACGGCATTTAATAATCTTCAACTAAATGAAATAATGGAAGCCCCTCAAATCAGTTCACCATCGAGTTTTGGCGTTTGAAAATAGTAAACATATCAAACATCTGTATTAATTATGGTATATCTTTATTGTATTTTTCCAAAGCCTACGTGATTAACTATAAAAATAAATAAAAATAAAAAAATAACATGTTTTTTGTGATTATTTCAAAACCTGTAAGAGATAGATATAGGACATGTTGATAAAAGTCCTTCTACAAATTGATGTACTTTTGATTGATTGATGATTATTTTCAAATCATATTAGCCTTGCATTTTGACAGTCGTCAATTTTGAAAATTCTAGAAAACTTTTCGAACCTTTGGTTATCGAATGCAAAAAAAAATATTCACTTATTACAAAGGGTTCAAGAGCTGTGATGTTTGAATGAACCCCATAATTTTGACCAAAAAATTGACATATGTCAAAAACTATGACAGATAAGTACTAACAACTAGGTACATTTTACTTAGTTTAAAGAGGAGAATTCAAAAATGCAATAAAAATAAGTGGGTACCATTTAAAATTTCAAAATTGGCGCCAATTTCTCTCAATGTTGCGGATGACGCTTAACCTAAAAAACAATGTTGACATGAGAAAATATCCCAAATTGTGTAAATCTGATGGTTATAAACCAAAAAAGTCGAAAACAGCAAATTAAAGAATTCTTATCGTCTGCTCTTAACAAGGAATACCTATTTACAAAGGTAAACTATAATACCAAATTAAATTAAAGTTAAGTACAAATATTTATTTTTTTTATTTAAGTAATTTTTTTGTGGTGATCGTAGAAAAAGTATAGTACGTAACACGTGTATAAACTTCTCTAGACATTCGTTTGTTAAACACTCGCTCCGCTGCGCTTCGCTCATGTCTAAAATGGCGTTTATAACACTAGTTACATAATATACTATTAAAGCATCTTAAAAATCGACCCCACATAGGTACCAGTTGTTCTAATTATAAATAAGCAATATTTTTCAACTTCCTGGTATAAGTTAGGTGATTAGACTGCAATGATACAAACTAATCAATGATAACTAAAAGTAAAGCAGTACTTTATTGAGTCGAATTTATGTTATGATGGTATAAACTAGTCAAAAATCAGTTTATTATCAGAATTTTTCTTTTTACCCATTAGTTTATGGGTAGTAGTCGCATGCATGTCATTGTGCATGTCCAAAGGTTACCTTTTACCGGAGAAAAATTAGAGCCAATAATTTTGTCAAGGGGTAGTCTAATGGATAATAGGAACAGCTACCTTTCCTTTATTTACTTGCATAAAACACGAAGAAATTTCTTATTTATTTTCAAGGTTTGCGTGTGTTGTTTCATGGTAAATCTTTCTAATAAGTTAGTCGCTTCACAGATGGCACATAACCGCGATTTAAGTAATTATTTTTCACCGCAAGCTAAACTATAAAATCAAATAAAACATCCGTGCATGTCCCTGTAAATAAGTTTGTTTTTTTACTCAAAGCTAGACAGAAATAAAAAAATGAGTAGTAATTGGACAAACAGTAAAACGCAGTGTTGCGACTAAATGAAGTTTTTACAAATAAAGGAAATGAAAATATAAATACAGGCAAGTTAAATGTTTACAAAGAGTTAGTTTCTATTAATATACATAGATGGATGTGAGAGAAGAACGGAAATTACCACAACAGAAACTGTAGCAGTCGTATCCAACATTTCTTTTATTCTTTTATACGGGGTGATTATAAAGTATGTGCAAATACAGGCTGTTCCAAATATACCCAAATATACAAAAGTCACAAAACATTGGATACAAAAAATACATATTTAATTATTTCATTTTTGAAAACCCATGACAGTAGTCAAACTAATTACTGTTTCATTAATGGTCATAAACTGCAGTTTTTTAGCAACAATTATCATTTGTTCTACCAAGAGACGGCATGAATATGATTCTAGTTTATCTATCTTAATATCCTTAATCACTAACTAACTAAAAACGTTGTAATTTTTAAAAGGGTGAACAAAGTAGAGAAGATTATCCAATTTTTTTAAATTATATGTATTACTGATTGCATCTTACAGGCGCAGGCCTCGTAAAATTATGTGAAACACCCTGAATTTTAACAGGTGATAGTAGAGTTCAAAAGAAGTCAAAACAACTAAACTTGCCTTAATGTTTCTAAGGTATAGAGGGTGCAACCTCCACTTTGGCGTCAAAAAAATTACCAAAAAATGCAATATAAAAAAAGTTTTAACCTTTTGAGTATTTTTTCCTGAAGTTTACATTGCTAGTAGTTGGTAACATTTGAAGTAATAAAATTCGATCGTTTCTTCAACAAAAAAATGGATGCAAAATTTTTACCATTTATTGTTTTTTTTAATGAGTTGATCATTTATGTAAAATGTAATGAGAAAAACAGTACAACAGTTACGTAATTTTTTTTTATATTAATTTGAGTTAGGAAAAGTGTGAGTGCGGAAATAATATATCAACACTGAAAGTTCAAAATCCATTTAATGAAATTCTACATGACTATTTTTCATCTGTATTATAAATATTAACAGTAACATTGCCACAATTTCTAAATGAAACTCCAGCACAAGCCTTACTCAAATTAGAAACAGAGCTACTATTTAGGTTAACCTCTTCTTTCTTTCTTTCTTTCTTTCTTTCTTTCTTCTTTTTTTCTTCACGGATGAAGGTGTCCTCACCATTGAATGAATGCTCCACAATGTAGAACTCTTGTATACTTTGGATTTATATTCGAAATATGCTAACAACACTACCTCATTGATAATTTTTACTCTTTTGTCCTTACACCAGTTGTCAAATTGACAATAAGCATTTTCATACTTTTCTTTGGTAATAAAGATTGAACCGCCAATGCACCCGATTCTTCTACATCAGACGCATGTGTGTAATTCGTAGGAAATGTTTTTTTTCCGTATACGGCATATTTTAGATACGGAAAAATAATACATTTCCTATCTTATTACACAAATAGCTATTTTAAATGCAACTTATGTCTAAAATAATTTCTGCATTTTCTGGGCAGGTATCCAGTTATGGTCCTAACCAGGAATATTTGGGATTGTGATAATGTAGATCAGTTTATTTGAAAAAAACATTCTCTTGTCTTCTGAATTCTTAAATCCAATTATATACAAGTGTCCGGAAAGTCGCGCACCTCCCTACGACTATGGGGCGATGCCCCAGACAACAAGAAAAATGTTTAAAATGTTATGAGAGTTTAAATTTTGCTCTTTGACTATATTTATTTCTGTTGAAAAAATAATTTTTGAAGATTTTTTTTACAGGCTATTAGAAGTGTAATACATCACTTTAAACAATTTTGCTAAAATTTGCAGGCAACTACCTATCCACATAGAAGGGTTTATTCGTTTTATACCAGGTGAATAAAAAGTATGGAACCAAACATTTTTTGCTTAAACTGTTTATTTTTTTAAAAACTAATTGATGAATTAAATGTTTTATCAAGAATAAAATTTTTCGAATTTTTTGTTTTGTGTTCTACAAAAATTTTATTTTTTTTTAAATGGCAACCACTAAAAAATGTTTTGTATACTCTCCCAAAAACAACTGTGTTAGAGACTATCTACTTTTTATTAATTAAAAAAAAAATACATAAATTACAATTTTGACAAAAAAAATCGCATAACTCAAAGCAAAGCAAAATTTCGTTTTGAAAAAACAAACAGATTTTTTATATTACTTTATTTTATATTAATTATTATTTTCCAGAGGCAAATAATTAAAAAAAACCTTTGAATTCTTTGAGTCCGGCTTACGAATTACTGGTTGTTTTCTCTTTAACATACATACAGGGTGATTCTTAAATAGACCGACAAAATTTTATCCGTGGTAGTATCAAATGAGAACATGCTGGAAAAAATATTTAAAAAATTCTTTGTTTAACCGTTCTCCAAATAAAATTTATTAAAGTGATTTTCGAAGTAAAGCGTACGCCACTGATGTGTTCGTAAAAAGTATTAGCACAGGTACTGGAAACCATGGTATTAATTTGATAAAAATGTACTTGATTATTGCAACAATTCATAAACCCCGTAAGTGGCACGGATCAAGGGGGTCTTGCCCCTAAAAGATATAAACGTAAATTTATCGTTGAGAAGCTGTGACAAAATTTTGTCGGTCTATTTAAGAATCACCCTGTATTTTGTAATCGGATCATTTTTCTTAAACTGGCCAATTTTTAACTTGAACTAAAATTTTTAGTTGGAAATTTGTGATTTGAAGAAAATATGCATAAATATGCATTATTTCCTAAAATATGCACGAGGTTGCCAAAATATGCATTTTTTAATTGGCTTATTTTAATCAAAAAACATTAGATATGCATCGAAAACTTACAATTTTGTTTATATACCTCTTAATAACAAATATGCATTTTGCATATAATCCGAGCCTTACTAATAAGTAATATTTTTTTTTTAAATATCCCTTAAAAAATTGTCAAAATCCGTTTTTGGTGAAGGGAGTTGACTGGGGCATTTATTTAAGACTTCCACTCTTGCTCGCCTATTAGCGATCTGTACTGAATAAATCCATTCGATTTTGTGATCGAGGGTCATATGATTCAGAACAGTGGAAGGCAATCTGGCAGATCCGGCTTCGGATTTATGCTCGACCGGAAGCGGGTGCGTTTAGGAATTCCGGCTGATGATTTGCAGCTCATATGAAACTCCCCTTCTCCTCAAATCTGCACACCGCCACGTCGCCCTGGGGTGTCGGTTTTTCCGTTGTATTTTGCAGATCGCTTTTAGGGGATGTGTATATATTTATTAACTCCGGCAGTTTTCGATATAAATCAAAATTTTTGTGCGCTGCTAAAGTGTGTGTAAAGATAAGGTGTTGATTTATTGGCCGATTTGCCGGGTTTGTTTTTATATTCGAACTGATCACGTGGCTTTCTTTCGATGCTTTCGTGTTTAGGGTTGATTTGACCCATATCTGCCGTGGTGGCTTTGCAACCGGCCCAAAGACCTGCATCTTGCATGGAAAGAATGCGGCCCAGGTGACAGGAAACATGCGGATCCTGTGACGTCAGGCAATTATACCCAAGACCATCAGCTGTTACCATCAGCTGGATGGGCCAAGAAACGTTGGTCAGAATAGAAAATTTGTGTAGAACCCATCTACCTGCTACCTGTACCTACCTACCATGTTTCATTTTTCTTTCATCTTAAAGACTGAATAATTTTATTTAATTAGTACCTATTTAGAATAAATTAATAGTTATTTATTAGGGTAAACCAGGGTGATATGGTGAACAAAAAAATTGAGCCCTGTAGAACACAAGAAATTGTTTATATAGACAAAATAAAACTACTATTCTTTCATAAAATACATAGGTAACAACTTAACAGTGTCATAACCTCTTAGAGACATAACAACAATTTGAAAAAAAAATATATTGGTTTTTTACCAAATTCACACCCATGCATATGGGTGAAATGGTGAACTTACTTTTTCTGCTTTTTACCCCAAATATTACACATTGACTACTCATATTTTGTACAGTCATCTCATAGACTGATAAATTGTCTATCTAAAAAAATAAACTTTTGATGTCTAGAATTGATAAATTAATAGTTATTTATTATACAAGACGATAAAATTGAATTTTATCTTTCAGAGCAATTTAGCTAATATGCTCGAAAAGATAATGAAAATTTTATCGTCGTGTGTACTGTAAAATTTTATTCAATCCTCACTAATTTTGTAGTCAATTTGGTCGATATTTATAAATGTCAAAGTAAAATTCAACAATGAAATCTAATGTCAACTAACAACCGCAGATAAACAACCATGAATGTATTTTTTATCATCTAGACGATAAAATTTCATTTTAACATGAAGAAAAGAGTAGATAAAATTCAATTTTAACATAGAGGATTGAATAAAATTATTTTTTATTATATTCTGAAAATATACTTTAAATCCTCATGTTTGCCATAGAATGATAAAATAATTTACATAGATAGACGACGGATAAAACGGAAATAACAACTTTAAATAACAATTGTTATACAGTTAAATGTTGTTCTATAAGCGTAAAAATGACTATGTTAAATAAGCCAAGAAAAAAATTTTATGGTACCGTTTTGTTATATACTTAATTATTTTATGCATTAACGGCTTTAGCCAAAAAATGTTAGAAAAACAACAATGCACATAAAAATGATTTATTTGATGTTTCCTTATCTTGTCATATTTTTATCCAAGATTAAAGAAAAGTTGTGCAAATGACAATTTATTTATGTTTGTAGGTCAGTGTTTTTCATGTTGAAAAAGTGCAAACAGGATGCGGGTTTTATAAACTGAATATCTTTTAAAAACAGAACAGGTGCAAGTTGCATTTGATATAGGTACTGTAAAAATGCATAAGAAATGTCTCATTAACAAATAAGTCTCCAAGCTGCTTTTATAGTTAATGTTTCATATACCAACATGTGCAAATTTATTTAAAGATGATCATTTACACATACAAAATAAATAATCATTATTATAAGCATAGTCAATGCTGCATTTATCATTTTTGTTTTATTTATTTTGATAATTGATAATTTTGATAGTTGCAAAATTTTTATTTCTCTCATACGTAACTTCGATGGCAATTTACCAGCTGCCAGAGAAAACAGTACGTCTAGTTGTATTTTTATTTAATAATAATTAAGTAAATTACATATTAGCAAAAAGTAGAGGCATAAATTGCGAAGAAATAATTATGTGATTCATTTTATTTCAAAAAACCAATATTTGAAATATTTATCATGATTGTTCCAGTATTATTTAATTGTCGGTTAAACCGTGACCTATACTGAATACTTAAAAATTTACATAATAAAATCCTTGTTTGACAAAAAAACTCGGCCAAAATCAATTGTAATTACTCACAACTAGGTTACCTGTTGCTGAAATTACTTTATTTATCTACTTAAAAGTCATAAACATATGAATCAGTTTTAAACTAAAATCAGTTATAGACAATTATCATTCTTTAACAAACGTATTTGGGTCATTGAGATTACATTTTTCATAATTTTTTTGTTTGTATTGACTGTAATTTATCCAATAAAACATTCCAGGAAATTTCAGTGTGTATGTGTATTCTATTTTAAAGTCTTTCATAGTTACAGATTATCGTGTTTATTTTTAAAATTGGAATTTTTAAAAATGCCTAATAAACGAAAATAGATCATGGAATTTAATTAAAAATTCAATCGCCTAAAACTAAGAGCTTTCATTGAGGACACTTCCTGAATGGTGTAACTGAGAAGCAAGCATTAAATGAAAAGTATTTTAATTTTCCACACAAATTCAATGGTTAATTTATTTTTGAAAGAATAATTTGACCACTCGCTACCATAAATCATAAGAAACTGTCACTACTAATACCCTTCTAAAGTTTATCACCGATTGTTAGTTAAAGTCTGTCTATATTTGCTTGAATAAGAAAAGATAAGATACCAGAAACATGAAAAAAATGTTAAAAAAATTCTATCTGTCAAAAAAATTTGACATTTACTTTTTGACATTTGACATTTTCATTATGTCTATTTCATGATACTGATAATCTTGCATATGTTTTTTTTAATTATTTAAAGGTACAAAAATTGTGCTAATAATAAAAATCACAAATAACCTTAAGCAGAGTTACAATTTAGGAGAGCTTCCTTGTTTCCTCTTATAATAAATAGCTTGTAGCAAAAAAATTTGGAAAATTATTTTTTCAACAGAAATAAGTAGACTCAAAGTGCAAAATTTAAACTCTCATAACTTCGAAATTGTAATAGATAGATTTTTTTACATTTTTTCCATGTTCCTGGTACTTATCTTACTTTACATGGCATTTTTCCCCGGGGCGCAAGTTCTGGCGCACCCTGTATAAAGTTAATATTTAGATTCTTGTTATGGTTTCGAGTGCCTAAAAGTAATGTCATGTAACGTCAATTTTTATTTCAAAAAAAACGAGCAAATAATGCCAAAAAAACACATATAGACGGGTTCTTGTTTATAATAATTATAATTATAAAAGAAAATTAAAACAAAAATTATATATTTATTAAATCACAAATTCTAAGACACTAGCATGTTTTTACAGCTTTTTAATTCTCTGCCGTGAACGCAGCGTTGGATTAAATGAGTAATATCAGTAATAAAAGTTAATTTCGTGAATTTTTCGGTGTGTAATAACGTAGAACACTTAAATATTAGTATAACCCAGTCATTTCGTAGTCAATGATAATTTGTTTTATGGTCTGCCGCCACATAAGATTATTTTAATCTATTTCCTCTTCAAGATGTGGCAGTCTGCTTAGTTCAGCCAACCGTGGCTGCATGAGTTCGGTAAAACTGCCTACGCATAAACTTCTTTTTATGCTTGTAAAAGGAATATTCCGGGTCTCTAATACCATACATCAATCTTACTCGAGGGCTCAAACTAATTCTGGAGTTTTTCCTTTTCAATATGTCGACGGTGACAATCTCGTAATGATCGTATTGATCTTTAATTTGATGAGCTTTCTTGTGGAAAACCACCTTAGAATTTACACTTTTGGCACCGAGTTAAGGTTCGCTAAATACTGATTATTTAACATTAAACTTTGTAGCATTCTAAAGTCATAAACATTAACCTAAGCAATCTACAAGGATATCAAAAACGGTTTAAACTGTTTGCCAGACAGAAAACACAAACGTTAAATACTCATAAAATTTACAGAATATTCCAACAATGTTGCAATAATCCCACGGACCTGCACTAAATAAATATCTTTTAATTCGTGATGTTTTGGAATAAACTCCCTGCTTTTTGATAAAGCACGGCTTCCATGGGCGTCGTTTGAAGGGGGCAAGGTGGGGCATGTGCCCCCCTGGAAGTTGGCCTAAGACATTTTTTCGGAATAAGTGTTATTCCGTTAGCGGTAAACTATTTTTTTTCCAATTGTGTTGGGAAAAGCAACTATTGTGATATGTCATTTTAGTTGTCAAATGTGTTTAATTTTATCACTAGTTATAAAATATGACATTATTTTATCACTAGTGTTACAAAGTGTGACATAAAGAAAACAAATAACACTATTTTCATAGCAACGCCACGACCTAGTATGATTTTGGAAAAATATTGAAATCACAGATTTTAAATTCGAATTTGATGTCTATGCTTTTCACAACCAAATTGGAAAAAATCTTGTATAAAACACGATTCACAATGGCTGTTTTTAGTGTTTTTTGCACACGTCTAGTAAAAAACACGCTCATTTTGCAACTTGTTTTTTTAAACATTTTTTTAGTGTAACATTTTTCAAATTTTTTATCACAGACGATTTTGGGTGAGAAAAACGAAATTTAAAACTTTTCTTTCTTTAACCTTTTTATTTCTATTGATTATTGCTTTTTTGAATGTATTTTGAAAGAGTTTTTATTTTATGTTTTGATTTCCAAGTGTTACATTTTTCTTAGTATTTATTAGTTCATGTTATTTACTGATTTGTGTTATTTTATGCTTAACTTTTATAATTTTTATATTTTTTATATTTTTTAACTTTTACCTTCCTATTTTGTATAACATGTTTTTGTGTTTGTAATAAAATATGTATTTTTAAACTACGAGAAGGTTGCCCCTTTCTAAAAAAAAATTGTAACGACGTCCATGACGGCTTTCTTAAGCTTCCTCTCCGTCATTAGACCACTCGACCGTCATTAGGGACGGCATTTTGTCCTTCAGGTAGGTCGTCGTTTCAGGTAAGATTTCCTTTCTCAGAAAAACGTGCTCAGCCCTATTCTTCAGACTTGAGGTAAATACTATTTAAAATTTAAAAAGATATCGTAAAACCGAACGCATTAATGAATACCTTTAAAGAATTGTACAGAAATGAGACTCAGACATGGTTGCGGCATCAGCTACGCACTCAAAATACGTGATGTGAAAGTCGAAACCAAATACATGACAAGATTTTTCCTCTGATTGTACATTTTTTTAATTTAGGCAAGGATTTAAAGATAGAATGAAATGAAAGAAGGCGGATTAAAAATCAAAAATCTCTAAGTACACGTTTTTATTTTAAATTAAAATAAGAGATCCTAATTAAACATAAAAAAATACAAATTAACTCACAAAAGTAACAAAAAATAAAATAAATTTTTAATACTTTTTATTGTTATAAATTTAAACAGGAGATAGAATATTCATTTTTAAAACAAAAATTTTCTATGAAGATATATCGAGAAATGCTACGCAAGGGGTGCGTCTTTTAATAGGTTTTTTTTCAATATTTCCAAAATCATTTTAAAAAAAAATTCAAAATTTGGTACAGATGATAACTTTTATACACCTAAACAAGTACAAAAATAAAATGTTGAAATTTTTAATTAGGGGCTTCCTAAACTAGATGGGATTAGAGTAAAAATTTATTCTAACAATTTTGCCTGTGGTTTCTTGCCACTTTCAGCAACAAAATTTCATAGTTTTTCACAAAAAAAAGGTCTTTTGTGTTTTTCCGATACAATTTACGGATTTTTAGTAAAAATCGGTTTAAAAATTTATGTTACAGACCATAATCAGCATAAAAATTAAAAATGAAATTTGTTTTACCGTTTAGTAATTTTATTTATTCTGAAATATTAGGAAAAACCCTTTAAAAAACGTACCTTTTTAGGGGGTGTAGCTCCCTTTCATAGCATTTTTCGAAACACTTTTGTCTTAAAATTAAATATTCTATCAAGTAATTAAATGTGTACCTAACAATAAAAATGAAACACTGTATATAACACATGAAAAATTAATTCACAAAAATTTTAAATTAACTCACTAAAATAACAAAAAAACTAAATTTTTAACACTTATACCAACCTAATCCCCCCCCCCCCCCCTTGGGTACGGCCCTGTGACATTTGACACCTCGCTGGGTGTTTAAAAATTGTAGTCCGTTCACAACACACTTATTTTACTGGTAACAATGATGCCAAATTTAAATAAACACTCGTTATTTATTTTCAGACTATTTCTCTCAGAAAATTTCAATCAATCATATTATGCATATTGCAGAAATCACCCAACAACAGACGAACATGACGCACTATGAAATATTCGGGTACTTGCACACGTGCATAGAGTGACATTTTCAAAACATTGAGACTATTAATTATAAAAATGCTTTAATTGATGTAAGTTAATATTAGTATTTGAACAATAATAGTTATGGTTGACATTGAAAGTACAATTTCGATTTTTTGATCGTAATTCATCTAAAAGTAATTATTTTTGTTTTTTTTTTATTTCTAAATAAAGAACGCACACTTTATATGGGTTTCTAAAATGTGGATATTTGTAAACCAATCAACGCGTCTTCTGATAAGAAATTATTGTTACTATTGCGCCAAAAAGCTAACTTTATAAATAAAGCGGCTATTTGTGAAACAAAATTAAAATGCTGCCATTTACTTTAGTTGGAAAGAGAGAGGTAGATCTCGCCTTAAAAAAAGATGGTCCTTAGAGCGAGATCTACCTCTCTCTTTCCTGCATTTTACATCCATCAAAAACAAAACTTTTATTCTGATCTTATGAAAACCAGAAAATTACTTATGTGGAAGTCATAATAATGCGCCGATTTCAATTTGTACTGTTAATTACTTTATTAAATAATGGACTACCATCCTTAGAGACCCTTTAATTGTTTCAATTTACATTGTGATAGAATTTTTTTGTGTTGGTAATGAAAAAATTAAATTGATGACGCACTGGTCTATCCTCGTGATTTTTACTATACTTGTATACAGGATCTTCAGCGAGAAAAATATTCGAAAATAGCGTGTTATGTCAAAAACACGACAGAAAAATAATAAATGTCATAATTACAGTAATCCAGCTATTTTTTAAAACTTTTAGGCAACTTGATATTGTATTTTTGTAACCTAGCAACGGATATAATTTTTCAATCATACCCTGAGGTAGAGTTCGTATATCAGAAGCGTTGGGATGAGACACTGAATGTCAGTTTTCAAATGTTTCTTTTATATACGTCGGCTGACGTATAGTAACAATAAAATTGGATACACTTGGTTGCAAAAAAAATTATTTGAATGCGACTGGTGACAAATTGACAACTAAATTGGACAAGGGCAAAACCTGTTTCCTTCTAAAGAAAATTCAATTTTCCGTTTTTATTGCAACCAACTGTACAAATCAATGGCGTTTCGGTAGAATTTAACATAAAGTCAAATAAATTTGTCAAATAAAAATTGACCTCTGTCATTTTGACCAATTATGCTGTCTCGTATTGTGTTAATACATAAAAAAAACTGTCAGAAGTTTTCTATGCCACGTTGCCCCAATGCACGAGACGGTGCAAGACAAGGGGAACCCCTTTTAAACTAGCCAATTGGAGAATAGGTCCCAAACGTAAAATTTATCAAAAACAAAGATGAAGTTTTCATATGATCAAGAACTATTATTTGGTTGTTTGGAGTATTTTATTTTACCTACGTCAGGTCTAATAATTTCGTAAGTTTTGTTTTAAAATGTTTTCTGAAGACACTAGCAAGTTTTTATTACTCATGGTAAATGCTGTATACAGCAATTATTTTACTTTTTGTACAAATAATTATTTTCTAGCTGGTCATATATCTCATTGTCCATTCTTCTCCTACGTCTCTGACTAAATCTGACATAAAATTATGTCAATTTGTCCATGGGACAAAATTTATAACCTTAAAATAATCTTTGAATTAAACTTGACATTAGTTGCTCCGAAAAATTTTAATGATAAAGGAGAGAACGTACATTTTAGTGTAAAAAAACGTAAATTGTCAAAAACAAAACCGTCAAATTTTTCAGAGATTTACATAGTATGAAAAAGGTTGTTTTCAAAAAGGTTAGAAAACTATCAAAAGAAAGGTCATATTTGGTGGTCTTGCCAGTGCAGTGTCATAGTCAGTGTTAAAAACGAAATGGAATAACATGGAAAAACTTGATAGAAGTTAAGACAATTATGATAGGCCAAATTACATTATAAATAATCTCAATTTGCGTTTTTTTGTACTCAAGTACTCTACATAATACAAAATTGGCTCGGTTTGACGTTCAGTGTCTCAACTTTTCAAATACAGGGTGCGCCAGAACTCGCGACCCAGAGTAAATTTTCAAGTAAGGTAAGATACCAGGAGCATGTAAAAATGTTTAAACAATTCTAACTGTCAAAAAATTTTGACATTTATTTTTTGACATTTGACATTTTTTATGTCTATTTAATGATACTGATGATTTTTTATATGTTTTTTTTATAATTATTTAGTAAAAGCACAAAAATTTTGCCAATAAAAGCCACAAATAACATTGAACAGAGTTACAATTTAGGATACAGCTTCCTTGTTTCCTCTTTTAATAGCCTATAGCAAAAAAACTTGTAAAGTTATTTTTCCAACAGAAATAAATAGAATAAAGTGCAAAATTTAAACCTGTATAAGCATTCAAAAAAACACTCTAAAACTAGAGTTTAGATTTTTTTTGTTTTTCGTGTTTAATTGGTTATGACACGAAAATTGAAAACTATTCATGGAAACGTGCTGTAAAATATGAAATCCTTATATAACAAGTAAAAAACCGCCCACCAGTGAATTCAATCACAGTTTTAGTAGTTATAAACATACTTTTACAGGAAATGTTTGACAGGTGAATTTTCGGGTTTCAATTTAATATTAACATGTTTGATATCCACCGTGAAATAAAGTTCCAGTCTGTTGTTGCGTGAGATTTATATCTCAGTAGATTTAATTACTGTAATTTATTACAGTGACATTTTAGGTGCAATTTAATTGCTGTCGTAACTTTCAAAATTTCAGATACTACAAATTAATAAATTTTGCTAAAAAATTTCCATATCTTTTATGGTAATGGAGTGCGTTAAATTTTTAAAACGACTGCTTCAACACGCAAATTATCCATTTTGATGTAGTACATTATAAGCAGTATTTAAGTTAATAAAATTATGCATATACAGGGTGATTCTTTTAGGGCCTTTTTAACTTCTAATGCAGATAGGAATTTGAAATTTTGTACATAACTTAAATCGACTAGTCTAAGTTCAATTAAATTATTTTCAAAATGGCTGAACTTCCGGAACTACGAGAAATTGGCGCTAACTTTAAAATTTTAAAAGGTAACCACTTATTTTTATTGCATTTTTGAATTTTCCTCTCCAAAATAAGTAAAATGTACCAAGTTGTTAGTAATTATCTGTCACAGTTTTTGACATAAGTTTATTCAAACAAAATGACCCTATTTTCTCAATTTTGCAATCGAAGGTAAAAAAAGTGAATAATTTTTTTTTGCGTTCGATAACCAAGGGTCCGAAGAGTTTTCTAAAATTTTCAAAACTGTCAACTGTCAAATTGCAAAGCCAATACGATTTTTTTAATGATGATTAACAAACAACTATAATTCAGTTTATTCAAATAAATGACCCTATTTTCTCAGTTGCAATCGAAAATGAAAAAGTAAATAATTTTTTTTGCATTCGATAACCAAAGGTCCGAAGAGTTTTCTAAAATTTTCAAAACTGTCAACTGTCAAATTGCAAAGCTAATACGATTTTTTTTAAATGATGATTAACAAACAACTATAACTCAGTTTATTCAAATAAATGACCCTATTTTCTCAATTGCAATCGAAAGTAAAAAAAGTAAATAATTTTTTTTGTATTCGATAACCAAAGGTCTGAAGAGTTTTCTAAAATTTTCAAAACTGTCAACTGTCAAATTGCAAAGCTAATACGATTTTTTTAAATGATGATTAACAAACATCTATAACTCAGTTTATTCAAATAAATGACCCTATTTTCTCAATTGCAATCGAAAATAAAAAAGTAAATATTTTTTTGCATTCGATAACCAAAGGTCAAAAGAGTTTTCTAAAATTTTCAAAACTGTCAACTGTCAAATTGCAAAGGTAATATGATTTTTTAATGATGATTAACAAACAGGTATAACTCAGTTTATTCAAATAAATGACTCTATTTTCTCAATTGCAATCGAAAATAAAAATGTAAATATTTTTTTGCATTCGATAACCAAAGGTCAAAAGAGTTTTCTAAAATTTTCAAAACTGTCAACTGTCAAAATGCAAAGGTAATATGATTTTTTTAATGATGATTAACAAACAGCTATAACTCAGTTTATTTAAATAAAATGACCCTATTTTCTCAATTGCAATCGAAAGTAAAAAAAGTAAATATTTTTTTTTTGTATTCGATAACCAAAGGTCCGAAGAGTTTTCTAAAATTTTCAAAACTGTCAACTGTCAAATTGCAAAGGTAATATGATTTTTTTAATGATGATTAACAAACAGCCATAACACAGTTTATTCAAACAAAATGACCCTATTTTCTCAATTTTGCAATCGAAGATAAAAAAAATGAATAATTTTTTTTGCATTCGTTAACCAAAGGTCCGAAGAGTTTTCTAAAATTTTCAAAACTGTCAACTGTCAAATTGCAAAGCTAATATGATTTTTTAAAGATAATTAACAAACAGCTATAACTCAGTTTATTCAAACGAAATGACCCTATTTTCTCAGTTTTGCAATCGAAGGTAAAAAAAAATGAATATTTTTTTTTGCATTCGTTAACCAAAGGTCCGAAGAGTTTTCTAAAATTTTCAAAACTGTCAACTGTCAAATTGCAAAGCTAATACGATTTTTTTAATGGTGATTAACAAACAGCTATAACTCAGTTTATTCAAATAAAATGACCCTATTTTCTCATTGCAATTGAAAGTATGTACATGGATTTGTAGAAGGACTCTTATCAACAAGTCCTATATCCATCTCTTACAGTTTTTGAAATAACCACGAAAAACGTGTTTTTGTTTTTATAGTCATATAGGAATTATTAAAGGAAACTATAGAGACGCACTCTTGTGTTGGTAATGAAAAATTGAAATTGATGACGCACAAGACTACCTTTGTGAATACGACTGTAAGTACATATAGAAAATAGATCTATAAATATGTAACAAGTTGTGGACTGTTCTTTTTGTTTAATTGGATTAAATGATTTGGGTGTATAAAAGTTTGAATTAAAATACTAATTGTAATTTAAATTGAACGTTTTAATAAAGCTGGAGCACCGCCAGCTAACAGTGTCGTGTCAAAGTGCAAATTATTGAGTGGTGCACGTGGAGTAAGGTTATTTCCATTTGAATAGAATTCGTAATTCGGTGTTGAATAATTTCAAACTTTGATTGTTGTGTAACTGTACATTTCATTACAAACCTTCTCACACACCGAATACTCATCATCATCTCCTTTCTCCGTATCCTTTCTATAATTAAAACAGTGAAAAACTTTCAGCTCGAATATTTTCCAGAAAATCGATGATATGTCCAAAGCGGAAATCCGCTCCGAATATGGTAATTAACGAAGGAAAAACTGTCCGCATTGGCTGGAAAATGTAAACTGTCGACGGGAGAGAATTAAATTTAACCCGACAAAGGATGTTCCTCCTACGCTTAACAAACTAGGAGGACTTTTTGCCGCATCCCGCGATTCAAGACGTTGGTTACTTATTGCGGTCGTGCACTCCCCAACCCTCATTAATAATTTACCCTTTGCCGTTTCTTGAAATTGCTGAGGTTTGGTTTTGTTGTCAGAAAATTCGATTACGAGATAACGCAAGCCGAAATTTAAATTTCTTTACAAATAGATGTCATCGTCGAATTAAGTTTCATTTTCACTCAAGCCGCGCCGATTCATTAATATTTTAAATTAAAAATAATTATTTGAAAAATAAGATAAGTTCAGCTGTAAAAATGTCAAATGCATACAATTTTTTAACAAGTTCCGAGTTTTTCAACTTCCTTCCAAACTAATAATTAAGGAAAATCAACTTGTACCTCAATTTCTGCAATATTTTAATGATATTAACAACTTCGAACTAACTTTCTTAGAAATTCAAGCTCCAACAGGGAGGGGCCCTATTCGACTAACTTTTTGATAGATTAACACATGAATTTAGGGGAGATTGGAGAAAGATGAAAAGCGCAACGCTCGTTTCTGCACAACTGAAATAAACTTATTACATTCAGCAAGACAAAATTGGTATTCCTTAATTTTATAAAATTTGTATTTACTAAAATTCATTGAAATGCACATTTGTTTGACAACGAGAAAACGATATAAATCAAAGTAATTAAAATAGAATATCACCGTTTAGTAGCAATGAAATTCTTAGTCAACAACATCAAAATATGTGTTTCAGGTATTTGTCGGCTCTTTTGAAAGTCGTGGTTTATATTGACAATATACCAAATTAATTAGTCGGCTTGAACGCCGTAAAGGAAGAGGTTAAGCTAATAAATTATCAGCTATTGGAAAATAATCAACAGTTTTACAAAATTCTATTCCGCCATAAACATATCATTTAAAATACTTGTGGCATCTGCAGACGTTAAAAAAGTGTTCTCGCAATTTTGATCATAGGAAATTGTTTTGTTGCTTTAATTTGCATCGAATCGTGAGAAACTTTTTCACAAAGCTTCAAAAATCCAACAAAACAAGTTGTCTTCTTGATTAATATTTTAAAATCAAATTACAAATAATTAGCATACATGAATATTTAGACATGGCTAAAGGCTATGTAAATATTTTGACCTATATAGTCAGTCCTCTAGGATCAGAAGGAAATTAATGAAGCATTTGAGACAAGAGTTAATTGAAAATTTATTATTTAATAAGAAGCTGGGTTGTGATGGTGTTTCCGAAGTGCTTCCGGCCAAAATAGAACAATGTGCACTGAATAACACCCCAGCTAAAAGCTTCCATAGTTTTATTAACTTTCATTATTTCAGAAGTTTGCTGCACGTTTGATTATAATTGTCTTTTATTATTCACGTTCAACACTTGGTTTGATTACGCGCTTGTTCAAATACCATAATTCTAAGGTCGAAATTCAATACATTCTTGCACGAAACTAACGCCAAATTATAATCTTTCATCATTTTGCTGACATTTTGAAATTAGTGAAAAGAATCAAAAGTTGTTCTTTTGAGAAGCAAGGCTTGGTAAATAATATTTCATCTACAAACCCTACACGTAAATAATGTGCTAATAAATATATAATATATAATATATAATATATAATATATAATATATA
>NW_025401063.1:15190353-15206717 GCF_015345945.1 Tribolium madens | reverse complement strand
TTACAATTATTTAGTAAAGGTACAAAAATTTTGCCAACAAAAGCCACAAATAAAATTGAACATAGTTACAATCTAGGATACAACTTTCTTATTTCCTCTTCTAATAGCCTGTAGCAAAAAAACTTGGAAAATTATTTTTCCAACAGAAATAAATAGAGTCAAAGTGCAAACTTTAAACCCTCATAACTTCGAAATTTTTATAGATAAAAATTTTTTAACATTTTTTCCATGTTTCTGGTATCTTACCTTATATGGCATTTTTCTCTGGGGCGCGAGTTCTGGCGCACCCTGTATATGCCGAGTTTACCCTATAATCTTTTATCTTTTTGCTGACATTTTAATATTAGTGAAAAGAATCAAAAGTTGTTCTTTTGAAAAGCAAGGAGTGGTAAATAATATTTCAACCACAAACCCTGCACGTTCATTATGCAAATAATATGTCCTAATAAAAATGATTATTTTTTTATGCAAAGATTTTTAAAGTTTTCGGTAATTTTCTTTTGTTGCGATACATTTGTATTGTTTTTGTGAGTTATCTTGACGAACAGAAGCGTGTTCTGGTCGAATTACCAAAAAAATTGTATAAGCAGAACAACCTATATCTTTTCCTATAATCAAAATACTCAAACAATGGATAAACTTTGTAACTGAGAGACTAACTACCTTCTAATTACTACTTTTTCTGAGACGTGTCAATCAAATTGCGTGCTAAACACTGAACAAGGGTTTTATGAATAAATAATGTAATAGCTCGAAAGGATGCTTGAAATTGCATGTGAACCTCCATTGTACAACGGCATGCCCAAAACACTCGATTTCTTAAAATTCTGTAGAAAAGGGGGAATTTGGTCTTTTTGAATTTTTAATTAGACTAAATGTAAAACAGGCTGTAATCCGCCGCAGCGTGTGAGTCCTTTGCACTCTGTTTATTTCGATTTAACTTGTAAATTGCGCTGGGAGTACAAAGAGCTAACGGACATTTTTTGTATAAAGAGATCACTTGAGTAATAAAATTTTTATTCGAAACCCTAATGTCCGTGAGAAAACAACCGCATATGCCAACACGAACTTTTAACAGCCCTTACAAAATATTTATATTGACATATGACTCCGAAAAGCAAGAACCAGCTTGGCGTTGGTTCCTCCCTTCTGAATAATAACAAACACACTCCCTTCATTCACGTATGAACGGTTATAGATATGTTTTATTAGATCGGCAGTAAAGAAACTCATTTTTGCATAGCAGTAATCCTAATCTTATGGGGACAGCGCTATTGTATACAACGGCATGTACATAAAGTACACTTTTTACTACTTTTAAGCATAATGTGGGGTGTTAACTTTAATCCCTTGACAGGATCTCTCAACGTCAGCGTTTTATAGTTACTCTAATATTTAAACAAGTTATACGTACATGTGAAAACTCACTCGAAATAACTGCTACTTTAACGTAAGTAGTACATCACTAAAACAAAATATTAAAAATTTAGGAATCTTGGACAAGTGACAGTAAGCAAAAATTGCGAGCAACTCGTTAAAACGTCCCTGCTTAACGAATTCTAATCCAAATTTTGCATAATGGATGAATCCATCCAGGAGCTCTTTGTATAATAATATAGTAAAGTTTACCACTCCGGTGGGGGGTAGTGTAAAGCTTAGAGCCCCATAAAATCCACCAATAAGAGCATTAAACTGTCCCTCTTGTATAGAAAGAGTTTTTTTATAAAACACTAGACATCTGTCCAATTTTGCTTGCAAACTCTTACCAGTTCCAACCTCCTGCTGTTAAATTAATACTTTCATCCTTTCATAAAGTAGGCATTCACTGTAAAAGCTGTTACATAAGGTATAACTATCAGTTTTTGACATTCACACGTACAAATTTTTAATGGAATCACACATAAATCGGTGCCAACCACCGCATCAAAACAAAAAACTCAAATTGCAGTAGCCTGGTACGCTTAGGACTAATAATGTATTGGTCTTATTGTTCAGGTAAAACCATTGCATTGAATATTTACGCAGTAGCACGGGTGAGTTTTAAACGAATTCCGTTTTAAAGTCGTTTATGAAAGGTAACAAGCTGCAAAATGTGCTACTGCAACCTCGAGGGGTAACTGAAGAATAGACAAGTATCTATTTTAGTACTTCATGAAGCTGGCACCCCACGTGACTGCTTTATGTGATGTCAATTGGCTGTCACAAATACGCTTTATGTTATGCAAATTTTCTTTCAGCGGGTTTCATATAATGGCACAATCTTCATAACTAGTGCGACCACATTTAGCGCATACCTTCAACGGTAACCCCCAAAAATTTTCAAATTCAAAATTCAATATTTTTTATTCATTACATAAGAAGACAAGTGGGGGTAGATTATTTATTTTACATAGAAAAACAAAAAACAGCTTTCCTGAAACTTAAAAATTTACTAAAATTTCACCGTCCTACCCTTTTTTAGACGAAAAAAAGTCTACTTTATGTATGGGTCGTATTTACTGGAAAAATTTTGAAAAAATTGTTTTTTTAAGTTTTGAAAAGATTTTTCTTGACTTACTTTCGTTAATTGGCTCTTATGGTAAATGAGGTTATATCGTTTTTGTACTTCTTCATCTATTAAAGAAATCTTCTAACTTCATAATCTGAAATATTTGTTAAAATAACGTAGAACCGCAATAAAGGAAAAAAGCGTTTAAATTTCTCCTACTACCGGTAGTACCTACTTTACCATGAAATAAACCCATTTATTGTTTTGACAGTTTTTACATAGAGATAGAATTATTTTGATGTTTTTTAATGAGAAAGTTTTTTTTTTATTTGATTTTGCATTAATTTTATCTCGTAATACTTTCATTAGTACTTGATAATAATAGTTTTAAATAATAATATTCTAAACATATAGGGTGATTTTGATATAAATACTTTACGAAATTTTAACTACCAAGTCTCTCATTTTAACAGAAAAATATAATTTTTTTGGAAAAAGACAATAGTAGACGAAAAAATTTGGGTAGTAGATTTAAATACAACACTGGATATTCACTTCCCATTTCGTTTTCCATTAAAAGTGGCTTTTAGAGTTGCAAAAGAAAAACGGATAAAAACTCTTATCGCTTTGCGTTTTTGTAGCTTTGTCGTTTGTTGCCTTTTCAATCAGTGATCAAATCAGTGTTTTGGTGCAAATTTGTGATTAATTAATAAGACGAAATATGCCCTACACTAACATCGAGTACACGAACATAACGGTCATCATTTTCAGCATCTATTGTAACGTTTAAATAATTAATGAATAAAGTTTTTTGAAGAGAAATTTCATCATCAATAAACTACAAAAACGTGTATTATCTCGACTAATTTTTCATTGCATTTCATTTTCATTTAAGCAAAGCAGTGAGCGTCGAATATAAGATGGGACGGGGTTAATTTTACATTAGCGAATTTCAAATTTTTGACACTGCCAAAAGTTTACATTTCTTGAAATATCATACTAAAAATTACGAAAAGTTTATCAAAATCACCCTGTATTTGTATCAATGAAATACACTCCAATATCGGTATTTTCCCACCTCTAATTCATTATTCTTGGTCTATAATGAAAATGATTATTGACCACTAGAAGAGAATAGTATATTAAAGTACAAGTTGCAAAAGGTATCTATTCAAGCACAAATTTGAAATTCCGAAACGAGCCGCGAAGCGGCGAGTTGACGAACAAATGAGTGCTTGAAGAACCTTCTGCAACAAGTGCTTTATACTATTTTTTCTATTTCGCCGCTTTATATCATTTTATAAATTAAAAAACGAAAATTAATTTTTTTTTCTAGAGAATTTTGCGACGGTTGACGACATTTATGTGTGGAATAATTTTAGGCGGATGTAAAAAATAAAAATTATTCTTATTTTCACATTTGAAAATGAATTGTGAAGAAAGTCCGTCACTAAAATTAAATTACCGCGAACGACTTATTCCAGCACGCAAACGACGTCATTCTATTCTAACACCGAAATAGAAAAAAACAATTTTACTGCAAATAATGGTACCTTTTAGAATTGGTAGTAAAAAATTATTATCGCATCAGATTTTGAAGTTCCTCAATCGGTGTTTGAGCAACAATAGAAATGTTGCAACTTTGAACGCTTGCACATTCACGCTTCCAAAGCTGTGTGCAACAAATGATTTTGAAAAAGCAGTTTATCCGTGATGGAATCACTATCATTTAAAGAGCGTGCCACATCAGAAAAATCATATAATTCATTTCTTCGCAAAAATTCGCACACACAACACAAAACTTTTTCCAGCTTTGTTTATAAAAAACACGTCGGAGTCGGAATTTGTTTGTTTTAAATCTTGCAATTTGTAAATGTTTGACGATTTGATGACTGATGATATTTTTGTCCTTAAAATAGGAACGTTTATAAGGCAAAATCAAATAAAATGTTGTATTACACTCGCAGAATAAAGTGTCCGTTTAACTGCGCGATTAAATTTCTGATCAAAGTGGTTTTTTTTTTGGCTAAAAAGACATATAAACTTTAGCAAGCCTTATATCTTCTGTCTCTACATTTTTTGACGTTGTCAGCTTGATTTCAAAGTCACGAGCTACTTGCTCAAATTAATGAAACCCGATGAACTGATTAAAAACTCTGTTCGTTTTAATTTTTTCAGTAATACAAACACTTCAAAAAATTGTGAACTAAGAAATTTGAAAACTTTAGTAAAACAAGTCCAGATTTGAAAAAAGTATTTTTTTTTCTTATGGTATGGTATTTATTTAGAAACAAATTTTTTAAATTTTATTTTAAAACTAGCTTGGACTCGTGACTTTGTCCACGTACAGAAGAGTTGTTAATTTCAAAGAAAGAATCTGAAGTTAGTCTATTTGTCAATTGTTTTCTTAATTCACAAACTCAAACCAACGCAGAAGCAGAGCGACGATGCTAAAAAAAATGGCGAAAGCACGTTACAAATGTTTTTTTTTTCAAAAATTGTTTTCTTAAAGCACTTTTACACCCTCAAAATTCTACATTTGTTTGCATCTATCTCATCCCAGGTTGGTTTTTAAAAAGTGCCTGATTTTTCATTTCTACACTCTTTAAAAAATATATTTTTCAAATTTTATGTTACTATCTTCCTTTACACACGTACCCAATTAAACACTTATCTTTCAAAAAATCTCATCTTAGTGCACTTTTACAACCGCTAAGGAACATATCTTTCAATTTTATGTATTGATGCCCCATTCCAATCTCTTACAAATATATTTTCGAAAAATCCTTTTTTAGTGGACCCTACACCTTTTAAGGAATATATTTCTAAAGTTTAATTTTTCTATGTTATTTTAGTGTCCTTTTGCAGTCGGTAAGGAACATATCATCCAAATTTTATGTTTCTATCTTTGTTTAAACCCCATTACACCTCCTTAGAGATTAGTTTTAAAAAACATATCTTCCAAATTTCATGTTTCTAGATTCAGTGATTTAGGCTGTGCGTTATATGTCAGTCAGTCACGGAACTCTTTTATATATAGGGTGCGCCCCAGAGAAAAATGCCATGTAAGGTAAGATACCAGAAACATGAAAAAACTGTTAAAAAATTTTATCTTTGAAAATTTCGAAGTTATGAAAGTTTAAATTTTGCACTTTGACACTATTTATTTCTGTTGAAAACATAATTTTCCAAGTTTTCTTGCTACAGGTTATTAGAAGAGAAATCAAGGAAGCTGCTGTATCCTAAATTATAACTTTTTTTAATGTTATTTGTGGCTTTTATTGGCAAAATTTTTGTACCTTTACTAAGTAATTAAATTAAAAAACAACAAAAAGATTAACAGTATCATTAAATGCACATAAAAAAATGTCAAATGTCAAAAAATAATTTTTTGCCAGATAGAATTTTTTAAACATTTTTTACATGTTCCTGGTATCCTATCTTACTTAAAATTTTTCTCTGATGAAATAGATAGAAATAGATGAAAATTTTAAAACTGTTTTCTTTTTTTAATTAAGTAACTAATTGTGAAATTAAAATACAAATCCTGTTCCACGGGCCAAAAAAGACCACAGCACGACTTGCAGTCAAAGTACAATGTAACCATTTTTTTAAGCGGCATATTAAATTAGAAATATTCTTGTTAATAATGTTGTTATAGGCTCACGAAGGTAAAACGTACTCTGAAGGTAATTTTTCTCACCCCTTAAATGATTCAAAGTTCCTAGAGGTGTGTAAATAAATGTCATAAAAGATTTAATCTCTTATCCTGTAGAGATATTGATTACAATTTATTTAGTACCTCTCGTATTTTGTGGTAGATAAATCGTTTTTATTGTAGACCTAGCGACAGTTTTGAATTGGATATTAATGACAGATTTGTACCTTTCGAGGACCATACCAAATAGCTTTCTTTTCTTCAGGAACGAGGGTATTGTGCCTTCGTACATCAGTTTACGTTATACTGCTTTGTTATTCCTAAATGTGCTTGATACCTAAAGCTACTAAAATTGCCTTGCTAAAGTGTAAATTTTCATTCTTGTATTATAAAAGTGTTGCAACTCAGGTCTTATCGTAGTTGTAAAACAATCCAGGTATACACAAGTCGATGTTGCATGAATATTGTAAAACTTGTACTTGGCATTGTGATTAATAGTTGTGACATGAATAAAATCATTATTCAAATTTTCAGAAAAATAAAGAGTTTGTGATTAGATTAGCTACAATACTTGAGTCGTTAACAATTTTTTGTTAATTTTTTTTTTATAAAAATGCGATTTGACTCGTTTCCCATACCTAAAATCGTAGAAATGATTTGATCAAAATCGTGCATACAAAATGTTTAATAATATATGCTGATATATCATGATATTGCAGGTAAAACGTACGGTATTTAACTCCCTCACCGGCAATTTCCGCTTATCAAACCACAAAAAATTTGCTATAATATTTGCGTGAGAAAGGAAATTTTGTTCCACTCTGCAGATTTAAGTAAATTATTTAATTCACATTTATTTCGAAGAAAAATCTTTCAAGCAACCTTTCAAACGTCAGATGAATAATTGATCTGAAGGTCAGTCAGAAACAAAAATGATAAATGATAGCGAGAACTGTATATTGTAATTATATATTAGAATCAATTTATTATAAAATTCGAACAAAAGAAATTAAAGGACGGAAATCAGATCAGTTTTAAAATATTTACGCTTCGACTTGTTTAGAATTGTTATTAGACAGCACAATAAATAACTAATTCCAAATGTCCAAAACTTATTTTTGTCTAAATCATTAAAAAGTGGATATTAAGAGTCATAACATTAGTTACAAAGTTAGTGCCTTAAATGATAAATTATCAAACATACTTGGTGAAACAGTAATAACAGCAATAATTTATTAAATTCGCTCGTTACTTAATAACTTTATAATGGATGAACTTCCTTGTCTAGCATTAAATTCTGCATTCTTTCAAACTACACAGTCGTTAAACACCCAAACAAATCTCGATTTTTTATAAACCGTCTGGCAAAACGATAATTAATTCCGACTGGCAACCAATTCGTAACATATTATGCAAAATGCAGTTTCGACAGGCCTAGAGGTAACCTTCAAGGACATTAGAATTATGATGCGGCTTTTTTTGACCAAATAATTTTATGTCTGAGTTGTAACTTGATACCATTGCAGGCCGCAATAGGTAAAAGGATGGTTGAATTTACTTTGACTATTTGGATTTATTTATTTATTTATTTACGGGAAACCCCATAATTATAAGTTATAAATACATAGCGTATACACTAGGAAACATAATATAAATACCTTACTTAACATAATATAAATACCCTATCTAGCATAAACTAATAAAATTATTTAATTAATTTCTTTACAAAACTTTTAAATCTATTATAATTACATAAAAAAGGTCAAATTCATCGTCATTGTTCAGTAGGTTTGCATGGATCATCATACGTCTAACAGGACTGTTAAATGTTATGTTGGTGCAGGAAGTTGAGATTCTAAATAAGTTTTGACACCTAGTTGATGAAGAAGGTATCATGAAAGAAATTTTGCACAACAAATTTGAATTTTCCAGATGACAAGACTATACAAAACAAATCGGAAACCTTCCTACGAGACTCCAAAGTCTGTATGTTCATTATACAGGGTGTTTGTGGATTGCGAGCAAATATTTTAACTACTAAGAGAATTTGTTATGAAAAGTCGAATTGAAGAGCAAACAAATTCCGTATCCAAAATTGCAATTTTCCCCATATGATTTTCATGAGCCGTTCAGTGTGTCTGTCCTTGTTAGTTGGAAGTAAAAATATCAATGAAAATAAATTGCATTGAATGTTGACCGTGAAAGTTTTTATAGAGAAAAAAGAAAACTTTTTTTCCAAAAAAATTATCACTTGTTTACACGTGTCAGTTTTGTTAGTCGTTAATGCGCTTTCGGGTGAATTGTGCACATCGATTTGAAACAAGTCATTATGACCAACTACTCAAACGCCAAATTAACTAGTGAACGGACATCACTTCCAAAACCGATTTTCACTAAATGTTTGGGCAGCGATCATTGAAGATCACCAAATTGGACCCCACATATTACCTCAACGTTTGTTTAACTAGTGCCGTTTATCTGGATTTTTTGGAAAATGTGTTGTCCGATCTGGTGGAGAACGTGCCCATGGCGACACATGCGGTATTTGGAGTGGAGTGGAGTGGAGCTCCATCAGAGTATGCCAAAGTCGTCACCCATGGATTGAACAATCATTTTCCCTAGAAATGGATTGGTCGCCAATGACCACCGCGGTCACCAGATTTAAATACGTGTGTTTTTTGGGGGGTTCACATGAAACAATTTGTGAATTAGTGTACGCAGCTCAAATTTATACCTTCGAAGGGCTGTGTGTGCGAACGCAAGCTTCCCTAGCCCGAAGAGTACAAGAAGTGTGCATTGCCAACGAATGACCACATTTCGAGCAATTTTTTATAATAGCAAGTATTGACCCACTAACATTGGCACTGATCTACCCTAATGTAGCGATAATTTTATTGTCTTTACGCTGTTTACGTTCCAAAGTTTTTTCTTATGAATGATTGTAAACATGGTATTAAGACATAGGCGAGGACGGGTTTTCAGCCTCAATTTATTTTTAATTTTAACTCAGAAATGACGTGCTTTCGACAAAAGTTGGAATAACGAAAGTTGTTTCTTTTGACGAGTCCTATCAGTGGTTAAAATATTTGCTCGCAGTCCTCAAACACCCTGTATTTTAAACCCAAGAATAGTCGCCTTGATGATGTTGACGCACCATTTTGTATTCTATGGATCGCAAGAATTTTCTTTGAACTTTCTCAAGAAGGTCAACATCATATCTGTAAAAGGGTGACCATATCACCGAGCAATACTCCAAAATAGAGCGGACTAAAGAACAATACAGAATTTTAAGAGAAAAGAGAAGTTGCAGACAAGTCTCAACAAGAACGCCAAATAAACCCCCACATTTTCATAGCTTTGTTAAAAATATGTTGATAGTGGCTCCTAAATGCCAATTTACATTCAAAAATTACCCCCAAGATCGCGAATTTCTTTTACATATTCCAATTCAGTGTCACCTATAAAATACCTATGAGAAATAGTAGATTTTTTATTAGAAAAAGTAATTAATGACACTTATTGGCATTTAAATACAATTTATTGATATTGCACTACCTGTACAAGCCATCCAAATCTACCTGTAATGCATGAGCATCCTGACTTGATTGAATAGTTGAAAAAAGTCTTCGGCGAAAAACAAAAACTGAGAAAAACTGAAGCATTCGCTTAGATCATTGATAAAAAGAAGAAACAATATAGGACCACAATGAGAACCCTGAGGCACACCAGAAGTAACTTCAATTTTTTTTAGAAATAAAATTACCAATCTTCACTTGTCTATCTGTTAAAAAGATTGCAACCAACAAACAGTGGAGAGTTTATCAATTAATATTTTTATGTTAACACGATCAAAGGCTTTCGAAAAGTCTGTGTAAATTGAATCAACTTGTTTTTTTATCACAAGCCTCGTCAAGATATGTATAATACTCTAAGAGAGATTGTCGACTTGTTCTTGCAAAAGCCATGTTGTTGAGAGCAACAATACAATCAAAAATTTTAGGTATAATTGATTGGTTACATACACCCCTGTAATTTTCAATTTTACTGCGATCACCAGTTTTAAATATAGGAATAACAAAACTGTTTTTCCAAATACTAGCAAACTTTCTTTCATTAAGCGATGCTTGAAATAAGATGTATAACGGAATAGACAAAGTAAACACACATAATTTTAGCAAAATACTTGGAATACCATCGGGCCCACTTTTGTAAGAGTCTTTCAATTCGAGAATGTTGTCAAAAACTTCACCTAAAGTGACATCCAAGCCTTGATCATTGATAGTATTGTTTGTAAATTTAGAAGTTGGACAGTCACTAGTACTAGCCTCATTAACGGTATAAACAGTAGAAAAAAGTCAGCAAACGAATTATATATTGTGAATATTGTGACCTTCTTTAACAGATAGATGTATTTTTCCCTAGTTCTAGGAATATTTCTAACAAAAAAGGAAAAAAAGGATTTTTTTCAATTTTTTTTAATAATGTAGAGATTTAAAAAAAAAATTTTTCAGTGAAAATCTCATTTTTTTCACACTGCTGACACAGTTTCAAAAATTACAAAAATTTTTAATATAAATATTGTAACTTCGCCAAGTTAGCGCATTTGTATATGAGTTTAGCACATAGTAACGCGGAAACCAAAAATGTATTTTACTAATTATTGCAGTTCATTTAATGTTTTAGACGAATATTTAAAATTAATGAAATACCATAATTTATAAGTATAAATAAAAATTAAGTAGGTGTCTAAATATACACGTTTATTTGAATTTGTTTTAATTGACTTGTATGTATTTTATTTTTTTATTTCCTTAGTAAAATTTATTTTAATTTATTGTTATATATTATTTATTGATTTTTGTTGTTTTGAGTTAACAAATTTTTATGTTGTATATATTTATATTATGTTACCTCAACAAAATAGGCCTATGAAATATTATCTTTTTAATTTTTTAAGTAGTTTAGGGAATTCTAGGGAATTTAGAAGCTACAATCTAGGGACAAGCGCTTAATCTCATCTGGCATCACTGATATAGCTGCTTATTTAGAGACTTACACTGAGATCTTAATGATTTGAAGTAATTGTAATCATCTATGTTACAAGACTTTTTAAAATTAGAATGGGCCATTTTTTTGTCGGCAAAGATTTTTTAGGTTCTGGTTAAACCATCGAGGAAATTTGTATTTGCGACTAATAGTTTTTTTAGGAATTTTAAGGAACCATTAAAAAGAATATCATAAAAAAAATTACTTTGTCTTCCAAAGACAATGTTTCAAAAACTGCCAAGATACGGAAGCTAAAAAATTGTTCAGTAAAACATAATTTCCTTTAAAAAAATCGAAGACTTCAATTTCACAATTTAGAGTAGTTGTAGATTTCGCTAGCAGAAGAATTGTGATGCAAACTATTGTCAAATAAAGATTGCTTACTGAAGCAGAAAAATGATGAGCTCACTTCTTATTAGTTTACCGGTATTTGCGATTTAAAGCTGCATAACAAAAATAATATTTCTTTAAATTAATAAATGATTGGAAGGCACTGAACATTTGGAATTGGTAATTTGCCGAAATAAAAAGAATTGTACTGAATTATAATTATAAACAAAATTACGAGTATAATTAGCTTCTCTTGATATTAAATTATTACTTTCGTTTAAACGGAAGCTTCAAAATGACAAATATGGAATTCAGGTTGTAAATTGTGCATATTTTAGTTATTAATTTAAATAAATAATAAATTTCGTGTCGAGTCGTCTGTTTTGGTATTTTAATCAAGTAAAATAATGAACTTGTAATTTTTGCTTGTAAATCAGTGTGTGTAATGTCAGGGGCAATAAAAGTGTTTCTAATTTTTTGTGTAAATATTTGTAAACAATTTCTTTGGTTCGGTATATACAAAGTTATTTCCGGCATTTTCTATCGTTTTCCTGTCAAAAGATAAAATTCTTTGTTTTGTGCATGTTCTTATAATGTAATTGGTTCTACATGACAGCAGTGATAGCAATAATTGTTATATTGCGGTCATAATAATGCGATAACCAAAGCAGTTATGCAATTTTTATTTTAGTTTACTGTCACCATAATCGTCAAATAAGAGTAATGTTAAAGTTAATAACCTTTTTTGATTTATGCCAACATTAGCGTGAATTCATTCCGTTATCGATAAAGCCAGCAATCGTTAAACTGTGAATGTTTTTCCCTTGACTAGTCAACACCAACAAGGGTAAACGAATTAGTATCGTTTAAAGCGATTTTCCTGTACTTAACTGCAACTGTTATTATTGGAGAGACCGTTAGATAAATCCAGACGATTCAAGTCCACATATTATACAAACGTAGGGCCTAATTGTCATATTACATTTCGGCATTATTTAAATGCGAAACGCGTTCGTTCACTTTGACAATGGGTTTTCTCGCATGGCTTCATCCGAAACCACAAGTAACCCGAGATGGCCGATGATGACAAAACTGGAGATATTTTAAATTCATAAAACTTGTAGGCCCTGGGTACCTCCTGTGTGTTTCGGGGCCAAGACGTCAAAACGGGTTTGCTTTTAGGTTCGCTGTTCTTTTCTGGTCCATATATGGGAGTTTTCAGGGGCTTCTAATTTCTATACAAACAAACTGTTAACTTACGTGTTTAGTGTGTTGGGAAAAGCAAAGCCGAATTTTCAAATTCAAATATGTGGTACATAATATATTAAAAGTCGGAGTTGCTACTTATTTTTATTTAGACTTTTTAAAGCTATTTGCTCGTACATTTTTTACAAAAGAAACTGGTGAAACTACATTCAAGGAAAACTCATATTTGACTTCGAAATGTTAAACTTAACATTAAAAAGCAAACGCAAACAAAATTATTCATTCATGTTACTTGCACTAAAATATTCGTAAATACATAAATAAAACAAACTGTGATGTCTCATAGCTACAATTTCTAATTTAAACAGCTAATTGCAAGTTTTTATTAATGAAGTTTTATTACAAGCAAAAGCATCAAGATGTTTTTATTTCACATTTACCCAAATTAATAAAAAATCAAAATATTTTCTTTATGTAGGCATTATACTATTAATATTAGTTTTCTTTATAAATCTACGAAGTAATCCAGAGAGAGTGTCTGTTGGTTAACAGATTTGAGATTTGAAAGTATTTTTGTTAATAATTTGCAACACTGCAACCGGATACGATTTTGCTTGATAAATGTACAGTTGCGGAATTAAAATTTCGGGCAGTATTGTCATTTTCATAATGTAAACTCTAAAACAACCTTTACATTAATAACCTCATTTTTGGCATGTTTATGTCATGTTGACTTATTTACTTCCAAAAAAGTGATTTGTGGCATAATAACGGGTAGGCATCAGATCAAAGCGACAATTCAATTACACTTAGTTCAATTAATAAATTTCATAAGACAGACAAATTGTTTAATTAACAATTTTAACAGTAAAAAAGTTTAATTGTCAAATGTTAGTCATCATGACAATAAAAGGTAGTTTACAGTGAACTTTTTAAAGTGACAGAGAAATACTGCCCGAAATTATAATTTACAACCCCTCAAGATTGTTGAATTATTGTTAATCAAAAGCGTATTCCAATGGTAATCTTTTAATATTTACAATGTAAATTTAAAAAATAGATTCATTCATTCTGGATCACTTTGTAGTTTGAAGAATGTCAGCTTGTCACACTGCAGTCGAAACCATAAAAGAAGTAGGTTTTTGCATTTTGACTACCAAAGAAATGACCAAATTGTCTAATATTGCTTCTATTTTTACTAAAAAATGTGATTTATATTTGTACAGTCGATGGACATACAGGGTGCGCCAAAACTCGCGCCCCAGAGAAGACTTTCAAGTAAGGTAAGATACCAGAAACATGAAAAAAATGAAAAAATAAAAAAAATATATATTTTTTTTGACATTTGACATTTTTTTAAGGATACTGATAATTTTGTATATGTTTTTATACAATTATTTAGTAAAGGGACAAAAATTTTGTCAATAAAAGCCACAAATAACATTGAACAGTCTTATTTAGGATAGATACAGCTTCCTTGTTTCCTCTTTTAATAGCCTATAGCAAAAAAACTTGGAAAATTATTTTTCCAACAGAAATAAATAGAGTCAAAGTGCAAACTTTAAACCCTCATAACTTTGAAATTTTATAGATAATTTTTTTTTAACATTTTTTCCATGTTCCTGTTATCTTACCTTATATGGCATTTTTTTCTGGGGCGCGAGTTCTGGCGCAGCCTGTATAGAGTGTTTTATAGAAACACAAAAAATACCAAGTAAGATAAGATACACAAAATATTGAAAATATTATGTTTAGAAAATTAAGTCTGTCAAGAATTTTTGTCATTTATTTTTTGACATCTGACATTTTTGATGTCTTTATTCAGTAAATGTAAAAAAATTTGGTCAATAATAGCTAAAAACAACGTTTAATATACAATTTTTTGTTTCCTCTTCTAACAGTCTGTAGCAAAACAACATGTAAAATTATTTTTCCATAAATAGGGTCAAAGTGCAAAATCTAAACCTCCATAATTTTTTTGAGTTTACAAGAAAAAAAAAATTATCTTTGATTTTACGCCAGGTCAAACATTTGATTTCTATATAAAAAAATCTGTGTTACAACTGAACCCTACTATACTGACAAATTTAAGCACTGTTTCATGCAGAAAAAACATTGTGGATAGTGACAAAAGTGGCGTTGTTCGTAAATAACTATTACTAATAGCTATAATATCCTAGATTGATGCATGTTTAGTTTTCTGTTTGTACGCGATTTCAATGTTGTTACCTTTCTACTTTGTCTCCATTTAAATAATTACTATAACCTGCATTTTTGATTTACCATCATATAAAAAATTCCAAAAAAAAGCTTAAAAATTAATATGAAATTAGTTTTCAATTGAATTTTGTTTGATCTCATGTGGTAATATTGGGATAAATAATAAGGTTTTAATCGCCTAATTAGAACTCGAGATTTAACTCTGTCGGTAGTTTGTCTATTACGTTATTAATATGTTATAGGTAAACATATTTATGGGATTAAAAAGTACTTAATTGCCATTTATCAGACTGAAAATTAATCGGTTTAATTAATCATTTGAAATGTAATAATTAATTTTGATTATACTGAATAAACTATGAATCGAATTAAAAAATGTAAACAAAGGTAAAACAGGCTAACCATTTTTTTAGTTTTGACTATTTTGAGAATTTTCGGTCATTTAATTATAAAGAAAGAATTTTTTTCTCATAGCAACAAAACTTTCAATTCACAAAAAACATGAATTGCGTTTACTATTATTGTACAAATACCAAACTGTAATACGTTTCAATAATTTATTGTGTTAATCGTTAGCACAAATTAGGTTTCAATAATTGGGTATTATTTAGTTTACACTGACCTCGAATGACGCAGATAATTTATTTATAAGTACCTACACATAGTTAACAATTGATAATTTGAAGTTACAATAAAATAAAACCAATTTAAAAACAAATATTTTTTTTTAATTTTATCAGCAACAATAACTTTCACATGTCAACAAGTTAGGTATTTTGTTACTTTTCAAATTTCTTTCGTTATCTGCCATAAGACTAATCAAATTGCATTTATGGACCCACTGATATGAAAACATATGACTATACAGAATACATATACAGGGCTGTTCCGTTTTTATTGTTACAAATTTGAACAGGTAAAAGAATATTCAATTTTAAGACAATTTTAAGACAAATGTCTTGTAAAAGAGCTACACCCTCTGAAAAGGGGTACGTTTTTAATAAAGTTGTATCGAAAAAACGTAAAAGAACTCTTTTTTGTAAAAAACTATGGGATTTAAAATTTTGTTGCTGTAAGTGGCAAGAAACTTCAGCAAAAATAGTAAGAGTTTTTTTAATCCTAAAAATATAGCAAATAATATACCATTTTCAAGTTAATTTGCTAATTTTTTGGCCCATTTTGGTGAAATTTTACTTGAAAAAGGCAAAACTAATTTCGTTTTCGACCCCTAATTTGGGTATTTTAGCAAAATTGTGTGAAAAAAATCAGTTTTGGCTTAAAAACGTTTTTATTCGCTTGAAAATAAATGGAATTAATACAATTTTTTGCCTAATTAATTTTTGAGCCTTTTTGGGCATCAAAAAAAATTGAGATTTTTACTCAAAATGTAAAAAATCCCTATATTATTAAGAAAAA
>NW_025401063.1:15094788-15190272 GCF_015345945.1 Tribolium madens | reverse complement strand
AATCTTTTAACTCAAAAACACGTTAAACGTTTTAAAAACTTGGAGGTTTTTTGTTTTTTTTTTTTTCGAGAAAAGAAGGTATTTAGTTCACCAAAATAAATCCAGTTAACAAACTAAAATAGAACGGTAGTTTAGTGATTTTGTGGCCTATTTTAGCGAAATTTTGCGGGAAAAAAGTTTTTAGCTGAAAAACATTTCTTTACTCTCGAAAATGTAAAAAATAGCATAATTTTCGATCTAATTTGATAATTTTTGGGCTTTTTTGAACAAAATTTTATACTAAAAAAGTTCAAAAATAATTGAACCGACAAGAATATTATCATTTCCGATCTAATTTGATGAGTTTTGGTCTGTTTTAACGAAAAAAACACAGTTTATTAGCTTAAAAAAGCACAAATAGCACAATTTTCATCGACTTTTCGACTGGTTTGGACAAAATTTTGCAAAATTATTTCATTTCTGACTGAAGAACTTTCTTAAACACTTGAGAAAGTGAAAAATAACATAATTTTCGATTTAATTTCGTGATTTTTTATCTTGTTTCGATGAAATCTTATTCAAAATTTGAGTATTTATCTTAAAAACATGTTAAAACGTTCAAAAAAGCAAAAATAGTTTGATTTTCGACCAAGTTTGACCAATGTTTTTTCGGTAAAAAACACAACAAAACAAGTGTAACATGAATATTAAAAAATTTTACTCAAAAAGAGTAAGTTGTATCGAAAAAACACAAGACCTCTTTTTTGTAAAAAACTATGGAATTTAGAATTTTTGTTTTTGAAAGTAACAAGGACCTTCAGCCAAAGTAGTTATAATACTTTTTATCCCAAACCCTCCCAATTTAGTACGCCCCTGATTAAAAATTTTGACATAAAGATAATCAACTGTACCAAATTTTGTAATTTTATCTAAAATATTGGACAAAATCCATTAAAATATGCACCCCTTACATTGTATTTTTCCATACATGGAAACATAGGAAACTTTTATCTTAAAATTCAATATTCTATCTCCTGTTTAAATTTGTTACAATAAAAATGGAACACCCTGTATAATGGACTATATGTATAAAAAAATTATGATCTACGCTTATGCAAATAATCAAATAATCATAATTTATAACACTAACTAACTAAAATATCCACTTTAATCGTAGTGTAAAAATGCAAATTTGTGCTTGAAGTTTCAGTCTACGCTTGGTATAATTAAATTAAAATAGACGTTGAGGTATTTTTGTTTATTTCACAAAATATCCATATTCAGAATATTTTTTAAAATTAACTCATGACCATCTGATCTTGGCATATTATGTATCATAAAAACTGGTATATTATTTAAACTATCTACACCTTACCTGTAGGTAAATATGTAGTAAATAACTTTTCGAAAAGCAATTAGATAAGTTATCTTTACAATCAAACTGTCATAGTATAATATTAACTTGTGACTTAATATTTAACAATTTCATAAAAACCGTAAAATTTGTTTATTAGAATAATAATTTTTTGACTGTTTGTCCAAAAATAATTAGGAATTAGCTGTGCTTACTTTAGTTATCTTATCATGTGAGCTAATACTTGCAAATATTTAATTATGTGTGCTTCTTGGCAAATATTCTCAAATCGGTCGGTAAATCGATCCAGAGGTTTGAGGCGTAACGGAAACGGATGCATAACGGATGTGGTCGAAGCGACAGGTGTAGATCCAGAATCGCCCACTTGTGTATCGAGCCTAACAACCTGTAGACTTTCAGCCAAATTTTTACTCGCTAATCGTCAATAATTAACACAAACAAATTTACAGACTAGACAAAAATAAAATGATTCATTTAATTTCATTGCATTTTTTCAGTTGATGCCGTCATGTTTATTTTTAACTGACAACAATTTGAAAAAAAAATTGTTTATCCAGCTATCGTTTATCTAGAGATTAATTTTGAATAAGCCATCCATTGAATTTTTGCTCGAGATTGCCGGAACGGTAATAGTGAACAGGCAAATTTGAATAATTCATGCCAAGACCGCATTTTAAAGTACAAAGTATGCTTTATTATTAATAAGCGATTGGCATACGATAACATACGCAAAGCCATTGAGTGGCTTAATAGAATGTTATTAAACGTTCGGAGTCACGCAGTCTGGGACTTCAAGGAAAATTGTGGCTCGATTTTTGTTGCAGTATAACGTCATTCAAACTAGTCTATTCAACAAATAACTCATTTTAAATGCTAATACGTTTTTAAACCTAGAATTAAGTCATTCCGCTTTTGTTAAATTCTTAAAAGTGCAATTGATTGTCTTATCATCAAGGTCTCAAGAATCCACCTGTCTCTTTTTCAACTAATTCTGACAGTCTGAATAGAGGAATAGTATAACAACACACTTTTGCAACAAGTTTATTTAAATTACACAGTGAAGAACTTCTTCGAAATAGAATTAATTACACACATGTACTTAGAGTGGAACTTACAATGAGGTAATTATACAAATTACTTAATTCAACGCCGCTGTATTTGATAGGCTCTTTAAATGGAAATTAAACAGCACCCCAGGTGCAACCATGTCGAAACCCAACATTTTAAGTTCAACTAGAAATCAGAAATTATGACTTTAAACAACTATACCCAAATGGAAGTTTCATTCATACTGTTTTGCCAACACAAACTTTTCTTAATTTGACACGTCTGTGTATGTGTGAGTTAAAAATTGATAGTTTCACTAACTCAATTATGGTAAAATATGGTTTTCCCTATCTATTGTGCAGCACTTTTTTTATAAATTCTTAAGAATTATACTTGCTTCTGAGCGAGCATAAAAACCTTATTTTGGAAGTTCTCCAATAGTAACTGTTTTGCTAAAGAAGCACAATTTGGTCAACAACATTATGTTATTGCGGACTACTCCCCACAAGACTAGGTTCATCCATAATTTAAAAAGTTACAACAAATCCAATCAGTCCAGGAGAAGTGTTGCGTTTTTAAAACGTGCTAATATTTCAAAACATGCAGCGTAATGCGTAAAGTATTTTCTCATTTATAAAATTGCATTTATGTTATCTTGATAGGAAGTATCAAACTACTTTCAAAAATAGTATTAATGATGTCATAAAAGAATTATGACGACTAATTTATCAGTACATATTATTTTTTCTCAAGTGTTTATTGTCAATGAGTGAAATATTTTATCAGAAAATTTCATCATTAACTGTAATGTAAAATTGCATTATTAATCATATTTCACATATGTACAGGGTGCTGCAATTTGGATGTCCGAATAGGGAATCTCCAAAACTAAGAGGTTTAGCCAAAAACGAGTAATACATTCAGGGGCTCATTTTTTGAGAAAATAATATTGGTTAAAACCGCATCCCGCTATCGTCTTTTGTTTTCGACTTACAGACAAAAGTTGACATTTTGGCGAAATTTAAAAAAATTCACATCTTCGTTATTATAGAAGATACGGATTTGAAATACAGGCACTTTTTTACGAGAAATTTAATAATGTAGTTAACATTTTTTTTCAGTTATTGGTTTAGGTAATAAAATAAACTTGTATTTTTTAAAATGGAAATCATAGGCGGCTAAGGCAATTTTGGAAAAAAATTTTTTTTCTGATCTAAAAAATATACATTTGAAAGAGAATATTTTTTTATAATTATACTTAAAAAGTGAAATACATATTTTGTTTGATAATAGTTGGCCATGGAAAAACTATTTCACTCCAAATGTGTAAATAATAATCAATAAGAGTTTTGTGAACTGTAAAACAGATGAAAAAATAGATAAAATTATAAAAATTTAAAAAACACGATACGTTAGAAGTGATGAACAAATATGCGAGCGCCTAAAATATATTTTATTGAAGAATTAAAGCGGATTTTTTTACAACACTCTATGTATCACTAGATTTTGCAATGGTAATGTTAAAAACAAAAAAATGTAATTAGTCGCCAATAAGTTCATATACGATTTATTCTGCATTTTTTTCATTACTTAGTACTTAGAAAACTCTTTCATTGGTGACACTGGTTGAATAATATAGTTTAAATCCTTTTAGTTGAAGATGCAACATTTTTTCATGGCCAACTGCGAACAAAAATCAAAGATAATTTTTTGCTAAAAATGTATTATAATAATTTGTTACAAATATATATTTTTTAGATTAGAAAAAAACAAGCTTTTTAAAAATGACATAGCCATCTATAATTCCCATATAAAAAATAAAAGTTTATTTTATTACGGCTAAACAAACAACTGAAAAAAAATGTTAATTACATTATTAAATTCTACGTAAAAAAGTGCCTGAGTATGTCTTTATTTCAAATCCGTGTCTTCTATAATAACGAAGATATGAATTTTTTTAGATTTCGCTAAAATGTCAATTTTTCTCTATAAGTCGAAAACAAAAGACGATAGCGGGAATGCAGTTTTAACCAATATTATTTTCTCAAAAAATGCGCCCCAGAAGGTAGGATTACTCGTTTTTGGCTAAACAGAGATTCCCTATTCGGACATCCAAAATGTATCACCCTATACATACATACTATAGGTAATAGGTATTATTATTGACAAGAATTGTTTTGATGTCCAAAGATACTATATTGTATGATTTAGTGTATTCGTGATAAATAATAGCTAGAGTTTCCGGTTTCATTGCCTGAAATGCAACTACTCAATATTATAATAAATAATTTAATTTTTTCTATTAGAGGATCAATCTTTTTAAATTATTAATAGAAATACACCTTCGACGTGACCTGGCAAAATAATTTGCAAATTCAAGGCTAAAACGATCTGTTGGCTTATTAATACTACATTATTAACGACTACAAAACAACTTACAAATTCATTTAATTAAAATTAACGTAATAAAGTTTTTTATTGCTTTTTGTCAATTATTTATGTTATATTATAAATTTAACAGGTGGGCTGGTCTAAAATTTCTTAACTGCTATGCCATCACTAATTTTCGTTTGCTACAATTAATTAAATATTTTGTATTTTACATTGTTCAATAATAATAGACACTTACTAACCATCTCGCAACTAAAGCTGTGCAGTGGTGCCACCGCTGTTTACGGCGAAAACCTCAACTAGCGATATAACTTGGTGGGGGACGTAGATTTACCGAGTTCAAGCTCAGGCAGATTGTCAGTGCTGTTCTGCTATCACGAGTGTGAGGTGCTGTAATTGTTTTAATGTTGGCGAAAGTGCATTCGAGAAAAAATTGCAAAAATATAACTCGCACGTTTTTTTAAGTTGTTGACAATTTTTTGTGCAATTTTCTAGTCACCGCAAAAGACTACTTTTTCGAACTTTAAAGTTTGGAGAAGTAAAAAAAAAGACTTGAGGTTTTTATTTGTAAAATTTGAAAATTGTGGATTCTGTTTTGGACTTCATCAGCTGGATATCGTCAACAAAACGCATGCTCTCCCCCCACTTCTGCGGTAGAGGGGATAAACAGCTGAGAATCAGATACACACTGACAACATCAAGTTGAACTTGTCAGTCGCGCTGTTGTTGTGATATTGTCGGCAACAAATATGCTAAGTTTAGTCGAGTGTGTACACACTTGAGAACTTAGACAGATTTTAATGCAAAGTTAGTTGACTGTCTGTCGTTCTGTCCGGTAGTGTGAAGTGAATGTGTACTTAGTTACTAATTTGGATATGGTGCCCCAACAAAACATGGATTCATCCAGGTCAGAAACACCGATTAGTAGTGCTGTGCCCAAATTCGGCTCACAACTAATTGACAAAAATTCAGCAACACCCTACTCTGATGCTACTCAGGTAGGTTGCAATTCCTCCTCCTCCAGTCCTCGTGCGTAATTTAGACCGCTTGTCTCCAGTTATCTATATACACGTGCCGCAATTTACGATAACACATCATTTCTAATATATTTTAATCCGAAACTGTATTTAATAAACGTTTGGTACACGTAGGTTGCCAATTTTTCGCACGTGTGCATTTTCCAGTCGCAATGTCTGTTTCCTCTTCATCCAGGTGTCGAAAATCGAACGAAGATCCGGATCTTTGCGGTAATGCGACATGTTTTAACGCGTTTTCCTTCAAGTCGAGACTAGTTGATCGTCGCAATCAGCTGCTGAGGTGTTTGTGAATTTTCCAGACGCGATGTTCTGTTTCCCTTTCATCCAGGTGTCGAAAATCCAACGAAGATCCGGATCTTTGCGGTAATGCGACTTGTTTTAACGCGTTTTCCTCCAAGTCGAGACTAGTTGTTCGTCGCGATCAGCTGCTGAGGTGTTTGGCTTTTTCAAGGTCTGTGACTCATGGCGAGTACACGATAGAAAAAAATAATGTAATTTGTAACCTTTACGATTGCGGAAATAAAGTTTTAACCTTGACAAACAAGTCTTCTTAAATTTGCGCGCTGATCGCGTCAATGCGGAAAAGTGCGTTAATGTGGGAAAAGTGAGCGAATAAAATTTACTGCCCAAGTTGCAGGGAAAGTACGCTGCAACAACGTTCTCGTGAATTATGCAACGAAACGCGCTATCGGGCTCTACCAAGCAAAACGAGCTAAATAAAATATTAGCCTCGTTTTATTCGAATGAATTACAAATCATCAACATGAAATTAAATGAGCGGGCGAAAAACAAATCGTTAAACCATTTTTTCCGACGGATCAGTGGGAATTAGTTATTTATTCATGTTTCGACAAAAAAAAACTAAAATACATTAATTAGTCCAAAACTTCGAACTTGACATTATTGGATAGGTGTAGGTTTGTAATTTGTCGTTTTGAGATTTGAGTATTGTCATAATATTGACTAGGATGTAAAAATCGGGAGTTTGTAAATATTTGCCAGTGATCTCGAAGTAAATAGTAAATCACGAAAAGTTTTGTGGTTGGGAGGAGAGCGATAAAAAACGTAGTTTTTTACGACGATCCAGTAGTCCATGAACCGCATGACCTGCTGCGATCTACCTCATATCTCTGTTAGTTGTTTAGTCGTGCTGTTGTTTCTCGAGGCACCTTGATTTATTCTGAAAACCAGTTCTTGCAGCACGATGCTCTCCTAAGTGTGGTTATTAGATATTTTATATTCCGTGTTTTATTGCACCGACGATTGCGACGCACAATGAGATAATTGCCCCGGTTTCGTCTACAATTTTCAATTACCTATTATTTTCACGAGACTTATTGGTACCGTTAGCGTTTCCTTCAGGACTGAAACTTGTTCTTCTTTCACGCATAAAAAACTTGGATCGATCTTGATGGATCGAGCTCACAATCATTAGTTTTGGTCGGAAAATAGTGGTCTCCTCTTCCATTAAAAACTTTCATCGGCGCTGTCAACATTGAAAACAACCGAAAACGTCTTTTCAACAAAATTGTTTTTCTCACCTTTCAAGGTTTATTTCGAGGTGTTTAAAATGCACTCGTGGAAATTTGTAATCACTCGAAAACGTACGAGAATTACGCGTTTCCGGACAGGAAGTGATAACAGTCGAAGGTCGGAATAGCATTGGGAGGCCTTGCTGTGTTTACATTTTGGTAACCCACTGATGATTCAGGAAGCGGAACGACCTCAAAGAAAATTGTCGCCGTAATCCTATCAGGGCTCCAAGTAACTAAACCAAGGAAAATTGCAAAAAGCTTATAGAAGACAAAATATTGTTTTTCTCGGTTTCAAAATTTAATAAACGAAATTTTTCGCTGTGTATAACCTATACCTGCCTGTGACATCAAAAAAGATTAATCTGTTATTGGATGCAGTTAGGCCTTAAACACAGCCAAACTACAAATCGATACACAATTTGGTATAGATTAGTGTTGCTGTGGACGGTTCACCAGCTAATCACGCCCCCTGGTGGCCTTCCTGACAACGCGTTACGGCCATTTTAATTAACCTAATGACTGGACTAACAGCTTCCTCTAATCGGATTAAATTGGGATGCGCCAAGTGTTATCATTCATATCCTTATCCGAACCTTCTTTAAATGTGTGTATATTTCGGATCTTGCCCTCTTGTTATCTGTCACTGCAATTTACAGTGTCAAAATCTAGTTAATTGATTAAAAATATTTTGATAGGAGCTGTTTATTTAATTTGTGATAAGGGCTATCTCTGATCGACAGACGATCAGGGGCCACGAATTTATTTAGGGAAACCACAGTAATCTTGTTTTGGAGAAAGTAAATTTTTTAATTGAAATGTTTGGACACGTATGTAAATGGAAATTACCAAGTCAAAGTTTTGGTGAAAAAATTGGTAGCAGCTTGTCTCCATAACCACAAATTTTGTTTGCTCTTTGTTTTTGTCCCTAGAAATTTTGTTAAAAAATTATAGTTATGTTTTCAAATTGAGATGTTGTCAAAATTTTGACTTTTATGAATCTTGTGTGCCTGTTTGCTCTTTGAAAGTGCTATAATTGAATACCTGAGGACAGAAATCATTACCTAAGATCTCAAGACAGAATTTAGTGCTAAAAATTTTGATAGAAACACACTGCAAGTAACTACAATGTTGTGGACAAAAATGAGATTCTTGCTACAAAAAATTTGATAAAAAAGAATGTATATTCAGAAAAAAGCTATTTAGCAAAAGATACAAGTGGGTATTATGATGATTGGCAATAAATTTTGTGTAATTTATTGAAATGAGCTTCTTTCCGAGGTTGTTTCTCAATTATGTTTATTTTGTGTTCTTGTCAATTTCCTTCTAAAATTTGAGAATGTTTAGCAAACCTGCATTACAAATTGCGTCTAGATTTTAACGGGCCTTTTTCTAACTTCTTGCTTGCGAACTATTCGTTTCCAAATTTCTAAAAACCGTTAGTGTACCGAATTTGTTTTTTTTTTGTGTTTCGTCTCTAAATTTTCTTAGACGATTTTTTTGTGTTGACGTTTAATGACATTGTTTTCAAATTAATTCAAAAACCGGAACTGCCAACTTCCTTAATTAAAATTACCATGAATGAATTCACTAGTGATGCCAACGTTAAGACTGCATTTCCATTAAAAAAAAAAACAGACTTTATGTATGGCTTCCCTGTTTCGTTGTATTCGGTTCGGTAGTAAAAAATACTCCTTATAAATAGATTGTGTTTGGTATCGATTTCACTGCGCTCATGCATTGCCTCTTGTCGCAATAAAAACTAATTAAAGCCTGTTGTAATTGCAAGTACGTACCCATATTTTTAATTTTCGTCTGTTCGTCGATGCGTATCAAATCGGTATAATTATCAAATCGGGCCAAGGTGCGGAGTTAGCAAAGGTTTTCCATCATCGTCGGTCCTAATTAAAACATTACACAATTCGATTATGGTAATTTCCTCGTTATTTGAATGCGATTTCTTGTACAAATTTGCGGAATCGAGCTTTGGCAATTAATCGAATAAAAACAAATTTATTACGCGCACGGGTTGCGTGAAAAATCAAAATTTTAATATATTCCAATGAACGGTTGCAAAAACATGCAAACTCATCGGACTTGTGCGTGAGCACCATACGAATGGTTTTGTGCGTGTCCGCCATGACAGAGGCGCCACACGTGACCCGAATATGTCATGCTAAAACCGTTCAGCTGTTCACGACCAAACTTTGCGACCTTAATGCCCCTATTTACCTACAACAATGGGTCATCTTCTTTCCTGCTCTCATCATCTGCGACACACGGCGAGCTTTTATGTTATTTTCTTCTGCAAGGTTTCAACAACTAGGGCATAGAAGGATTTATCCTTGGATTGTTTGCACTGCGAATGCGAGACCCCCATTGACGCGGTGTTGTGCATTGAAACACTTTCATAACCCGATTGCTGAAAGCTCCTTTTTCCATTTACTCAAAAGCAATTACTCGCGTTGTGACGATTGGCAATTTCCAACAAACAACAAGGGTTTATCAAATTAACTTTCTACTAAACTGACCTCGAGAAGAGTTTAATATGTAATATCAAGAAAGTATGAAAATTATCTAATGTAGAACGGGATATTTTGCGGTAGTCACTAGTCGGTGTTTTAGCGTTTGTCGATACACACGTGTACAAACATGTCTTAGTACGTTTATCACGTATGTCGTCGAATCCTTGATACGAGGTGAACGTGAAGACTGTGTTTGGTGTGTTATTTCCGGGTTTGCGCATGAGATGAGAATCGCTCGTGAAAGGACACTAGCCTTATTTGGACAGTATTGTATCACTGTCCTTGATTGTGTTGTTAGAACAACACATTTCTAGTGTGATTGATTGATTAATTTCCATTAATTGTTGAAATGTTTACTGATGAATGTTTCTTATTGTTGCAGACTAAAAAGAACAATCCAAACCACATCAAAAGACCCATGAATGCGTTTATGGTATGGTCTCAGATCGAGCGTAGAAAAATTTGCGAAGTTCAACCAGACATGCACAATGCTGAAATTTCAAAGAAACTTGGTCGTCGTTGGAAAGAATTGAAAGATGACGAACGTCAACCGTTTATTGAGGAAGCTGAAAGGCTTCGACAACTGCATCAGAGAGAATATCCAGATTACAAATACCGTCCTCGAAAAAAGACGACGAAACCAGCTCCCAAATCGGCGACTTCCTCCAAGAAATCGTCCAAAAAGTCCCCAAAAGTCCAAAAGAACGATAATAATAACAACAGTAGTAATAACAGCAATGCAATCGTTAAAGAAAGATTATACGCCAGACGTTCTGCTTTACCCGAGTCGACGAGTTCGAAATTGAAAGAGAGGTTAGATTTATCGCCGGTGATGACGCCCCTTCCACTGCCACCTGTGAGCATTTTGGCAAAGGTGCCATCTAGTCCTTCTTGCGATATTCCGGACTCCCCGGAAAGCGCCACAATTTACGACGATTCATTGGCGCCGTTGCACCACGAGGCTGAAGACAGGCTCACTCATGGTTCCACTGCCACTCTTGATGATCTGGACAGGATCGACGATTTTAATTTGTTGCAACCTATGGAGATTGATCTGCAGGAGTTGGCAGACATCGAGATCATGGACAGTGGATCGAACGGTTCCGGATCGCATCTGGATTTTGATTGTCCGAGAGACATCCCCATTTTCTCAAGTCTGGGGGGCTCCCCTTGGAGCGACGGTGTATTCAATTGTTGAACGAGGAGACTTATAAGACTGTGTTAATCCAATTCGTGTGTTGGCGCATACAATCATTGTTATCATCTCTAGGATGAAGACACACGGTTTCAATTGCTCTACCAGCTCAAGTTGTCGAGCCGGCCAGGTCGATGATGTTTTATAAATATTATTTAACCCCGATAAATGATCTCATCTTGTGTTTATTTTTTATATTTATCATATAGTAGCGCGTCAGTGTTTCGTTCATTCATCATCATCATCATACGTACTCCCGGATTCAACCAGTTGTTAGTGCCTAGTTCAGTATGATATGTCGGACATTACCCGGGTCGCCCGTCATTAGTTTCGATACTTGTAAAATTCCGCCGGCTGCCATTTTGTACATTTGTTGGTGGCGACGGGACACAAAATCAGGCTGTGATTCATCTGTTTGATGACCAATATTTAGTTGTCAAAAGTCAGTGTAGTTTTTCCGCCTCTAGCTTTGTTAATTAGTTCGCGACGACGGCATACAGCTGATTGTTTCGTTACTGCCAACCGCGAACGCAACTCATCTTGTATCTTATTCGTCAAATTTGAAAGAAAAAAAAATCTTGTATTGCTTTCTGATTCGTTCGTCCAGAATTGTACTTAATGGTCCTAAAATCTTGTACAGGTTATTTAAGTGAGCACTGTGGGTTTGTTAGTGGTAGGAGTTGATATTAACAGTAAGATATCCAAATAGGCTATAGGGTTGTGCTACTGCTGTCAACGACTTGGGCATTCGGTTTTACTTTATCTCGTCCATCAAACTCTGTTGCACAAATTATTGTTTCTCTCGCTGCCTCGTTCCAGATACGCTTAAAACTTGTTTCCGTTCAAATCTTAAAGTCAATGCACAAACTTTGTAATAATAAGAAAAAATTTTTTCAAAAATAATAGAGTAGCGAGCGACATCGATATTCTTCTATAATAACATGATATTGAGGCACGACCAACGCTCTACGTGTGCTTTCAATGTACTAGATTAAACTTTTACGATAATATTTAAAGTTAGATCGGACTGTCCGTATTATAAGAGTTTTCGAATTTTAAAATTTTATGAGGCCTGGTACAGTATGAAAATGTAGAAGATAACATATTCGGTGTATTTTTGTACCCAATGTTTGTTCATGCGATGCAAGTGCAGAGTTGGCTGAGACGTGTCGCTGACTGACTTAGATTGTAGGTTTTTATGTTGAGCTATACTGGTTATGAGCTGCGAGTCGATAATAACTTTTAAATTTTAAGTTCATTGCCGTTTTTTGGTTCGACTGTCTTCAAGAACTCGGCTCTGCTCTTGTATTTCGCGACTTGTATATAACGTGTATAGATTTGCTCATGTAAAAATTGTTTTTGTTGAAACGTACTGTTTATGCAATCATTTTAAATAATTGCAATAACTATCGCTACAAGTCTTGAACGACATCCTACTGTGAGACTCAATTATTTCAACGTTCTTTGCATATGATGTCACAGTGCGGCGTCGAACCAGACCCTATTGTAAAAAACGTTACTTTTTGTGGCATTGTTGACCCTTTTTGTTCTGGTAAACGATTGAGAGATTACAAATTTAGCAATATTTTTGCATATTATCTTGATGTATCATAAAAATCCCTGCATTTTTGTAGACCCATGTATTATATTCATATTACTATATTAAAGTTATTATATAGTGTGTAAATTTTGTATTGTAGTTGCTGTTAAATATATTAATTATATGCCCAATAAAAGATTTTTTCAATTTAATTTTCTAATTACTTTCACACCGAATCCTTCTCAACTTAAATTTCAAACTGAAATAATTAAACGAGATAATTGTATTTGATAAAGGACTTGTGTACGCTATACCAACACAACAGCAATAAAATCTTATGACTGTGGAAACGATAGTCGTCGTCGTCGTTGCCACGACTTAGCGTAACTAAATCGTGTACACGATAACAGAGGATTTTGTCGTGTAAATATACGTCAGGTGAATTTATGAATCAAATTTAATTTGCTCCTGAAATTAAAATCGCCCAGTTGTAATGCTAAAATAATAACATTGCTACACGTAGATTATAAAGTGTAATCTTAATAGGGGGCTTATATTTTACAGTTTGTTGTTTTAGAGCTACTAAATACAAGCTCTATGCTGCTAAGTTTGACGATAACTGCTTCTCGTCACCGCGACCTTCTTACTTTATGATACTCTTAACGACATTCCGCGAAAATTGAAATATTTAATGTTCCGAGCTTTTCCGCCCTGTGCTTTTAATAATTTATAAACGCCCGAGAATTGTAATTTGTTTATTTTCGAGATACTAAGAAGCATCAATTTCAGCCCCACTGGTCGATACTTAAACGATATAAAAACTAAAAACCCGGACTTTAAAGCTATAAGCAGTATTAACAATCATTTCAAAGACTTACTTTTAGGAGATTTACCTTTGTGACTGTTGAGTTTTAAAGGTCCTGCTTTAATGGATACTATAAATTTTTACTCGGACAGGTTCATCAATAAAATTCAACATAAAATTTAGAGCTAGTTTGGTTTAAATGCGACACTTAAAAATAAGCCATTCCAACGATAAAAAAGCGCATTTCAACTATAGAATTAAAATAATTAAAAGACATGACATAAAACATATTTATTCATCCATAATAAAGTATTTGGTGAATGCATTTCCAAGTATTATTCATTTTCGAATAAGTATTCCGTGATGAAGAGAAACAAATAATTCAAGGCCCCTACATATGTGTTACTATTTCCATACCAAGTGTATTTTATGCTAACCATAGCACGCGTATTGTCGTTACACACGCACTTGCACGGCTACCAACCTATTAAGTAAAAATGTTGCTCATAAATACTTTATCAATAGTTTTTTTTTCCGGTATCATGACCATTATTGTTTCGTTAATGGCATTTGAATCAAACGCATGACTGAAATTTGGTAAGTTTTTGATTAAAAGTCTCCAGTGTGTAATCTACCTATTCGATAGAAAAATTATATTTAGAAGTCTGATTAATGCTGGCTTATCGTGAAATAGACTGGAGGAATGTCCATTTAGATAACCGCCAAAGGAGTCAGCCATTTGTAAAAATAACGTTCCGTGATGAAACTGTAATGCAAACACGAATAAGACGAAGAGAAATAAAGAAAATAAAAAGAGTAATTATTTGTGGCGTGCGATAAAATGGTCAAGTCCTGTGATCTTGCACGCATTGAAATGTTTTATAGTCAGATGGTGAAAGATACATTATCGTAATTGTTTTAAACTGGTTTCCCACGAACAAACTTGAGAAAAATCATGCCCAATATCGGAAAACACGGGAAACGTGGTGGTAATCCATATACGAAACCATTATCTAACAAGTTACAAGGTCAACAACCAGATGGTCGATGTTGGTAAATCACTCTTCGTGGATATTGCAGATTGTATCTCAAATCTCAAATTGTTATATCGGGCTGCTTGTCCTAACGGGAATTAACACTTTGTGCCGATAGACACAAATATTTACCATTTCGAAATAACGCATCTATATCATTATTGTAATTTGACAACGGAGATACGAAGTGATGACTTGGGAATATCGTGTTGCTATTCTCCGAGAGCAATAATCATTAAGGACGAAATTGTCGACTAAAAACAGTAGACAAGGTGATGGATTCTCAGTCAAAACATGATTTGTTCAATTTTATACGAGATTCCTTCCATCTCTGTAAATAAAAATTATTTTCTTGTGTTATCCAGGCCATGGATTATAATGCATCAAGAAATTAATTGATGTTTTCATTTAAATAAATTTGTTTTCCAAAATCTTGATATATTGCCAAGTTTAACTGCATTAAGGAGCTTAAAAAACGTTTAACCCGTTAATTTTTATTTTTGTTGAGTGACCTAATTTACACCGTTGGTAAGAACACGAATTTTTCTTGTTTTAGTAAACACTAATGCACAATAACTTTCTTGAACAACTGAGTTATTGTGGTAGCAAAACACGTGGTAAAATTTACCGTTTTCGGTAAACAATAAAGAATAGTCGATACGAAAAGGTCCTCGGATATAAATAGTAGCCACTCGTGTATTTCCGAAAAAGGCAAAGAACACATTATAAAAGTTGTTAATGGGACCCAAGGCTCGGACTTGCACAAGTATTGTCTACAGTTCAACATATTCCGTTTTTATTGTTACAAATTAAAACAGTTCATAGAATATTAAATTTTACGACAAATCGAAATTTTTAATCAGACTCAGGGGGTATAAGGTAAAAAAAAAATTAATTTTGTTTATGGCCTGTAACATAGTTTTTTTTTAATTGATTTTCGGTAAGTTGTGCAAGAGATCTTTTTTTTGTGAAAAATTATGGAATTTAAGATTTTGTTGCTGAAAGTGGCAAGAAACTACAGGATGTGTCAGAACTCGCGCCCTAGAGACAAATATCAAGTAAGATAAGATACCTACCAAGAACATGGAAAAAATGTTAAAAAAAATGTATATATCAAAAAATTTTGACATTTGACATTTTTTTATGTCTATTTAATGATACTGACGATCTTGTAAGTATATGTTTTTTTATAATTATTTAGTAAAGGTACAAAAATTTTGCCAATAAAAGCCACAAATATCATTAAACAGAGTTACAATTTAGGATACAGCTTCCTGGTTTCCTCTTCTAATAGCTTGTAGCAAAAAAAACTTTGAAAATTATTTTTACAAGACATAGAGTCGAAGTGCAAAATTTAAACTACGAAATTTTTATACTTCGAATTTTTTAAACATTTTTTCCATCTTCCTGACGCACCCTGTATAGCCAAAATAGTTAAGGTACTTTTTATCCTATAGCCTATACTCTCACAGTTTAGGACGCCCTTGAATTAAAATTTCGACATTTGATCTTTGAATTCATTTATAAGAATTATCAACTGTAACAAATTTTGTAATTTTATCAAAGTCGCAGTCAATTCATAGTGGCCATTTAATTTACTGCAAAGTTGGCGGCCCTCAGCCCGCCACCTCTAGTGTGTGGATTGTGTCTATGTTGGCAGCAGAAGTAACTAATTTGTGTCAACAATTGTGAAGTTTTTCAGAATTATTATTTTTGATAGATATGTCCCTAAAAAAACAATTGGATATTTAAAATCGGATTTACACAACTCAATTTTTACAAATTTATACAGGGAAGTGACCATTATGAATTGAACGCGACTTTAAAATGGTTTATGAAATATTGAGAAATTCCATTAAAACACACACCTTTCAGGGGGTGTACCTCCCTTACACGACAGTATTTTTCGATGCATGTTTATAGGAAACTTTTGTCTTAAAACTGAATATTCTATAACCTGTAGCAATAAAAATGGAACACTTGTAGATGAAAAATGTGGTTGTGATAACTTATCAAGTAAAATGTTTTAAGTAAATTATGAACATGGCATTTTTGTGTTAGACAGCAAAAATTTTGTTTCTCAAATAACTTCCAACAGAATTTTACTCTCAAGAAACTATACCTACTTATGTTGTTATATAATAATAATAATAATCATAATAATAATAAAGCGGCTTTATTGAATTGTAAGTACAAGTAACTACAACTCGGGAGGCGAAGTCTAGCAATTGCTATTCATACTTAACCCCCTAAACAAAACAAAAAAAGAAAAATGAAAAATTGCATTACAGTTTAATAACAAAAAACTAGAAGTCAAAAAAATGTATTTTTATCATTTTGCGAATATTGTTCACTGAAAGTTTTTCTTTAAACAAATCAGATGAATTATATAACTTTATTGTATTGTAAGAGAGAGATCTTTTAAATATTGCTTTTTTAAACTTTGGTAATGACAGGTCAGCAATATTACGAACAGAAACTTTATGACAACTTTTTCTCGAATGAAATATTTCACGGAGATAGGGTGGTGAAGCAGTAATAAACATTTTATACAGGGTTGTTCCGTTTTTATTGTTATAAACTTAAACAGGTGATAGAATATTCAATTTTAAGACAAAAGTTTCGTATGAATATGTATCAAAAAATGTTACGTAATCGAACTACACCCCCTGAAAGAGATGCGTTTTTAATGGGGTTTTCCCACTATTGCAGAATAGTTAAAATTACAAGAATTGGTGCTGCTGATTACTTTTAAACACCTTAACGAATTTAAAGATCAGTTGTCGAAATTTTTAATCACGGGTTTCTTAAACGATGATACAAATTTAATTTTTAATTTTTATCCTATTATGGTCTGTAAGACAAATTGTAAACTGACTTTATTTAAAAACGGTAAGTTTTATCGAAAAAACGCAAGAGACCTTTTTTTTGTAAAAAAATTATGAAATTTAGAATTTCGTTACTGAAAGTGACAAAAACCAACCGCCAAAATAGTTAGGGTCCTTTTTACCTTAAACCCCCCAATTTCGACATTTTATCTTTGAATTCATTTGGGTGTATAAAGGTTATCAGTTGTACCAAATTTTGTATTTTATCCACAATGTTTTCTGAAATATTGGAAAAAATCTATTAAAAGATGCACCCCTCTCAGGGGATGTGGCTCCCTTATATAAAATTTTTCGATATATGTTTATAGGGAATTTTTATCTTAAAATTGAATATTCTATCACCTGATTAAATTTGTAACAATAAAAATGGAACACCCTGTATATGAACACTGACTGACAAGAAATAATAGTATATTTGGTCTACCGGCAGCCAATCAAGTTCATTTATTTTTTGAAATTTTGTTAATTTGTAAATAAAACGAGAGCACGAATTTTGTATTTTTTGTAATTTATATTTAGATTGATAAACTAAACATGAATAATAAATGACTCGCATAGTATTTTTCGAAGTTTAAAAATCAAAATGTGATAATTGGAATATAACATTTTTAATGCAATATAAGACCTCTTTACAATCAAGTTGACACGATCTCTAATAAATCGTAATTCCGTATCCATTATAATTCCAAGATTTTTTACACTGTTTGAGATACCTATTTCCATATTACCAATATTGAGATTAATTTCCGAGTTGATTTTTTTATTTCAATGCAAATTCATGAACATTTATGCAGGGGAAAAATAAGAAAATACATAATTTTTTATTATACAGGGTGTTTCACATAACTTTAGGAGGCTTGCGCCTAATGTACGCACCCAAATATACAAAAGTCACAAAACACTAGATACAAAAATACACTTCTAACTATTTAATTTTTGGAAACCCATGACAGTAGTTGTCAAACTAATCACTGTTTCATTAATAGTCATAAACTGCAATTTTTCAGAAACAATTATCATTTGTTCTATCAAGAGACGGCATGAATATGATTCTAGTTTATATATCTTAATCACTAACTAATTAAAAACGTTGTAATTTTTTAAAGGGTGAACAAACTAGAGAAGATAATTCAATTTTTCAAAATCTGTAATCGAGTTCGTATCGGAATATGTATTATTGATTGCGTCTTACATGCGCAGGCCTCGTAAAATTATGTGAGACACCCTGTACATTAAAGTAAAACACAAAAAGTGAAATAATTGTTTGACTCACTCCTTGCTTTTGGGTTCTGTTGAAAAAAGTACAAATTTAGAGACAATAACGTAAAATTTAAATTAAATTATCAAGAATTAATAGAGGTGTCAAAAATTTACCTAAAATTATTTGTAAAGTTACGTAAATTGTAATGTTGGTGTTTGTTTAACGCAACATCCAGAAACATGTTAAAAAGCTTTTGAAGGTATGGGGAATCAAACGCATTGTATTATTTCCTGTGTTAGCCTCTTCGTCTTTTATAAAAAAAAGGATGATACTTATGGATAAAGGTGGTGTCCCTCATGTCTCCATTATTCAGGCTTTCCCGTTAGTTACAAAGTACAAAAACAAACACTCCACTTCGTGGAAGTGTGTGAATGACATGCATTGAGCTTCGAGTCGCTTTGTTCAATCAAAAATAGTGAAATGTGGAAAAAATCTCTCAGTATTATGACCTTAGCGTGGTTCATCACCTCTTCCGTGTGCAGCACCTACTTTTTGCAAGGCGCCGAACAAATAGCAATTTAACGCCGTTGTCTGTAATAGCGTGAGTGGATGCATGACCTAGGCTAACCTCACTCGAGCGGGTGGATAGTAGATCATTGCGGAACGTCGAGCAAAAACAATCACTTCACGTCAAAGTGACAGCCTAGTCTAGAAGGCAGATCCGCTACAATCTATCCCGGAGCAATGAAACAATTCAACCCGTTGCACATTTTGGATCAATGATGCATTTGCATCCTTTAACGAGTTCCAAGCGAAAAATTCTAACAAGCTATCGCCCGAGGATAACACAATTATTATTACACAGAGTATTATTTCGCCATCACGTCATTAAACCACTGTCACTGTCATGTATTTGTCAGTAATGTGGGTTTATTACACTTGCACTGTTATTAACTTTGCCAGGAGAAAAGTGCTGGAGGAGCTTGACGGCAACCGCTATATTAACTTTTGGGTCGATAGAATTATCAACGTTGATGGTAAATTTTTACAACTACATTTGCGAAAACGTTATAAAATCGGTTCGACAAATATGGTATTTATTCAACATACACACCATGACTGCCAACATTGACCTTAATGTTTATTGCTCATTATTTTTTGTTTGCTCAGTTTATTTGTTTGTTTACCGTCTGTTATTTTAGTCACAAAAACGTACTGTTTGTATATTTTTTGAACTCACCGCCTTCAAAATGACAATTTGCGAACTAAACAGTTCGAATAGCCGAGCATTCTAAAAATTTGACTTGATAATAATAAAATCTGGTAGAGAAAAAATAAATCGTTATTATGAGTAATTTGATTGACACTTTGGCAAACGCATAAGACAATGTCTTATGTTTTCTATGCATAAGCGCCAGGGCAAGCGCCATCTATTATTTACTATTGGTATAATTTTTTTTTAATAGAAATCAACTACAATTTTATTTTAGAAAACAAGCTTGTTACAAGAATTGTTGCTGTGCAAGTTTTTTTTTGTAAACCTCACACTTTGTTGTTAAAAAATGTTTGACTTACAAGAATTAAAGATTTTTTTTGAGTAAACTACCAGTTTTTTTTGGAAATAAATTAATAAATCTTTAAAGGTTGTAAAGGAGCAATGCCAAAATATTTTTACTTTAATTAAATGTTTTTGAGATTACCATTACTAATAATTTTTTTCTTAAATTAAAACGGTTTTTTATTTATTGTTACAAAGATATGTTTATGCATTTTATAAATGTACAAAATATTTATTGAAAATGTTAGAATTTATGTTAAAAAAATTATAAACTTTGATAGTTTACTCAAAAAAATTATTTAATTTTTGTAAGTCAAACATTGTTTTTAACAAAAAAAAGTGAGCTTTACAAAAAAAATTGCACAGCAACAATTCTTGTAACAAGCTTGTTGTCTAAAAAAATTGTGGTAGGTTTCTATTTAAAAAAAATGTTACTATGTTTATCTCGTAAGTATAAACAATTAATTAATATTCAAATGTTTTTTTTTAATTGAATTTTTATAGCCATTGCACAACTATAAATTTAATTGCCAAAAAAATTAATAGTTTCGGCAGAATAAAATCGTTTCCAGACTTTTGGACCACCAGTATATCTGTACCTTCGAGCAAAACATTATTAACCACCAAAAACACAAATTTTTGTCATTATGTACATAGTTAAACAGCTAGTAAGTTACGTGAAGGTTATAAAACCCTTTTATTTCCATTTGATAAATTTTTGAAAAGTCCAAGTAGAATATTATGAATATAACAGACACCTTAACAAAATTATAGGTCTGAAGTGCTCTTCTGAAAAATTTGTGTTTTGGTGGTTAATACTGTTTTACTCTGAGGTACGATATGTAATAATATAATTTTTCCTACGACAAGAAAAACTTCAAAACTATCCCATTATCGCCATTAAATCTAACATCATATTTTCCCTTTTCTAATACACATATTTAAAATTGTGGTAAGTATGCAATTTGCGTATTCCTGTTGTATCTCATTATTACAATTTTTTTTTTATTTAGTCGCCCTGTATGCTGAAATTCTTCATTAATTAATTTTTACAATTATTTGACGAGTATGTTTAAATTTTTTCGCCCAAAAAAGTTGTATGGTCTGAGAAAATACATATCCTGCCGGAAATGATGCATGGAATAACATGCACTGTGTTAGCACGTTAGCATACATGACAAGTTTGTGTTTGTTGAATTTACAAAACGCAATCAAAGGTTTTTTCGTTGTTAATCATATAACGTTTTTTTCTTTTGGATTCATATAAAGCCAAGTTTCCTGAACCACTTCTCAATTTGTTTTTATTCAGATAATAGATACTCGTATGTTTACCCTTTAAATAAATATGAGCAAAATTTTATCAAATATTTGAGATGATTTGAGTTGTATTTGCTAAACAAAAACAAAATTCGATCATCTTGGTTTATGCATTAATTGCTAGATCGCATTTTGTGCTAAATATTACGTATTTATACTTTTTAGTTTTGAGTCCAAGATAGAATTATTGGATTATGAACGACAACAAATATGTATTAAGTCATAAAAGATACGGCCGAAATTTTTGACCATTGAGGTGAATTTGGTCATTAAATGTTATTTTGAAATGAATAAATAACTTGTGTATTCTTCAAAATTTTTGCCAACACTAATATTGGATCAAAAATTTGACTAAATTTGGAGAGTTTGTGAAAATTGACTAAATGCCAAGATCAGTGTTTTATTTTATGTATCGTCATAACAATTACATAAATACAAAATACACATCGGGGAATTTTTTTTTTGACGAACGGGTTAAACTGACAATTTTTATTTTGAGTGACAATGTGACAATTCAAAAGTTTGATACACAATAAGAAAATTTTGAATGTTCTAGTTTTTTATGTTTACCGGCTGTACTTATTATTAAAAATGAAAAAATTTTGCCAATAAAAGCCACAAGTAACATTAAACAGAGTTGCCATTTTAGGATACAGCTTCCTTGTTTCCTCTTCTAATAGTCTGTAGCAAAAAATTGGAAAATTAAATTTACCAACAAAAATAAATAGACAAAATTGAAACTTTCATAAATTTGAAATTTTTATAGATAAAATTTTTTTAACATTTTTTTCCTTGTTCCTGGTATCTTACCTTATATATGGCATTTTTCTCTGGGGCACCAGTTCTGCCGCACCCTGTATTATTTGACACTGATGACCCTCTATCAAAGTATATTAGATGAGAAATAATGCTTAAAGGCATTATTTTCGAAAATAATGTTATAGGTGGGATTTTTAATTTTGCAGCAACGACATTTACAAATTATACTTGATTTTTCGTATTAGAAAAGCAGTAAATATCATTGATGACATTTTGAAAAATATTTCTAATAAGATAATAAACATGTCAGACATTAAACGTTGAAGGCACTACAGGTGTTATGGAAATAATGACGCTCTCGGTTGACATACTTCCCTCGAGCCAAATAGCCCTCGAGTAGCACGCCATCGATCTAAAGCGTTATTATTTCTATAAGACTTTTGATACCTTAATTACTATTATACAACTTCCAAAATACAGTAAAATTGAAAATGGACTTGAGCATAAAGACCAAGATTACGAGTTTGACGCTGAAACTAACATTATTGACAGAAATGATTTTCAAGTAAAATAGAACTATTTTATTTCTTGCTGGGTTAAAAAAAATTAAGAACAAATTTTGCTGCTAGCCCAAAACAATGTATGTATGTACCAGGTGAATAAAAAGTATGGAACCAAACGTTTTTTGCTTAAACTATTTATTTTTTAAAAAAACTAATTGATGAAATTTTCGAAATTTCCTTTTGTTTTTGAGTTCTACAAAAAAAAATTTTAAATGGCAACCCGCTATAAAATCATTTTTCTCATAAAAGCTATACTCTAAGGATTACAACTATCTGCTTTATATTAAATTTTTTCAAAAAAATTTTTTCACATAAATTGCAATTTTGACAAAAATATATCGCATAACTCAAAAACAAAACAAAATTTCGTTCTGAAATTACGATCACATTTTTTATATTACTTTAATTTATATTAATTATTATTTTCCGGAGGCAAATGATTAAAAATAAAACCGCTTGGTTCCATACTTTATATTCACCTGTATGTAGGTATGTATTAACGTTCTTGTAACTTATGGCAACAGAAATGATTAAAGAGATTAATTAATAGCATTTAATTTTTCGAAAAACAAACAAAACAATAAAAACATAGTTCACCCAAATATTTTTGGCAATACAGATTGATCATTTTATGCCGTCTGTCAATCACTTTTCAAGTTACCCTAGATCATTAAGCTTAAAGTCACAATAGAAACAATATTAGTGCTGGAAAAAAATTATAATATTATTTTGCTAGACAACTTCTTTTTTGTTTTAGTATTACAATTACAAAACAAAATTAAAAATAGAGACTTAAAAAAATACAGTTTTCAAACATTTCTCGTACGTCTGCACAATATATGAAATTCTTTCCGTAAAATCTCCAGTGTACAAATACACAATTAGTTATGCACACATAATTTAAATAAAAGCGCTATCCAATTAAATCAACAAAGTTGCGGAAACGGTGTGTATCACAAATTACTGCAACAATCGTACGTTTTTTCCTTTGTCATCATTCGACTAATTTAGCGTACGCAGATTTTTGACCTCCACAACGAATGATGCCAATATTATGTCCGAGACCAACAAACATAAGTTTGATTCGAAAAGCTTTATTTTTAATGTATGGGTGACCTGATGTCTTTCGAGTTCATCCATTAATAGAAATCAAATCACGTCATTGAAATTTTAATTGAACTGAAATAAGTTTATTATGGCTGTTATATGTAGTAATCCTTGGAAATCGAGCCAAAAAAATATTAAAATGCGTAGCTAATTTCGGACGGTCGACCTCAGGATTGTAAAGTGCAATGAAACATCTGTTCGATGCACTAATTAACCCCCACGCCATTTGCTCAAAATAAAGCCACAAATTTTCAATTTTCGGAAAGCATCGTAAGGGAAAATTTTTTAATAGTACAAAGTGGTTATAAATGATTTTCATCTAGCCAGCTGTGAATTTTCCATATAAAATAAAAAATGCCGCTTTACGAAAATAGGAGTACCTACTTGTTTTAACTCAAAATTAAAAAATCACCGTTTTCTTCCAAAGTATACATTATTATCAATTATTATTGGAATTTAGTTGAAACAATAAAAGTTTAATTAACAACAATTTATTATTAATTAATAAGTGACAATAATGAAAGAACTAGAGCTTTCAAAAAAGTAGAGCGGCACAAATAAAGTTACATGCAAAAAAATTCCAAAACCGGCTAGATGAAAATCATTTATAACCACTCTGTATATTATGACACGAGTTTTATAAGAAGCATTTTGTCGCACGCACGGGCTTAATTTAATAATCATAATGTTAATTTTGAGTATTTTTTGCTATGATTAATTAAATCAAACACAGCAAAAGTTTCGTATTTGATTAATTTGATTTTCGTTAGGTCGATTGACACTGACAGTTCGATAGAGAAACGGTAAGGTCGCCAACATTATAAGACTAAATTTCCCCCTTTTAGTATTTTTATAGCATTGTTTTTGTTCAGTACGATACGCAAAACCGTTTCGTACTAGCCTTAGTACCAACGCAAAGTAGAAAAAATGATTTAGACAATGATAAAGTTGTTATTTTAATAAGTGTGCTTCGACGATTAAGATAAAAATGACTTTATCTTATTCTTTTGGTAAATATTTACAAAAATATTGTTATAGCCGGCTGTTAGTGAAAAACACAATTGCTACTTAATTTAACGTTCGATAATTATTTATTAACATTGCTTAATTTTTTAATTGTGGAATTGTAATTGTAATCTCACTAATGTCTCATGTGTAAAAACCTATCACCACGACTTACGCTTCTGCATAGTCTTTTCCATATAAAAAGGTTGATAACCACGTTATAGACACAGAAACAAACCTCAATATACCAACCAGGTGAGTAAAAAGTATGGAACCAAATGTTTTTTGCTCAAATTATTTAGTTTTTGGAAAAACTAATTGATAATCGTTAAAGTACTTTAAAGATGTGATGATTTATCAAGAATAATTTTTTTCGAAATTTTCTTTTGTTTTTGAGTTCTACAAAAAAATATTTTTTTTTAAATAGCAACCCACTATAAAACTATTTTTCTCATGAAGGTTATCATCTAAGGATTACAACTATCTACTTCATATTTAATTAAAAACAATTTTTTTTACATAGATTGTAATTTTGACAAAAAAAATCGCAAAACTCAAAATAAAGACAAAATTTCGTTCTCAAAATACGATCTCATTTTTTATATTACATTAATTTATATTTATTATTATTTTCTGAAGACAAATGATTAAAAAAAAAACGCTTGGTTCCATACTTTATATTCACTCTGCATGTATCTTTGGGATCTAAACAAATGTGCTATATGTACAATATATCAAAGTTATTTTATAATAAGTACATATTATATAAAAATTTTATCTACATGTCCAAGGTGTTTTAAAGTCTGAAAAAATTAATTGTCGATGTACATAGCATGTTTTAAATTTTTTCTTCCGTCTGTAAATAAAACAAAGCTCCGAGAGCTTGAGAGTAAATTTTTCATTTTAAGCTTTATTGTTGTTATTATTAACAAACCTTTAGGCAGGTACCATATAATGCATTAAATTAAGAACCTCTTCCATTCTTGCTATCTTTAACGTGAAACATTCAGTAACGTTAATACTATTGTATTTAATGATTCTCTCGATACTGTCCCCGTACTTAGTTTATTAACTTCAACAAAATAGATATAATACGTGAGTAATAATTTAATATATCTTATGTTTGTTTATCCTTTGGGAATGCTCTAATATTCGATTCAGTTTTTCAATAATTTTTGTGTTGCTGCCATTTCATTACGCCTAAAACATTTGTGTCCCTCATACGTTCATAATGGTCCAAGACAACTAAAACTTGTCTTGTTAATTGTGTCACTAAATTATTGGGATTGGTTTATTGACGATTGACTTTATTGCCCGACGAGAACAAAAATAATGGTTTATGAGGCTTAGATAAACAAACGAATGTCTAGCGTGTTTTACACGATTCCTTTCCAATGCCTACACATCAAAACCAACCTTCTGGGCTACAAAACAGTGGCGTATCACATAGTCGTGCATTTGATTTTTATTTGGGTATTATAACTGATGAAATATAAAATGAATGTGAATGCTTATTATTTGTTTGTCATTTTTTTTAACCAATTAGAAATATTTATTTTTGAACCGGCCCTAAAACTTGGGACAATATGTATATTATTTAACTGTACTTCTACTTCACCATTTTAACTGAACAAAAATATTTGACATTTATGAGGGTATTCAAGTGTAAACGGCCAAATTTTAAATGTTTTTTAAAACGCTTTAAATAAAAAACGGTAAAGATTTTCTGTAACAGTTTTTTATTCATGTTTAAAGAGTACAAAAAATTTTGGAAAAAAAAGTTACATTTATAAAAGTACAGACCAGCAAAGTGGGGATTAAAAAAAACGCTGCTCCCTGGTTGACACGATTCCACCCTCCTCGGTGATGTGAAACAAAAAACCCGGGTTATTTCTTGAAGAGTAGGGATGTTATTTTCGTTTGAGAGCAATTTGCAAAAAAATTTTTTTTTGTAAAATCTTCTTAAAATTAGGTCAGTTATGCATTAATATGTCAGTTATGCATTGCGGGCATAAATAGTGTCTTTTGCGCTCTAAGTCCTAAAAAAACAGCAATTGTAATATCTTTTATTGAAATATGTAGTTACAAACAATTAGCTAATAACTAATAATAAAAACTTGAAAACTAAAAAAATTAACAAAATCATTTCTTTACATTCACATTTATGTTTATCTTCAAAGTCAACAATTGACTTTGCTGTATATTTCGGTCAGTAGCAGAGACATTAATAACAATAGGATTGGCAGATAAAGTTTCTTCTAATTTTGCTTTTTTTGATGGGCATGAACTCGTAGACATAGAGGCACTTGTTGATGGAGAAGATTCAGAAGCATAAGGTAGATGGGCAAAATTTCTGCGACTCTTCTTTGAAATAAACAAGTAAAACGTTTTCATTAATCTGGCGGTCAGCGATATTTTTCTAGGTGCACCATAGCAAAAATTCATTGAAAGTTTTTTCATAGATTTCTCTTGATTTTCGTAGTAATAACTCGAGTGTTACAGCTTTCGCTTCTTCGGCTGAAATAGCTATTTCTCCTTGTTTTTCGTTTTCAAACATATTTTTATCACAAATTCTACTTCTTAAAAAACACGTCAATAATTTTTTCAGTATTTTGTTTTTATTTATTTGCATCATATTAGCAACCAACAACAACTCGATTTTTGAGAATGAATCGTGCCATTTATTTTCAAAGCTTAAAGGTGGATTTAAAAATAATTTATTTGCATTTCGGGCGTGAACGGCAATTTTGGCCCTTCGGGTCTCGGGCTTATAATTCCGACGCGGGCCAAAATTGCCTCCTTCACGCCCTTATCACAAAAAAAACTATTTTTGGAAAATGGCGTCCATGTGAAAAAAGAGTATTTTTTTTCGGTTTTAGTATTTTTTTTTAAATTAGTAGAAGAAAAATTTTTAAAAAATCTCCGTCAAACGAAAATAACATCCCTACTTTTTGCGAAATAAAAAAAATTGTCAAATGTCAAGTAATAAATGTAAAAAATTTTTGACATGTTCCTAGTTTAGTTTTCTGGTCGTCAAATTTTCGAGCCTGGCGCTGTCCCTTGTTTGTATGTTGAACTAAAATTGGCGGCAAATTTAAATGCTTTATCATTTAATTTTAATTTTCTTATTACAATTTAAACACAAATAATCAAAATTTTCAATAAAATCAGTTATTTGGGTTTAATAATAATATTTTGATAATGATCAAGACATAAAAAAGCACATACAATGGACTTAAATTGTTTATTAATGAATTTAACAAAATTGTACCACACATATTATAATAACCTTAACAAAAATTATTAAATAAATGGATTTGATGTTTACATTTTTGACTGGTGACTCGTGCATTTTTTTTTAAATCCTGCCATTCAAGATAGTTTCCAACAGAATATAAGTGAAAGAAGATAGATTGGGATTAGAGTAAATGGTTATACTGCTGGGCGCTACAGATTTAGACCTGTACATTTGCTAATATACAGGTTGTTCCAAAAGTCTGCATTTCGGGCGTGAACGGCAATTTTGGCCCTTCGGGTGTCGGGCTTATAATTCCAACGCGGGCCAAAATTACCTCCTTCACGCCCTTAATACAAAAATAGCTATTTTTGAAAAATGGCGTCCATGTGAAAAAAAAGTATTTTTTTTCGGTTTTATTTTTTTTAAATTAGTAGAAGAAAAATTTTCAAAAAATCTCCGTCAAACGAAAATAACATCCCTACTTTTTGCGAAATAACCCGGGTTTTTTGTTTCAGATTACAGGAGGGTGGAATCGTGTCAACCAGGAAGCAACGTTTTTTTTTAATCTACACTTTGCCGGCTTGTACTTTTTTGAATTTTATTTTTTTTCTCCCAAAATTTTTTGTACTCTTTAAACATGAATAAAAAACAGTTACAAAACCCGATAATAAAAATCTTTACCGTTTTTTATTTATAATGTTTTAAAAATCACCTAAAATTTGGCCGCCTACACTAGAATACTCCCTAAGTACCTACAGTTTTGTTTTGTAACAGCGTTCTGTAATAATAAAAAAGCTTAATTTTTTTCATCTAGGGTTTAGTATTTTTACCTAGCGTTTAATCTTTTTACTTAGCGTTTAATTTTTTTCTTTGAAATTCAATAACTATATTGGGCGCCACCCCGCCATGCCACCTGTAAGCACCTTGTGGTTATATTAAACCAAAGTGCATTGCATCATGCGATCTTGCAAAGCAATTTACTCGTCTGCTAATTGTTAATATTAGTAACGAGCTTGTCAAATTATCGCCTCCATCAGCACCATAATGGTATTTCGTGTAATAGCAATGGTAGAACCACGCCGTTGCGTTGAGTTCATGGAAAGGTTATCTGGTGTAAAAAGGACAACAAAAGGGAAACGACGCTAAATAATTTGCGAATGGGCGATTAGAACGTTATCAGGTCGTTTCCAACATGTCAGCAGTGTATCAGGAAAGGCCATAACCTCACACAACGTTACATTTTTTTAATGATCCGAACATTTGCATATGCTGCATAAGTATGTAAACACAACACGGTGCACTTCCGACGGCGGATGTAAACCGGAAATGCGCAGCCGCTTGCATTTGTTTCTCCACGCCGCGGTCTTTCCGAAACTCGTTCCGGTTTCAATGTGTAATAAATAAGATTGTTTTTAGGCGGCGCAACTTATGCCACCCTTTACGCCCCTAAGATAAACATACAGACCTCCAAAGTGATCAAATATTCGGGAGGTTCTGTCATGTGCACACGGAAATCTAGCTTTAACGATGAATATTTAAAAATGAGGGGGTTAGCTATTATGTTATTCCATAGGAGAGAGCCAATATTTACCTTGGAAATCTTCTATTCCGCCTCTAACTTGTTTGAGCGTGGTTTAATCAGTCAGAACACTATACACATACAACTTTATAATAACACGACATCAAAGGGAATTTAGGAATATCCTGAACCCGGAACAATGAAGAAAATCTAGCTCCTTACAATTAGCGTTGCTCTTATTCAAAATAAGCTTCACACAGAAATACACCGTTTAACTAAAGGAAAATCAGCTTCTTTATAATGATAATTTAACAGTCATAAATCAGTGCGCCAGAACTCGCGCCCCAGAGGTAAGGTAAGATACCACTGGATACCAGAAACATGAAATTTTTTTTTTCTATTTCGGTGTTAGAATAAGTCTATTCCGGCACCCAAATGACGTCATTTGAGTGCTGGAATAAGTCGGTCGCGGTAATTTAATTTTAGTGACGGACTTTCTTCACAATTCATTTTCAAATGTGAAAATATGAATTATTTTTATTGTGTACAGCCGCCTAAAATTATTCCACATACCTAAATGTCGCCAATCGTCGTAAAATTCTCTAGAAAAAAAAATAAATTTTCGTTTTTTATTTATAAAATGATATAAAGCGGCAAAATAGAAAAAATAGTATAAAGCACTTGTTGCAGAAGGTTCTTCAAGCACTCATTTGTTCCTCAACTCGTTTCGGAATTTCAAATTTGTGCTTGAATTTGTGCTTCTGCAACTTGTACTTTAATATACTATTCTGCCTATCTACAGGCTGATTCTTAAATAGACCGACAAAATTTTATCACAGCTTCCCAAGGATAAATGGAGACAAACTGTACCCTTTTTACGTTTATATTTTTTAAGGGCAAAACCGCCTTGATCCGTGCCACTTACGGCGTTTATGAATTGTTGCAATGATCTAGTACATTTTCATCAAGTTAATACCATAGTTTCCATTACCTGTACTAATTACTATTTACAAACACATCAGTGGCATACGCTTTACCTCAAAAAAAACTTCAATAAATTTTATTTGGAAAATGGTTAAACAAAGAATTTTTTAAATATCTTTTCCAGCATATTCTCATTTGAAACTACAATGAATAAAATTTTGTCGGTCTATTTAAGAATCATCCTGTATACAAATTTTGAAGTTATGAGAGTTTACATTTTATACTTAGACACTATTTATTTCGGTGGGAAAAATAATTTTCCAAGTTTTTTTACCAAAGGCTATTAGAAGAGGAAACAATCGTAACTCTGTTGTTTGTGACTTTTATTGACAAAATTTTTGTACCTTAACTAAATAATTATAAAAAAAAACATATACAATATCATCAGTATTATTAAATAGACACAAAAAATTGTCAAATGTCAAAATTTTTTGACAGAATTTTTTAAACATTTCTTCCATGTTCCTAGTGTGTTATCCATAGAATATTACTCAATATAGAAAATCAAATAACACATAATTTTCTAGTCGACAAATTTTCGAATGTATGTTGTATGTTGAACTAAAACTGGCGGCAAATTTAAATGTTTTATCATTTAATTTTAATTTTCTTATTACAATTTAAACACAAATAATCAAAATTTTCAATAAAATCAGTTATTTGTGTTTAATAATAATATTTTGGTAATGATCAAGACATAAAGAAGCACATACAATGGACTTAAATTGTTTATTAATGAATTTAACAAAATTGTACCACACATTATGATAACTTTAACTAAAAGTAATAAATAAATGGATTTGATTTTTACATTTTTGACTAGTGTCTCCTGCATTTTTCAAAAATCCTGCCATTCAAGATAGTTTCCAACAGAATATAAGTGGAACACGATAGATTAGGACTGTAGAGTAAATGGTTGTACTACTGGGCGCTACAGATTTAGACCTGTACATTTGCTAATATACCATGTGAATAAAAAGTATGGAACCAAGGTTTTTTTTTGTAAACTAAGCACTTTACGAAATAAATAATTAGTGTAGTACAATTAAGATGTGACCATTTACCGAGAATAACATTTTTCGAAATTTCTTTTAGTTTTCGAGTTCTGGAAAATTTTTTTTTTTAAATGGCAACCCACCATGATAATTTTTTTAATTAAAGATTATGATCTAAAAATTACCTTTAATTAAATAAAATTGTTTTTTAGCCAGTACTTTTTTTTAATTAATTGTTAAAGTTGCGTTCCGAGCTCATCGCGAAGATTTTCCGAACTTAACCGAAGTGGTTGTTTCATGCATTTCATCATGGGAGAGCGCTGATTTCTATGCAGGTGCTTTGGGGTGGTTTCGAATGGACTAAAAATAGAAGAAAATGATTTGTTATTACATTTTTTGAGCCATCCGGAACCACCCCAAGGCACCTGCACAAAAAAACGGGCTCTCCAACGACCAAAGTCATGAAACGACCCCCTCGTTCAAGTTCGGAAAATCTTCGTGATGGGCTCGGAACGCAACTTTAACAATTTATTAAAAAAAAGTACTGTCTAAAAAACATTTCTGTTTAATTAGAGGTCATTTTTAGATCATAATCTTTAATTAAAAAATTACCATGGTGGGATGCCATTTAAAAAAAAAATTTCCAGAACTCGAAAACTAAAAGAAATTTCGAAAAATGTTATTCTTGCTAATGGTCACATTTTAATTGTACTTTACGCTACAGTAATTATTTTTTTCGTAAAGTGCTTGGTTCCATACTTTTTATTCACCTGGTATGTTCCAGTCGGTTTTCGTAGAAGAGCAGTACATTTCATGTGTAGATTTCATACCTTTACAAGTTGATAGAATGGCACAAAACTTTAAAATATTTTGCATAGTTTCCTTTTGATATGGTTGTGACATCACCCAAGTGTGATGACATTAGCTGTAAAAGAGTTTAAAATCCCCCCGTTCTAGAAACCGACCGCAATTCGAATACGAAAATTTTCCTTTCTAATTATTTTTTTACCTGTTCAAATTGTGACCGCAGTTCGGATGTCCCCAAATTTCTGGACTCTTACCCAGTAGTTTCAAGATCTTGAGCCGGATATCCTTTGGTACAGTGTTACCTATTTCTAAACTTGAAAACTTCTACCTTAAAAGTAGATACTAAAAAACGAAACCAAACAAAATTTAAACACACAATAAAAAGAGCATATCTCGAACAAAGTATGTAACAAATAATTCGAACTCGAAGGGGAAAATTAACTGGGAAATTGTTGAACAATACTGGTGAAAGTTGATTGAAAAGTGTTTTCTGATATTTTGAGCCAAATATCTCAAATTCTGTATTTTTTCACATTGCAAATAGGTCTACAAACTAGTGTAAGCTGGAATTTGGTTTAGCTTAGGTGTTAGTCATAACACAGTTAAATAGAATTTCCACGTCTATAACATTCAGGCTTACACCATTAAAAATATTTATGTTGGGGAAATAATTCGTTATATTATTAATGTTGGCTGTAGTATACTGGAGGGGCCTGGCATACATTAGTCTCTCTAATTAAACCAGTTTCAACGGAAATTCACACACCTACCCGATTTTTGTATTATTATCTGTTATTAAGGACGTCCATTAATCACAAGGCGGTCAGCAAGTGAATTAGAACCACAATTCTCATCAAACTTTTCTCGAATAATTTGCTTGTTTTAGTGAAAACTAACAAAGTATATTAAATCAAAATTTTTCGTATCTGTTTTTCTTATTTGAGTGTATTCGCCAAGTTTCTCATTATTTCATAATTTTAAAGTGCCTCTGTTGCTGCTGCTGCACCAATTTTCCTAAAAGTTGACAACTTAATCAACTGGCAGAGGAAGGATCTGACTGCAATTGTTTATAGTCTGGAAAAGACATAACTTTAAGAACAAAGCTGGAGATAATGCTTTCTTACAGATTTATTACACGAACTTTCTAAAACCGTTCGCGTGTTTTGTGCCCACTATAAACCAAATAACTTTCCCATTTCATCCCCAAATATCTACCGAGACCCATCTGGTTGCGATCACGGCATTTTATTAAATATTAATTTATTAACTCGATCAGTCAGGATAAACGACTTTGACACGGAATTGCGTGTTGAAAATGCCACTTGGTTAACGCCCTTACTGCCATGTAGGACACGTTTTTCCCTGTTAACAGCAGAGATTTACACCACTGTTTTCACCCTTATCAAAATCGATAAAAAATACTCGTCATTATCTCCACAATACAATTCTTAGTCAAATTAAACCACCTCACTTGACTTTTTTTTATTTCATTGGCAATAAAAACAAACACAGTTTCAAATAATCTGGCAGTAATTTAATTTGCTACAATACTCATTCCTATGTAAATCCATACTCGGCAAAATGCAAAATAATTTTCAGGATAATTTTTTTTGAACTACCCATGATGAGTTTTAAAGCTTCAACATTTTTTACTTGGATTATTCAAAATCGAGGTAAAAACTATTACATTTATTGAAATAATCTTTTAGTAAATTGTTGAGAAAATGAAAAGCACAAATAGGTACCTACCAATAGACTATTTTCAATATTAATAAAACCTCCTAATGATAATTGCTCTTTTTTCACCATATCACAACAGCGTTCTGAAATATTAATTTATAATACACAAAATAAACAGGAAGCGAGCATTTGGTACCCCGGAGGTTAAAGTTACTTCAAAAGTTATAATAACGTATATGATGGGTAAAATAAACGATTTCATTTTGCTTGAAACCCCAGGTGAGCCTCCTCTTGTCTATAGAAATTGGTTGGTATACATTGCTATTTATTAAAGATAAAGATAAAGACCATAAAAGCTCATTTTTAAGCACCGTGTGAAAATCAATATCTTTTGAAGTGGCGTGGGTGGATAAACATGATAAAACATTCAACTCCTTTTTATCATATTAAAATAAAGTTGGTATCAAGTGCCATAAAGTTTTAATTGTAAATACTATTATTATTGAATCATTTGTACAAATAAAATTCAAATTTTCTTCGTTATTAATTTTATTTTAAAAAAGTTAAGAAAGCCTGGAAAACAAAATAAAAACAAAAATTGAGCAAAAAACAATAAATAATAATAGGTAATTCTAAAGGTAATTACAAAAATGCGCATCAAACAGTATCTATAAAAAATACCATCAATCATGAGCAATGATTTTTTAATTTTAAGTGGGTACACAGACAAAAAATAGATAAATCAACCATCAAAGTAGGTATATTTTTTAAAGCAATAAAATCGATATTTATAAACATAAGAATATTTAAAATACATACCTATTTTAGAGTATGTATTTAAAAAATCTAATCGTCAATAAAACAACTATATTATTTTTAATTGGGTCGTTGCGCATATTTTTTTATTGCATATTCTGAATCTTTATTAAAAAATAATTGACCCATGTTTTTTTGTTGTTTTTTTTTTGAATTCTTGATTATAGTACAAAAAAAATGTATCAAAAACTGGTAAAATGAAATAAATTTAAAACGCGCGCGTTTTATTCGCTGTGAGGTAGTAATCCAGCTTTGCGCTCATTGGCTGTTTGAATGTCGGTAATGCAGATTGCAGATCGGTTTTAAGTTTTAAGGTTATATTTTGGTGTTTGTTTATTTTAATATCTGTGTTCTGTGTATACAATAATAATTATGATGCCAAAAATGAGTACATTTAAACATTTTTTTTTTCAATTCTCACTGCACTGTTCTCAGTGCTTTTGGTATTGTTACGTAGTAAAACGGAAATTTATATCGGTTTAAATTCTACCCCAAGCTAAATAATCGAAATTCCAAGTTAATTTTATTTATAGTTGTGTCGCCGAATAGGTGAAACGACTCTTATTCTTAAAAAAAATCTCGTTTTAAATTTTTATTTTTTGGGGTTTAGCTCTGCTGGTTAAAGACTAATATCCAACACAATTTTAGTTTTGAAAAATTAAGTAAGTCTTGGAAATGTTTAAAAAAACTTATTTTACAGTAAAGTCCATTTTCTTTTACGTTTATTTTACCAATCAAAGAATTTTCATTTTAACAATTCTTTTATTATGGAATAAAAAAAATTGCACTTAGATTATTACTATTACTACTAAACAATTTTTTTGTATTTGTTACCTAAAATCAACTATTTTGAAAAAAAGGAAAAAAAAACATAATGAACCGATGATTTTGAAATTTGGTATGTTAATTCTAAACAACTTTTCTTAATAACGTTTTGTCGTATTTGGTACATTTTAAAAAAAATAGGTTTTTTATAAATTCCCAAAGCATATTTGATTTTTTAAAACTAAAATTATGCTAGAAATTAGTCTTTAAGTAAGCAGGGTTGAATCCCACAAAATGATAATTTTTGGAGACAGCAAAGGCAAAACCACCAAAAATTATTTAAACTTGAAATTTTAGTCTATAGAATTTTGGGCCTCTGTAGTTAAAATTGTTAGTTTCATATACAGGGTGAGCCAGAACTCGCGCCCCAGAGAAAAATGTCATGTCAGGAACATAGAAAAAATGCTTAAAAAATTCTATCTATAAAAATTTCGAAGTTATAAGAGTTTTTTGCACTTTGAATTTATTTCTGTTGGAAAAATAATTTTTGAATTTTTTTTGCTACAGGCTATTAGAAGAGTAAACAAGGAAGTTGTATCCTAAATTGTAACTCTGTTTAATGTTATTTGTGGCTCTTATAGGCAAAATTTTTGTACCTACTAAATAATTATAAAAAAAAACATATTCAAGATCATCAGTATCATTAAACAGACATAAAAAAATCTCAAATGTGAAAACATAAATGTCAAAATTTTTTGGCAGATAGAATTTTTTAAACATTTTTTTCATGTTCCTGGTATCTCATTTTACTCGAAATTTTTCTTTATGAGTGGAAAACTATTAAATCTTTATATAAATTAATATTTCTCAGGTCAGCAAAGCCACAATGTCAATTTAATTACTGCGTTATTTTTCACGATAAGTGTTATCTCGTGTTTCTAGAACTTTTGCATGCTGATACATCTCCATTTTTTTTACTTTTCTAAGCCACTTGACTTGACTATGTTTTGAGCGAGAGCAAACACTCGACAATAAGAAAAGTGTAGTAGTTTTAAGACCCTTTTAATTAGTTTTTGAAGAAACGAGCTTTTGTTTGTCGTGGGTCCAGTGTATTATTTCAGGCCGTCCGAAAAGTGTTAAGTAAATTGAAGTGAGGTGAAGATCGATGGTTTAGCTGGCCGCAAAGTTACTGGACAAACAATACGAAGTACAGGACAGGACAGGGGACGTTATTATGAGGCCCGACGACTACTTATGTACAGCTGGCGCGTCGTGACTTGCCAGTCAAGGTCCCAAGTTCACCGGCCGTTCCGAGAATTCTCCCGGTTCGGCTCTTCGCCTATTTTTGCCGTCTTGCTCCGTTGCATAATTTTTTTCAACATTTTAAAAACGATTGTTGGTCCATGAAAATGAAATGAAAGAAGGCGGATTAAAAAGCAAAAATCTCTAAGTACACGTTTTTATTTTAAATTAAAATAAGAGATCCTAATTAAACATAAAAAAATACAAATTAACTCACAAAAGTAACAAAAAATAAAATAAATTTTTAATACTTTTTATTGTTACAAATTTAAACAGGAGATAGAATATTTATTTTTAAAACCAAAATTTTCTATGAACATTTATCGAAAAATGATACGCAAGGGGTGCGTCTTTTAATAGGTGTTTTTTCAATATTTACGAAATCATTTTAAAAAAAAAATTCAAAATTTGGTACAGATGATAACTTTTATACACCTAAACAAGTACAAAAATAAAATGTTGAAATTTTTAATTAGGGGCTTTCTAAACTAGATGGGATTAGGGTAAAAATTTATTCTAACTATTTTGCCTGTGGTTTCTTGCCACTTTCAGCAAAAAGGTCTTTTGTGTTTTTCCGATACAATTTACGGATTTTTAGTAAAAATCGGTTTAAAAATTTATGTTACAGACCATAAAAATTAAAAATTAAATTTGTTTTACCGTTTAGGACGCCCCTCATTAAAAATTTTGTTATTTGGCCTTTGTTTAGGTGTACAGGGTGCTGCATTTTGGATGTCCGAATAAGGAATCTCCGAAACTAAGAGGTTTAGCCAAAAACGAGTGATACATTCTGGGGCTCATTTTTTGAGAAAATAATATTGGTTAAAACCGCATCCCGCTATCATCTTTTGTTTTCGACTTATAGACTAAAATTGACATGGGTACGGCCCTGGTTATGATTACAGAACTCCAAAGTAGCTAGTTAATTTAAACTCTGAACTCGCTTTACGATGTCAAAAGCTGCAACCAACTCTTTATACGGCCCAACTTATCTCAAATTTCCGGTATTAAATAGTTAATAGCGCTGCGTTTAACTTTGGAAAAGGAGAATGTTTATGTTTTTATATTAACTCCGGTTGAGAGTGGAAGTTTTTACCAGAATACAAATTAAATTGAAATAGTCGTGTAAAATGCGGTAGATTCAAAGAGCAAAAGTGCAGATTATTAATTAGGTTGGAAAGTTGAAACATGGCTCCATACCCACTTATTCCAGTAAAAAAGTCGGTATTTTCGTAGAATGATTTCGTGAAACGAAAAATTTTTACACTGGCTTAACATAAGGAAATTTCTTTTTAGGTTTTCAGTTGTAAGTAATTTACAACAAAAATACAATATCACAAGAGCATTTTTTCCTAGATTTCATTTTAAAAATTTTACACAGTAAAAAAAGTAGTGTAAATAATGAAATCTAGATAACACTATGTCTAGTTTATACAGGTCCATCTAGTATGTAGAGTTTTTTTTTGCTCTACATTAAGACCCTTTGGTTCCATACTTTTTATTTACCTGGTATATGTATTTAAAAGTATCTTTAATTTTTTTTCCACCTAGTTATGTCTCTTACAGAACCACCACCATAAGCATTAAATTCATCATTAATTTTTCCTTGCCTTTTATAGAGCAATGGGTTTCTCCGCTACAATTTTTTTTTAAACTGGGAGTCGTTTTCCAACAAATTCAAATGTAGCTCAAATTGTTGAATCGTTGTTTTAGATTTTTTCTTCTTTTTGTCGATGCAAGTCCTTTTTAAACTTTAATAAACTTACATTTTGACATTAATGACGTTTTTGAATAAATACTACCGAATTAAAAACATTGACTTTTCGTTGAGAAAATGTAAAAGATCGTATCTCTACATAGTGTATGGTGTCAAAAGTTTTCAAACTCTATAGATTGTAGGTAAATGTGAATAAAACTCTATTCAGTTTTTTAAATAAATTGTTTATTATTATTACCGATAACATAGAAGTAAAATAGAAATACATTAAACGAATTTACATACTCTAAAAATAAATTTGTATTTAGGAACGAGAAACCATTCACTAGAGGAAAATGATTGTGATATATCATATGGTTCCTTATACAGGGTGAATATAAAGAATGGAACCAAGCGGTTTTTTTTAAATCATTTGTCTTCAGAAAATAATAATTAATAGAAATTAACGTAATATAAAAATAGAGATCGTATTTTGAGAACGAAATTTTGTCTTGTTTTTGAGTTATGCGATTTTTTTTAGTCAAAATTGCAATTAATGAAAAAAATTTTGAAAAAATTAAATATGAAGTACATAGTCGTAATCCTTAGATCAAAACCTTTATGAGAAAAATAATTTTATAGGAGGGTTACTATTTAAAAAAATTAAAAAAAATTGTAGAACTCAAAAACAAAAGAAAATTTCGAAAAATTTTATTCTTGATAAAACATCACATCTTTAAAGTACTTTATCGTTCATCAATTAGTTTTTCCAAAAAATTAATAGTTTAAGCAAAAAACGTTTCTGTATCTCTTTTTAGTCTTTCGACAAAAGATTCAGTTTTCCATTTTTACAAAAAATATCTACTTTTCCGAGGTATCACTATACTTATCGAACATAATATATCAATTGTTTCATCAAACTGTGGAAGCTGAGAGTTTAGGTAATAATCTGTTTCCACACATATGAACATATTTTTTTTTTTGGAGAGGTATCCATGTTTGAACCATTTACATTGAGATACGGTTGAACATTTTGAATTTTTGTAGGTATATTTGCTTACCTGAAAATATTACCTGTCCAGAAAATACATAAAAAACAATTAACAACATATACTTACTTCAAAAAAAAAATAATAAGAACAGTCACACACACGTATTACACCTATGGACCGGACCTTTGTGCCAACATGTACAAAGAAGTTCGCTGTAATTCTACTGTAAATTAACTCTTTCCAGAGTGATTTACACTTAATAGTGCTGAAAACACTAAAAACTTTTGGCGCTAAATTTACAGAGTGATTTAGAATCGATAAACGCGGACAGATTTTTAGTGTAGTTTTTTAGTGTAGTTTTACTTTTATTTAACAACTCTAATTGATAACACTAGGATAGTGTATGTTTAGATTCATCAATTTTTTACTGTGTAGAAGTTCTTCCTAAAGTAAAAAAGCTCTTGTTATGTTCGAGAAATTAGAAAGTTTATTGCTTTTTTTTCATCTACTTCAATCAGAATTCGACCACTAAATTTTTTCCGAGCATATATTTCTGTTTTTTCACATACACTCATCGTTAAAAAAAACACAACTCAATTTTTTTAATTTCCTAAAATTTACTATGCACGGTGTCAATTTTAAAACTTCCAATCGGCAATATTTCTAGAACTGAAAAAGTTATTGATTTAACTAATAAACAACTAGTGTAATTTATAGTGCAAAATGTTGCTTGCTGATAATCTACACTATACCTCTTCAGAAAATGCTGAAGCAGCAAAAGAGACGAGAAAGAGACAACATTGGTAAATGTCAAAGTATAAATGTCAAGTAAAAGTGAAAAACGCGAAAAAACAGTGTTTTTACCCCATGTTTGAAGGGTAAAACTTTTACATTTTTATTTTCATTAAAATCACTTGTAACATGATATTCCAATAAAAAAAGTTTATTTTTTGCAAATATTTTTCATTACGTCAAGCCACCCGTTTAAATTTTTTATCAACTGTTTTATATGTTTACACAATATGTAAACAAATTAGTTAATGTATGTCTTATTTACTTCCAGCTGCCTCCTTTGGCCGTTATTGAATCTTTGCTAAAAATAACTAATCAAGTTTAGCGCGAAATGGAGGAGAAAATTTATGGCCATGGTAAACCAATACCAGAAATTTTTTTAGTAATATACATCCCAATTTGTAAAAAAATGTTAATTATCGTTAATGAGCTATCAAAAAACAAATAAGCAAATGGAAATCATAACTGTTTCCATTTAAATTAGTACTGACCTTTTTTTCGTGTTCATGGTTCACATCTATTAAATTTTAACAGGATGAAGTCTCAAGGATTTTATGGTTTTCCTAATGATGGAACCACTTGAAAAGAAATATCGTTTCCGGTATTATCCCTGACATTTGTTGTGACAGTAAACCACATTTTTTATTGACGCAGGTGGGGAAATAGCTTGCGAATTTTGCAGCATTTTAAAGCAACAAAATAAAAATATTCCATTTTCAGTAACTGAATTGGGTATTTGTGCAGAATTTTAGAAATTCCGTGCTATAAATATTGATAGATATTAAAAGGCTTCTGTTTAATCAAAACACTACAGTTCACTGGTTTCAATTCAAAATTATGTAGCAAGCGAATAAATCATGTATGTCTGTATTTCTTGGTTAAACAAATAAAATAAATTGAACTGCATTGTGAAGTCATACGTTAATGAAAAAATGATTAATAATTTTATTATAACTTTCTCAGGCGCACTTCTATACCGCTCAAAAAAAATGAAAGAAATGATACACAAAGACATTTTTTTAACTCTGAACATAGCCCTATGTTTAATTTAAAAAAAGTTTCAATAGTAAGTCTACAATTTAAGGTCCACGAAATAAAGTCTTGTTTTGTTTAAATGAAGATGATGACAACACAAACACAAAAAATTAAAAATTTCAAACAGATAGAAAGCACTAAGAAATAAAGATACATAGGTATAGCAAAATTTTTGTTGAAAACCATATTTAATTTAAAATAATGAACAGAACAGAAATTTTTGCTTCGCCTCATGTTTTTCAATTTTTTTGAATTTATGATGAGTTGATGACACATTTCAAATATTTTTGACTTTTTAACACTTTGATTTTCGGTAACCAAGTTACACGCACAGTAAGCTAATGAATTTTTCACAATATTATTTAAAAAAATTGAGTTAAGGGTATTTAAAGTTTCCTAAACGTAACCTTACATTTTGGCAGTTTGTTAATTATTTTGCCAATTATGAAAACACCAAAGGAAAAATCTAAACTTTCTCTCTCGTATACCCAAGTACGGTTTCAACAAAATAAAAAATGGTAGAGTTATCGATTTTTGAATAGAAAGATTCAAATTCAAAAAATTTGAAAATGGTCTAAATAAATATTTCAAAAACGGTTAAACTTAGGTAGGTATAGGGAAGGCTAATGAAAACTTTTTCACAATCACTTGAGTAATCCAAAAACGCAATAAAAAACATATCTTTCTATTTAAAATAACAAAAAATATTTTCATTGAGGACTATGGCTATAAACAAAATTTTAGATAAATATCATTGTTAGAACTCCAAATATTTCTAATGTAGGGTTTAGCCGAAACAGCCTGTATAGCATTATAACACTAATGAAGCTATTGACGCTAATTAAGAAGTCTCGAGCCTGGGATAAATTTTCCAGTGATTTCATGAGAAGACAAATTAAAGGAGTGGCACTAATTGTTTCGATTTTGAATCTTTTTGATGCAATAAAATAGAATTTAGATAATAGATTTTATTGTCCATTTTGATAGGGTTTTTTTTGTTATTCTTGGACGTTGAATTAAGTCTGATTATTTTTGTCTGAAATGTTTTTTTTTCCTATTCGTGGCTCAATTAGTTTACTTTTTATTTTTGATTTTTTTCTGATGGATGTCACATTGCAAAATTTTGCACTTTTGAGCAATTCTCTCCATGTTTGCTGACCAAGAAAATTAATACCAACAAATTCATTAGCTCCTAAACCTTGTGTTTAAGTGGGAACGAAAAAACATAAGACTTAATCAAAAACTTGTCTCTGAGATAAAAAATAAAAAAACCTAAAAAAACAAAAAATATTGAAAATCTTTTCTGAAAACATGTATTTTTACAACTTCTTTTTCTTTATAGAAGTTGAAAAAAAATTCTGAAATAAGCGGTGTTCTTTCTTTAGTTTGAAATAATGACTTTGATTTGTGTCCTCGTCACGTTTAGTGTCATAATTAAAAAGTTCTTGGCGTGATATGATAGGTCAGAGGTCGATTTCTTGTGGTTTGCAGGCTTTTTAATCATGAAATTGTCGAAAAGGATTTGTTCAATAATGAATAATGGTTAACTTCGTTGCTTTGCTGGACAGACATGAAAATTGATGTAAATTATGTAAAGCTCACGTATGTGGCAGATAATCAATTCAATATCCAATATAGCGGCGTCATTATTCAAATATTTATTTTTGTATATTCCGCAGCTTAAACACTGCATTTAACCAAATAAAATAATTTTAATTAAAGCCCAGAGAACGAAAACCGGCAATAATTTTAGATATTGTAAACATACAGTAATAGCGTTTTTTAATTGAATTTCTAGTAAACAGTATTGATCATATCCCGGATGATTATAAAGTGATAATTTGGCGCGTTTTCGCAAAAATTTATGAAATGTCTGTTAATAAATTTTTCCTGATCAAACCGCACATTATACAGGGGTGTTCCGGCTAAACCCCACACTAGAAGTATTGGGTGTTCTAACAATCATTTATCTAAAATTTTGTCTATAGTCATAATCGTTCAGTGAAAATATTTTCAAGATGGTGGCACCACTTCCGTGGATGTCATCTTTGTTATTTTAAATAGAAAGTTATGTTTTTTATTGCGTTTTTGGATTACTCAAGTAATTTTCCAAAAAAAACTTAAAATAACTTGGAAATCATTAAATTTAGGTATAGGGAATGTTGAAACAGATCGATGCAGAATTAAATTCTCTTTTATTTAATGAATAAAAAATTGAGGCTTCCCATTTGAAAAAATCCAGTTACGGGTATTTGAAGTTTCCCAAACGTAACCTTAAATTTTAGAGGTTTATAAGAGGTTTTTTTAGAGGTTTAGGGGTTAATAATTTTTCCAATTATAAATACACGAAAGAAAAGATCTAATCTTGCTTTTTTATATGCCCAAATACAATGTCAAAATAATTAAAAATGGTTGAGTAATCGATTTTTAGAGAGGAAGATGCAAATTAAAAAAAAATTAAAAAAGTCTAAACATTTCAAAAACGGTTAAATTTAGGAATAGGGAAGTCTGATAAAAACTCTCTCAAAATCACTTGAGTAATCCAAAAACGCAATAAAAAACAAAACATTCTATTTAAAATAACAAAGTTGATACCCATTTCCGGTCTAACTGGAAATATCACTGTTAGAACTCCCAATACTTCTAATGTGGGATTTAGTCGGAACACCCTGTAGTGTGGTGGAAAGCAGCATGCGATATTTATAACGTTTCTAACCTGGCTACTTTCATTGGCTTGCAAATGCATTTCATAATTCATTTAAGCAAAAAGCCGCAAGTTCAAGCAGTTCAGCTTAGTCAATCCACAAATAAAAACAAGGTTATTGCATTAAGTTGTCTCAAAGTCGACAATAAATAATAAATAGCGTACGCTTTCTTCTTTCAGTGGAGTCGCTGGATAATTTACTTCAACTGAAAAGCACCATAAATCCTCTCAATTAACAATATCTCAATATAACTGCCGGCGCATGTACACAAATACCGACGATTTTTCACCACAATTTGGATAATCACCGATGTAACGTCGCCAATGCGACGTAGAATTTCATGACGCAAAAATTGTTACTGCAAATGGAGCAATGCACCCGCTGTATGCAAGGGACCCGTTAACGTAAATCATTTTTAATATTATGCATGTGTGTGAAGCTAGTCGAGATAATTATACGTGAGGCATTGAATAATTACCTCACGAATGCTCGAGTCAAATGTCAAATTGCAGCTTACTATACACGCAAATACAATGCATGCTTTTTATTGGTGAAATGCCCGACCCTGCAGTAATTAAAGCCACTGCGACACCCCAGTAAACCGCATTTTGTCACACTTGCCACGACTGAGGACTAAGGGTGGCGCTACAAATTTCTAAAATTAGTCTCCACGGTGTATAAATAACGCACTAACACTTGTGATTTTATTTCCCTCGAAAATTCTATCCTTATACATACTTTTTCCTGTGCACCCGTGACTTCGTCCACGTAGATTTTCAATATAATTTTGTTAATTTCGTAGCGTAAAGTTAGTCTTTTATCTATTTTTTTCTTGATTCATCAACTCAAAACAATGCGGGAGCAGAGGGCCGATTTTTAAGAAAATGATGAAAGCACGTTACAAACGCTTACACCCCGTTTCACCTCGTTGAATTTTTGACTACACCCTCAAAAGTCAAAATTTTAGATTTTATGTTTATAATTTCATTTAAATATTTGCACCCTATTTCATCCCGTTATAGGTTGGTTTTTGAAAAGTGCCTGATTAGTGCACTTCACTCTCTAAGAATTATATTTTCCAAATTTCATCTACGTTTATACGTGTACACCCCATTTCACCCCCTTAGAAACTGATCTTTAAAAATCTCGTTTTAGTGCAGCTTTACAACCGCCAAAGAACATATCTTCAAAATTTTATTTTCTATCTTTGTTTAAGTGTTGACAACCCATATAAATATATTTAAAAAAAAAATCTTCCTTAGTGTTCCTCTACACCCTCCAAAGAATATGTTTCCTAAATTTTTTGTTTTTATCTTCGTTTAAGTGTTTACACCCCGTTTCGCCCCCGTAAAAATTGATTTTTAAAAAATTCTTTCTTAGCGGACCTGTACACCCTCTAAAAAACATATCTTCTAAATTTCATGTTTGTTTTAAATGTATACACCCCGTTTTACTCCCTTTATTAAGGGAGTATACTTATTATTTTTTTTAAATCTCGTCTTAGTGCACCTTCACAACCGCTAAGGAACAAATTTTCCAAAGTTTTTGTTTCCGTCTTTGTTTAAAAGTTTACACCCCACTTCATCCTCTGAGTGATTGATTTTTGAAAAATCCTTTGTTAATTTTCACGGGACTCTCATATATAGGTGCGCCAGAACTCGCGCCCCAGAGAAAAATGCCATGTGAGGTAACATACCAGGAACATGGAAAAAATGTTAAGAAAACTCTATCTATAAAAATTTAGAAGTTATGAAAATTTTAAATTTTGCACTTTGACTCTATTTATTTCTATTGGAAAAATAATTTTTAAAGTTTTTTTGCTGCAGGCTATTAGAAGAGGATAGAAGAAAGTTATATCCTAAATTATGACTGTTTAATGTTATTTGTGGCTTTTATTGGCAAAATTTTTGTACCTTTACTAAATAATCATAAAAAAACATATCCAAGATCATGAGTATCATTAAATAGACATAAAAAATGTGAAATGTCAAAAAATAAATATCAAAATTTTTTGACAGATAGAATTATTTAAACATTTTTTCCATGTCCATGGTATCTTATCTTACTTGAAATTTTTCTCTGGGGCACGAGTTCTGACGCACCTTGTATACCTATATAGATAATAATAATAATAAGAGAAGTGGAATAAATAAACAATGTAGAATAAAAATTACATAAACAATTTTTTTATTATGTACGTCGCTCCCACAAATAATTAAACAGCAAATACAGCGTAGAAATCGACAACTCTTTCCCTATCTCATGCATGAGCACGATGCACAGCGAGAAACTACCCAGAATTGTCGAAGGCACACGATAAACTTAAAACCATATTTCACCCCTTTAGAGAACGATTTTCGAAAAATCCCTTCTTAGCGAACCTCTACACCCTCTAAGGAACGTATCTGTCAAATTTCATGTTTCTAGCTTGTGTGGTTTAGGCTGTGCGTTGTCTGTCAGTCGTCACGGAACTCTTTTATATAAAGTATGGAACCAAGCGGTTTTTTTAATCATTTGCCTTCAGAAAATAATAATTTATATAAATTATATTAATATAAAAAATGTGATAGTATTTTGAGTACGAAATTTTATTTTGTTTTTGAATTATGCGATTTTTTTCTGTCAAAATTGCAATTTATGTAAAAAAAATTTGAAAAAATTAATTATAAAGTAGGTAGTTGTAATCCTTAGATGATAACTTTCATGAAAAAAATGATTTTATAGTGGGTTGCCATTTGAAAAAATTGTTTTTTTGTAGAACTCAAAAACAAAAGAAAATTTCGAAAAATTTTATTCTTGATAAATCATTACATTTTTATAGCACTTTATCATTCATCAATTAGTTTTTCTAAAAAATAAATAGTTTAAGCGACAAACGTTTGGTTCCATACTTTTTATTCACCTGGTAGATTACGTTATTAGTGCACACTTGTAAAATGTCACGTTATTACTTCACGATACAAAAAAACAACAGAACAGATTTGCTTAAAAGGGGGTAAATATATTACTTTGCACAATAAACCAAAAACAGAACCAAATCGAACTGATTTTCTAGGTCCAAGCTGAGTAATTTAGATATAAGTAGTCGGTTAATAATATCTAATACGTTATCATTTATATTTGCTGAAAAAATACATATTTTATAATAGCTATTTGTTCAAAGATAGTCTCTCATAAATTTGATCTTAGTTACTAACTCGGTTATTATCATGAATACTTGAATAAAATTTCTGCCTAGCAACTCGTTGCTAAGTGAAAAAGTCTGAAAAATAAAGTTTCGTGTAAAGACGTTCTTTTGACTTTTTTTTTAATGACAATTTTTTTTATACACTAAAAATAATATGAGCCGCGATGTTTTTGTCACTATGACAGCGACAAAAGTTTGCCCTAACTATTACAGCAACAAAACGGGACCTAACTTTTAAAAGCGTCTGAATCTAGTAGTAAATTAAATAATAGTGATTTACGTATTCATTAAATTGTCTTACCGAATTACACTCAAGCTTTTTTTTACGAAGAAAACTTGACATTTTTAATTCGAGTTTTGTTTCCTTTAGGCAATTTAACTCAAAAAACTGTCAGAAAAAATTACTCGTTCTACGGACTCGTAATTTTTCCAGAAGCAGTTTTTATCGTTAAATTGCCAGAAAACAAAATTCTCATTAACATGTCAAGTTTACTTCGAAAAAAAAGCTCTCATATAATTATAAGTGAGTAAAAGAAATGTTAGGTTCAGACTATTTTTCAAAAACGACATCTTTTTTATGAACACAAAAATAAATTTGAAGTGACCACCTTAATAAATTTTCAGCTACTTGTGCCCACCCAGAAAAAAATTCTAGCGTCCCCCCTGGTAACAATAAATTTTTTTACAAAGCTCATGTGTGGATAAGTGTGGTAGAATTTGTTAAAGATATTTCAATAAAAAGTATGCTGCTGTGGTATACTCCTCTTCAAAAAACATGTTGATTTCGGGGGCGCTCTTAGATGAAAAAAAGTTCCTACCGACCCATGTGCAGAAATACCTCATAAGGGAGCTAAAGCCCTCTGAAGATGGCAAAAAATGTTCAACTTTGTTCTAAGAAGTATTGTCATAACCTTTTTCTCATCTGCATATGCGCATTCTACAACGTTTTCTTCATCGGTATGTGTACTTGATTGGTGGTGTGACATTTTTGTGAGAAAAATTCTTCGTCCTGTTATTGTTTTTTAAGTGTTGTAACGCGTCAATTGTCAAACAAACTTAATTTAGTCTAAAATTGACGTTTTTTGAATGTCCAGGCAACTTTCAATATTTTTTAACATAAGGCAAAATGCGATTTGAACCTCGAGGAAAAGTCTCTCCCCATTCAAAGCAAGCATTTGGAAGGTGAGTCCATTTACTTCTAGACCTGCTGTAGAGTAAAGTCTAAAAAGAAACTGAAAACTTCTTATTAAAGCTAAAAAGTAAAAAAAAAGAAAAAAAAAGATATTTTGAAAATAATAGATTTTGTGAAATCTTTTTCACATTGGCAGTGAGTTTTTAAACTTCAAAAATCTTGGTTTAAAGGAGGCAGCATGAATGTGTATTAATATTTCTGAAACCCTTTGAAACCTTTACTCGATTCAGGTAGTTAGAAAGCGAGAGAACAAGTCTTACTAAGATCACTGTAGCTAGATAACAGGGGAGATAACCGTCTTTTGTGACCCTTGTCACGTATAACATGGTTTTCCCTAATTGATAATTGCTTTTTCTTAAAATTCCAAACTGAAACATAAAACCAAACAGTACTAGTAATAAAACTCCGGTGACCTTGCATAATTAACTAAATCTTGTTAAACACTTTAGTCAGTTCGTACATAAAGACCTCTTATTAGACTGCCCAATTATTTTGCTTATCTTATCTATTGTATTTTTTCGATGCAACGTGCGTCAACATGTCTAGGCTATCATCTCGCAATGCTCCAAATAGTAAATTAAATTGTTTTGACAGCAAATACCATCCAATCGCCTTGAATTTCAACAAATTGCGAAATTTCAAATAGAGTGATGCTTCATCGTTTGAGTAAAAATCGCTTTTCATGTATTGCATTTTTCATTCATAGATGAGAACTGTAATAATAATACTAATAATATCACTGCGTACTAATTATCTCTGTCACTGTTTGCAGGGAAGCCCTGCTTGGTAAGCGTTTGATCACAAAGCTGCTAATTAAGTAGGTATATCAAACACATCTAATACAAATAGGGAATGTATTAGACAGACGGGATACCTGTTTCCAATTAATCACAGTACTAATATGTCCCTTTTAGCAGCACAGAATTTCTAAGTTACTTAGGAATGGCCGGGATTGCGTATGCAATTAGGCGAAGTACAGGGTGCGCCAGAGAAAAATTTCAAACAAATTACAAACTGTCATCCCTGTTTAACCCCCTTAAGGGAAGAATTTTTAAAAATCCTAAAACACCTGCTTCTTAATTTTTAACCGAAAGTTCAAATAGAAATTTTCATGAATATATCTTCAGAAATGACGAATTTATATACATATAGGGTGTGTCAGAACTCCCGCCCTAGAGAAATATTTCAAGTAAGAAGTAAGATACCAGAAACATGGAAAAAATGTTTAAAAAATTCTACCTGTCAAAAAATTTTGACATTTATTTTTTGACAGTTAACATTTTTTTATGTCTATTTAATGATACTGATGATATGTATATGTTTTTTTACAATTATTTAAAGCAAAGGTACAAAAATTTAGCCAATGAAAGCCACAAATAACATTGAACAGAGTTACAATTTAGAAGAGCTTCCTTGTTTCCTCTTATAATAGATTGTAGCAAAAAAAAATTTAAAATTATTTTTCCAATAGAAGTCAATAGAGTCAAAGTGCAAAATTTAAACTCTCATAACTTCGTAATTTTTATACAGGCTGTTCTGTCTAAACCCCACATTAAAAGTATTGGGAGTTCGAATAATCATATTTATTTGAAAATTGGTACATACCCATAATCCATTAAGAGGTCCTAAATTAAAATATTTTTAAGATGGCGGCACTTCGGGTTATACCGGAAGTCGGTCTCAACTTTCTTATTTTAAATGGAAAGCTATATTTCTTACTGCGTTTTTAGATTAATCGGGTTATTTTAAAGTTAAAGTTTTCATCAGCTTTCCCTAAACCTAAATATTGCCGTTTTTGAAATATTTGGAGTTTTTCAAAAATTTTTGGATCTGCACCAATGTAAAAATCGGCAACTCTGCCATCTCTTAAACTTTTGAATTCGTTTTTTTTTTGGCGTTTGAAAGAGAAAGCTTAGATCTTTATTCTGATGTTTTGAAATTTTGAAAAGAAAATTAACAAACCCTAAAATTTTAAGGTTACTTTTGAAATAATTCAAATACTCATAACTCAATTTTTCCAAATGAAATACCCCAATTTTTATTCTACTAAATAGAAGAGAATTTAATTGTGCATCGATCTGTATTAACATTTTCTATACCCAAATTTAATAATTTTCAAGTTATGGTAACTTTTTGTTAACACTACAGAAAATTTATTACTACCCACACTTTTCCCATAGTTTGCTATGGAAATCAAAAATGTCAAAATCTAAACAAACGTCAACAGTAAATTATTATTTGACAAATAGTGCCAAAATATGGAGAATGTAAGTTACTCAAACTTAATTATTATTAATTAATTTGAATTTATAATTAGAGTAGGCGGTTTTTTTTTCTTTATGAATGATAAACTAGTGCAAACTGAAGGAAAAAATGTATTCAAATTAAATATTACCGTTCAAAATATTATTTGATTCTTCAACTTGATTAACTATGGTAATCATTGTTTTCATACCTAATAAAGTCTAGTTTAATTATCAATTCAAATGATCGCATGATATTAGTTATATTAATTATCAAGTAACCAATATTATTTATTATTTTTATTTTTTTAATGAACTACATCATCATAAGTTTGAGTAACTTTGACTCTCTATATTTTGGCACTATTTGTCAAATAATAATTCACTGTCGACATTTATTGGGAAACAATTTTGAGATTTAAAAAAAAAGAAAGTTGAGAATTAAAATCTCTTCCATTTAGTAAAATAAAAATTGGAATATTTCATTTGAAAAAAATGAGTTATGAGTATTTGAATTATTGCAAAAGTAACCTTAAAATTTTGGGGTTTGTTATTTTTTTTTCAAAATTTGAAAATACCTGAAGAAAGATCTAAGCTTTCTCTTTAAAACGCCAAAAAAAAACAAATTCAAAATTTTAAGAAATGGCAGAGTTACCGATTTTTAAAGTGTAAGGTGCAGATCCAAAAATTTTTGAAAAACTCCAAATACATATTTCAAAAACGGCTGAATTTAGGTCTAGGGAAAGCTGATAAAAAATACCTTAAAATAACCCGATTAATCCAAAAACGCAGTAAAACATATAGTTTTCCATTAAAAATAAGAAATTTGAGACCGACTTCCGGTATAAACGGAAGTGCCGCCATTTTGAAAATATTTTCATTTAGGAGGACTTAATGGATTATGGCTATGTACCAATTTTCAAGTAAATACCATTATTCGAACTCCCAATACTTCTAATATGAGGTTTAGACGAAACATCCTGTAGATAATTTTTGTTTTTAACATTTGTTCCTGGTATCTTACTTTATATGACATTTTTCTCTGGGGTGCGAGTTCTGGCGCACCCTGTAATAGCCAAGTTTGCGAAAAATTGACCAAACAGTAAGATAAAACGCCATTAATCATCTGTTAATTTGAAACGAAGTACACTTTTTAGCGGCAATATTACGAACTGTGGCGAGTAAAAGCGTATATAAACAATAAAGGGTGGTGATCATAGCCACTCTAAGACTATAATTTACATCATAACTCTCTAGTTAATTTTGTGCAAATAAGTAAACACCCAGTCTTTAAAGGCAATCAGCATAACTATTACTTATTACACTAGAGGAATAACACAAATAAAAGACATTGAGTTTTTGAGGCTTCTTCATTAAATCAATTTTCTTAAAGATTATTTGTTAACATGTTTCAGTTTGATTGATGATGTGCAAGTTCATGGAGTGAAGTAGATTGCTAAAAGTACTTATTATCGCGTACAGTCATGAAGAAAGTGCGATGTTAACATACATTTTTATCAATCATAACACCAGCGGCCAATTCTTTATGTTCGTTTTTTTAGATAAGGGAGGTTCTTTTGGGAGGCAAATTATATGAAAACATTTTTTTTTCACTTATCAGAAGTTGCTAGGTGATACGTAGAAAACATACGAAATCAATTTAATCGACCAAAGAGATTACAGTAATTATTAGTAATCTGCCTACTTTATAATTTCCTTCATTTTATGATTTTTTATTTGTCATAATAGAACTACATATGGATTTTATCGATTTTTTACTCGTGATATTTATTAATCATTCATACACAGATCCAAGAAACAACTTCTGGGTCGTAAGTTACGTCATCTTTTTTTAATAAATGAAACAAACAGAAATAGTTTCATTTAGTTTGAGACTTTTAATTAGATTGCTTAATGTTTTCCCAGTTTTTTCGAATAAAATATTGCGGTGGAAAATATAATTACTGCTTCAAATTTATGCACTCTGAGGTAAAAAACAAGGCATCTTTATAGCAAGCAGAAAATTTTATTAATAAGTTGTTAAATAGTTGTCAGGAAGCCAAGAATGTTTTTGCTATTCGTTAACGTTGACTGAATTTTACCGAAGAATTATAATTTTTGAAATGAAAATACATAGTTAACTGTATTTTAGAATGTAGAGTTTTTTAGTATTCAATAAATATTATTAATTCATTAATTTGTCAGATAATACAATTAGTGTTTAATTAGATTGCACATAATTATGATGTGAAAGCTTTAATTGAATTTTATTTTCAATATATATAAGAAAAAATATTTACGATAGTAGGTAGATCAGATCCATTAGTAGGTAAAACACCTGTTGTAATAAGAATCAAATTATTAAAAGAAAATTTAGTTATTACCAAATAGCGTGTTTGCTAGAAATTCAGTGAACTTTTCAAAGCAATTGGAGTAGTTTGTAGCATTTGAAAAGAAATTTGTTCCATATTTTTATTTGCTTCGCCGGTCTTAGCACCAATTTGCAGCAGAAATAAAAATAGGAGTAAGTCGTGCGGTTTTTTTCTTGCTCAGAAATGGTTAATATTTACTCGGTAATGCAATTTTTGCTTGCATTTAGTTAAAAAGGAAATCTCAATGATACTTTCCCACCGAGTCAAATAAACAGTCTCATGGCCAATATTGCAAGCAGAGCCGAGTGTTTTGACTTATTGGACGCGTCCTTTCTCTGTCTGGTGTATTGTACAGAAGGTGCGCATATTGTTTATGTGTTTTGGCTTTTTAATATGCGGGATGCAGTCAGTGAACTGACTCGACTTTTGCAATCATGTGGCATTGAACACTGATAGTCTGAAAATAATTGAAATTTGAAATTTGCGGTTTTAATTCCATAATGCAGACGATTTTTACGACGCTGGAACGTGAGCAGTTTATTGGAATTAATTGTAAACAAAGTTTAGACAGGATACGACTTAAATTCAAATGTGATTTCAAGCAAAACAGCAGATATTTGTTTTTATAATTGCGCACCTCTGAGAAAGATTAATTCACTTTTAAATATTTAAGCAATATTTCAGTGGATTGTCTGATTTGTTTGGAAGACTCATTTATTGTAATTTATTGAACTATAAATTTTCCATCTGGAGGTGTAAACAAAGCCCGGTTCGGCCAAATTTCGATAATTAATAACGTTTTAATTAAAATTTTTAGCTCGGCAGAAAAATGTTGGATAAATATTTAAATTAAAAATTCTCATGTGAGTGCATTGTGTTTAAAATAAAGTAAATATGCTGACAAGCTGTAAAAAATAATAAAATCCTAACCTTACGTAACGTTTTCACATTGGTTGAGGTCAGGTAAAAATATTTAGGCAAAAGTGAAAAATATTTGTTCAAAGATTTAAACAGTTTATTAGCTCTATATTTTTTGTAAATACACGAGTGTAAACATCGTTTAAATTTACATTAAACACACATACATCATAAGTCAAGTACGTCCTAACATTTTATTTTTCGACATATCGATTTTATCTTAAAGTACATCATGAAAAAAGTGTTTGAGCAGATTTTGTTTTTCTTTTGATAAAACTGGAAAAAGCTGTAAATATACATAATGATCTGCATTATTTAACAGGCAAATAAATTTTATGGTCAGTGTAATAATTAAGAGTAGTAAATAAAATAACAATATTTCATATTCCAGAATAATGATTTTATAAATCCATTGGCAAACAACACATAAAATATTTTACAGTGACGTGTGACCTTAAATATAAATATAAACCTCTCCCAGCTGAAAGTTTCTTCCCAACTCTTCGTGTTGTCTGTGCTTCTTGGTATGTGTTAGAAGAAGATGGTTATTTGAACAATAAAACGAATAATGTAGTAACTACGCAAAATACACACACATGGAAGCGACGTCGAAGTTGTGGTAGGACATGGAACAAGTTAACGGTTATTTTATGATCGGAGAACGTATTTCAAAGTGTTCTCAATTTTTGTTCGATTTCTGAGAGGAGCTTCCTGCGCACTCGACCAACGTAAATATTTACCAGTTTTGAGTGTCACTGATTATTTTTAAGTTTGATTATGTTTCTTTGGTTACACGTGTATTACGACGATTTGTTGTCGTAACTAATTTTACAACTTTTTAAATAAATTTAATTCTCTGCTTATCGCACTGTAAACAAATGAGTACCGTTCGTAAAAGTAAAAACGGGGTCGACGTTCGTTTTGTTTTACGAACAAACACTAAATTAAGTGATAAAGGCTTCCTTAAATTGATTTTTAATGTTTAAATAACTAAAGGTTGTGATCAATATTTTTATATAAATTAGAAAAATCAATTTGGAGCAATAAAATATTGATAATGACTTTTTAATAGGTATATTCTTTACCGAAATAACGCACTACTTGAAAATGTAAATAGATTCTCCATTTTCCGAGTCGTGCTTCAGGAAATTAGTATTTGCTTCAATTGGATTATCGGCAGCTCGTAATAAAATGGACAACAATGATTATGATCATGCTCATGCCATCAGCACATTTGTTGAGGCCGCTGACAGTGGATGATTTTTTCTTTCATGCTAGGTTTAACAAATCGTTTAAACATTTATAAAGGAATATGTTGACATTTTATTTACATTTGTTTGTTCGCACGAACGTAAAAAACTTGAGAAATCGACTTAGTTCAAATGTAGCATCGTTAAGTTGACAAATTATGATGGCGGAAGAAAGAGGAAAGGAAAACACGCTTTTTCAAATTCACTTTTTTCAAATGCACACTGACATATTAATCCTTGTAACAACGGATGTCGCTAAATAAAAGAACTATCTGTTTCAATTAAATAAATGTGCAAGAATAGCGCCAAAAAACGCCGAGCTCTCAAATCAAATCGCACCGTTTTTGCTCTTTGAACAAATTTAATTCAATAATCTTGCACCTACAAACTAATATCAATTAAATTTCAAATTACGAAATCTCACAACACTCCTTCTGCGAACCATTTAATGACATTTATAAGCATTTCCCTGATTTACATTTAACTGTTTTCATTAAAATAATAATATTTTATACAGGAAAGCCAGTAACACACTGGAAACACATTAAAATACCCGTTTGATCGAGTAAATTAGCATGCGTTGACCTTACGACGTAGCAAAAATTTTTCATTTTTACATAGTCCCAGTGGCGCTACGAACAAATTAGATTCGTCTCTTTGCATTTCTATTCATATTCATAAACTAAACTTTCACAAATCTAGCATAAATTTTGCTGAGTAGTTTCTTTTAGAGGATAATGCAAGCTGTGCAACACGCCGCTAACCCATTCAAACAATGATTTTTATGCAAGATATAAATTGCACGAAATGTTCTGTCACTTGACCATTACATTTATCTTTTTGCGCCATAACTTTGCGCTTTCTCAGAGTACATCGTTTGACATAAAAATTATTTTTTAAGTTTTGTAATGCAATACTCTGATTGGACCACACGGCAACTTGATATACAGGGTGTCAGAACTCGCGCCCCAAAAAAAATTTCAAGCAAGATAAGATACCAGGAAAATGGAAAAAATTTTACAAAAATTCTGTCAAAAAATTTTGACATTAATTTTTTGACATTAGACATTTTTTTTATAATTACATATTTAGTAAAAGTACAAAAATTTTGCCAATAAAAGCCACAAATAACATTAAACAGAGTTACAATTTAGGATACAGTTTCTTTGTTTCCTCTTATAATAGCCCGTAGCAACAAAACTTGGAAAATTATTTTTCCGACAGAAATAATAGTCCGGTCAAATTAGTCATAAAAATAGTGGTCAAATAACGAAAATTCCGACAGAGCTAAATTTTGGTGGAGACCTTGGTTACACCATTAGAAATAAAGTGTCAAAAGTCCCTATCGATCCCATGTGTGCTAAAAAAGTTATTCAAAGGTCAAAATTTGAGGTTTTTAAAAAAAAAATTATCAAAAAAGTAGCCCAGACAAAAATTAAAGATCGTAAAATTATCTACAAAAATGGCCTTTATACTTATTTTCTAAGAATCACCATTCCTGAGATATCTAAAAGTTGAAGGAGTAACGTTCTACATCATATGCACATACAGAGTGCCCCAGAACTCGCGCCCCAATGTAGGGTAAGGTACCAGGAACAGATAAAATTTAAAAAAAGTTCTATCTATAAAAATTTCAAAGTTATGAGAGTTTAAATTTGATTCTTATTTATTTCTGTAGGATAAATAATTTTCCACGTTTTTTTGCCACAGGCTATTAGAAGCGGAAACAAGAAAGCTGTATCCTGGACTGTAACTCTGTTTAATGTTATTTGTGGCTTTTATTGACAAAATTTTTGTACCTTTATTAAATAATTATAAAAAAACATATACAAGGTCATCAGTATTATTAAATAGACAAATTTAAATGTCAAAAAATAAATGTCAAAATTTTTTGACAGATAGGATTTTTTAAACATTTTTTCAGTACTCTGGGGACTGGAGTCAAGGTGCAAAATTTAAACTCTCATAACTTCGAAGTTTTTATAGATAGAATTTTTTAACATTTTTTCTATGTTCTTACCTTACATTGAACAAAAACACGTTTAAACCCGTCACACCAAACTTTTTATTTAAAACACAACGCGTTTCAATCACAAAGTGGTCATCCTCAGGTGAGAATAAAACGGGCCAGGGTGAATTGCGCTCAGTTTTAGAAACAGGTATAATGAGGCTAATAAAGGTCGCTAATCCTTAAGGAGAACTGCGCTCAGTAGCATCACAACGGGGTACCCACCTATGGGTTGGTGCTTCGAACTTGTAGGGAACACTTCTTTGGGCAATGACCCATTGCCACCAGCACTTGAAATTAGTCTCTGGGATGCGAGTTCTGAAATACCCTGTATTAAAACGTATGTTTTAATAAAAAAAAGATTGAAAAAGAAGCAAATAGATCATCGATCCACTTTTGGGAAATGTCTATCTTATACTTAAGTTTGACCAAATTTTTTAAAACACTTATGTAATGTACACCTATACATATTTGTGTTCAGGAAATGTAAACTATAACTTATTTCGTTTTTGTTTATTTCGAAATGCAAAGTACATTTTTGCAACTGGTTCATCTCTATTTGCTTTATCCTGGGAATTTCATGTTTAGTGATCTAATTCTTTACATCACGTTGAGATATATCGACCGACCTGAGCGCAGTTCACATAGGGATTAACGCAACGCAGGTAAGTAAAAATTTTCTGAGCGCAGTCCACTGTAGGGATTAAAATGTCCCGCTTGAAGTGAGCGCAGTTCACCGACACCCAGTAAAACTTAATAATAAAAATAATAAAAGTCTTTATTAATAAATTAAAAGTAATACAAAGATGCGGAGGCGAAGTCTAGCTTGAAGCTATTCAACTTAACCTCAAAAGAAAATTGATAGAAAAAAAAACAATTATAACAAAAATAAAAATAATTATTATTAACAATATAAAATTTAAATAAAAATAAATTCGGAAGTGACTTAATAACTAAAAGTAAAGAAAGAAATCATTGCCAGTCGCTCAAAAACATAAAGAAAAAACAAGAAAGAATTCTTTAAGAAGAAATGAAGAAAAAACAAACAAAAATTATCCAAAAGTTATCCAACTCAGTTGAACAAAGTTAATTATTCAAAAGCAAGTTCTTAATTTGAGTCTTGAACGTAAACACTGAATTTACAGAATTAAAGATTTTGATGTATTTGTTATATGTTCTAATTACGTTAAAAGTGAATGATCTTTGATACAACGCGATACGAAACTGTGACATCGAAAACTCATTTAAATTATAAAGGTTGGTTTTGACGGTAAGAATTTTTTCTAGAATGAAACTTACTCCTTAGGTAGAAAGGTGTCCATGTCAAAAATAAGCGATAAGTAAATACAGACAAATGACATAAGAAAAGTTTATCAATTTTTAACCATTCTAGGTCTTTAATTTTTTCTGATACATGATCGTGTTTCTTTAAACCAAAAATAAAACAGCAGCAATTGTTTTGAATTTTTTGCAAACGATATTTGTTAACACTGTCTAAGCAAGGATAGTAAATAATGAGTCCATAATTCATAAACGAAAGCACTTATCTTAATGAATTTTTTTTCTGGGGCGCAAGTTCTGGCGCACTCTGTATAGACAAAATATTTTTCCTAGCAATTTCACAAAATATTCAATTCATGTTTTCTTAAACTGTGTATTTTGCAGATTTTTGCTATCATCGTGTTTATAATATTTAATTATTCGGATGTGACTCCAAATCTGAGCCACTTATTTTGTGCTTGACCCAGAATTTAAAATTAATGTCAGTTTTCTGACATTACTTTACTAAGTTAAACTACAACTTCTAAATTCGGAAGTTGTTTTCAATTTTGTTATATAGGTATTTACAGTAAAACTAGAAAAGGAAATGACTATAATCTCCTAGATATTACGATGGTACTAATAGTTATCCTACAACTTGCTTCCAGCTTTATTGTTATTATTTTAATCTCGCTCTGTAAAACAATTAATTGCCACTATGTATAATGGCGGTGGTTTCCTGACTTGAGGTAATAAAGAAATTAGAGGCAGAGTAGGCAATCGACTCGGCGGTCACACGACTGTTTGCTGAGAATAATAAATAAAGAATATTAAAATTTTAGAGAACTAGTGAGGCTGATCGAGTATTGCAGGAAATTACGTCACATCCTTACTGGTCAATGTAACGTTACAGAACCCAATTGAACTTGCACTTAACATACTCATAATTTTTTTAGTAAAAGACTTTCTGTGATGAGTAACTAATTATTAAGTTAGCACCTCTAATTATAAAAGGTTTAAAACAAGTTATTTTAATTTTTGGCGTGCCCCTGAACTTTTTGTAGGTATTTATGAAACGTTATCAGATGATAAAGAGGATTTAATTGTACGTGACGCAAATGTGCAGAAATCTCCGCCAAAACAACAACATAATATAGTACCTTCCACCATAAATATATTTTGGTGTTTTTAAAAATACGATTATACTAGTTATCTATAAAATTGTTAAAATAGATGACACATCTGGTCAGGATTGCTAAATAAAATGCTGCAAGACTTAATCATATTCAATTCGATAACTTATTCCATTCCGGTAACAACTGTAATGTATTTTCAAGGATATCATTTTCTATATTGAGTCTTTAATTTGCATAATCTATTTTCAGAGCTTGCTTGCTCGTAATCAGTCTTGCATGCATTTTCTACTGAAAATTATGACCCCTTTTCTGTAAAAATGGGCATGTATTGTAATATGACTGCTTTAAAAAATGTTATGATTCGCGGGTTTGTGGTGTCATTGAACTTGATAGCAACTTCCGATAGTGATTCTGCGTCGTTGGTTTATCCCATTATATTATCTGTGACTGATAAGTTTCGCAAATCTTTTTATGTGCCAAGAAAATATTCCAATTAAATATCAATTAAAATAAACGATCCTAAACAAATTAATTTTATTTATTTTATAAAAAAAACTGAGTTAATTAATGCGCCATCAGTTGAACGGTCGATGGTGAAACCGAAATATATTTGTTTATAACCCTGTCGAAAATAACTCTGAAAATATTCTACCTGGCCAAAATAATGAGGATAATGACTCCATTTTCTTTAAACTTGTTCATTGAACTAGGGTTTTATATTATTTTTGGGACAATTTTGGAACGGGTTAAATCCGAAACAACGAACTAGAGATTCGCGTCCAAGAATAGTTCCAAATGAGCTTTTCCATTAAACCGCTCGTTCGATGCAAAACCCATTTTATTCGTTTACAAGTAGGTAATTCTTGAAATAAATCCATCTACTTATAAATAAATACGATTCGCTACTATTCACATTTCAGCCTCGGCTAATTTAAAAAATAGATTCGAATCTAGAAAACGAGAGTAAAAAGTCAGTAGCGCACGTCAAATTGGACATTGAAAATCAACTCAACTTGACTATTCAATAACCGGATGTTGTTGATAAAAGCTCGCCTCATTTAAATTGAGAACCTGCTACGTAAATCTTAACATTGAAAGTGAGATTTGCATCAATTTTATTTTTGTCCTTGGGAATGTTTCCACATTTTTGTTGTCCATGGCGATTTCAAATCATCAATGTAAGCGATAAAAATACATTTTCTTGTTGATAGTTTCAAGATAATTATTTCAGTGTCATTGTGCTTTCGATCTAAATTCGACCTTTATCTTTTTAATTGAGAAAATAATTAGTTGTTTACATGAAGTTAGATTTTTTATCAGGTAATAAAAAACACGAATTTTTGGGGTTATTGACAGCTTTAGCATCTACGAAGTGCCATTATCAGCGCAGTCCATATTGCAAAGCAATTAGCTGAAGTGAAGCAGCAATAGTAATGGGTTAGATTAAGTTATGAAGCCGAAAGGGACCATTATTTAGATTTATTGTACGGCTTAATTGTCTACACGGACGCAACCCTTCAGTTCAAAAGCAGTTATAAAATATTCAAACTGTATTCACGACTTTGGCCTTGCGCCGTTTCTCTTAAATTAGAGAGGATATGGCTTTCAGTTTGAACAACTTTGCGCAATCGGGGACACAATTAAAAAAGACATTTGTAGATTTAAATTAATAGACTCCCCAACATTTAAATTCATCAGTAAAAGCACTAACTCGGCGGAAGAGCGAAATGAAATAAGCATTTTCTGCATCACATTGTGAAACTGTCAGACATAAATTTTCCTTCATAGAATACCTTAATTAGTAATATTGAGGCGTTATCTTTTAATCTACGAACGATTAATTATTATCATATCTGATAAATAAAACAAACAAGTGAAAACCTTTAATTAGGTTTATACCCCAAGGGCCCCATTTTGTTTATCTACACTTGTAACAAATTAGCTTCTTTCTTCCATAAATTTGTCTTTTTGCCAAATTTTGACTTGTGACCTCCAATCTGCCTGTAACCTAGAAAAATAAAACTTCGATAAAATACGATGCTTTAAACACATAAGCTGACCTTTGCTTAATTCGTTCCTCATATTTTATTTTTTGTAAAAACTTGTCATCTCGAATCCAGCATCAAAAACACTGAATTTTAATGGTTTGTCATCACATTTGAAATCATTTTATTGTTCATAGTCCTTATGATATTTATGCAAAAATATGCATAATAATAATAAAATAGAATAGGTTTATCAGATAATTAAAATCCCGCCGAATCAATAGTAAAATATTTTGCATACGGTCGTAAAATGGTAATTAATTAGCAAAATGTTTTCACGTTATTTACTGAAATTTATTTTCAATAATTAAACGCGTAGTTAATGTCGTGCGATCAAAAAAAAATAAATTAGAGTAGGCGTCGATTAAATTCTACAGTTGGCAACACATTGGTTGGGAATCTGGGCTGGAAATTTTCCACACAAACTGAAAGTGAAAATGACCATTCAGCGTTTTCGTCTTGTACAGCAATAAAAATTTTCTGCTCTAAAGTGAACATTATTACTCAAGAGGAATAAAACACAAACTTGTCAAAGTTTCCGCTGACATTTGATGTCAAAAATCATTTTATTTGATCGCACGGTATTTCATTAGTTAGCTCCCCAGGGCTCGGGCTTGAGGCGCAGCCTCGAAATTAATGAAATAATGAAAGTTTTTGATTTTATTAAAAACCTGATTTCGTGGAAGATCATTTACAGGACAAAGGGAAATAAAAACCATTAGGAAGAACAGTGCTTCCTTGATTGTGCCATGCCTCCCACAAGAATTCTTCACCTGAGGAAGATACAATAAAGGTATCGAAACGTCGCGACCAATTTAATGGTTTTTATTTTCCTTCGTCCTGTAAACCATCTTCCACGAAATCAGGTTAACAATTTCAAGGACAAGAAACACAAAATGGAGAATTTTCTTACAAAGTTTTTGCAATGCAATGCAAATAAATTGCGTTTTTGACATTCTATGAGTCGTAACCTTCAGTTACTTCCTAACCAAGAGATGATGTAGAATACTTCCCGACCTATAGTATTTTTTGCTTTACTTATAGGCCAAAACAAAATATAGATATGGAAGCATGTATAATCTACTGAAACTGTTTTGGGGTGTTTGTAATAAATAATAATAAATCTCTGGGATTTATTATCAAACTTGTTTTGACCACGTTCCACGTTTATAATAAAAAATGCTGCACAATAGACAATTTGCCGCGGAATATGATGTCTGTGATATCTTATCAAATAAGTTGATTGACGTTGGCAGCTTATGTCAATACGTGAGTATTTAGTCTATTTTTGGAATTTTCACAAATACAGAGTGTTCTCAAAATTGAGGCATTCCTTTAACACGAGGTACTATGCATTATTCTTGAGTTTTAGCCTAAATCGTCTTAGTAAAATTGTCTTTATTATTACTTTTTCTAGTTTTCTAAAATTTCGAGTCCGGTTCTGTCTATCTATCTGCTTCTTTCTTCATAAGCGCTTCTAAAAAATTCATCTCATTGCTATGGATACCAGATTTTCAATAATATTACTTTTATTGTTATTTTTTTAAAAGTACTTTTTAGTAGGGAAGTTGAGTTAAAAAAATGTCTGTAAGCTTGTTATTACTGTAATGATGAGTCATTCGGACTAATTAGCTGACAGTTTTTTTGATTAATGTTAATAGTCATTTTATTTTTTTGTTAATTCTAAAGTTAAAAAAAAATTGGACAGGACCGGCTTCAGGAATTTAAAAAAAATCAAGTTATTTTTCTACGTTATCATCAACATTTTACCAAGGTATTTTGGACTAAAAATGTCAAGAACAATACATACCATCCATCACCTATTAAAAGGAATGCCTCAACTTCGCAAACACCATGTATATTAATAAGTATATACATGCTAATAATCTAGAAGAATCAGCAAAGAAAAAGCAATTTTCATTGAAAGATCGCGTATAATAACACACAAAAACGGTTTTATTGCATCTTGTCGACTAATGAGTAAGAGAAAATTGAGTCTGGGTTATTAAAGGCTTACATACATTAGTGTAGGAAGTTACATGCGCTTTTGTATGTAATTGTAAGATAAAGTAATCATTAGTAATCAAATATCAAAGACATTTTTTAGCCCTATAGGTACATATTATTCAGTTTAAAGAAAAATATACAGAGTGTTTACAGTCTTGAGGTTGAAATTTAAATAGTAGAAGAGAAGTAATATGCTATATAAAACAAAAATTCTCGTTGTGAAAGAAAATAATTCATTTTATATTTTTTGTTTGAGAACTGCTGCTTCGGCTGCAACAATGGCTATTAGTATCATTACTTGTGTTTCACTGTAAATCATAATCACAACAACCAATTTATTATTTTAATATTTTCTGTTCATAAATTTGGAAAAAAATAAGAAAAACGTATCAAACCTATTGAAAATTATTTCGCTGGAAGAGATTAAACAGAAAATCTTATAATTTTGATAAAAATTAAAGCAAAAGCAAATCAAATGATGACAGTGTCAAAATTATGAAGTGACTTTTCTCTTTCATTGCCACAAATACGAGTTTTTTATTTATTGCAACAATACAATTTTATCTGAACAAAGAAATCATTTCAGTGACCCTCAAACTGTGTGCCAATATTTTGTAGTTAAATAACATTCTTAATAATAACAAATGTGTAGCTTTTTTTCTCGGTTACAGTCTTTCTGTACTCTTTTATTACTAGGGCAATTTTCAACTCCAAGACCGTAAACACCCTGTATATAAAAAAATATAAAAAAAAAGTTTTCATTATAAAAAATGTACTAAAAAGTCAAATATAATTTTATTTTGTACTCAATGGTAAAGAGTGCTTTTATCACCTAAATTCAGTAGATAAAGTAGTCTTTTATCGACTAGTGAAATAAAGTAATTTTTATCTATTCCACTTTGACCAGTGTATTTATCTGACACAAGAAATTCTGGTAGGTGAGTACAAAATAAAACGAAATATTATACACGACGATAAAGATTGTTTATCTACTCGTGAAAAAAGTCCACTCGTGACATCGTCACTCGTAAACTTAACCTTTTCACTCGTAGATAAACAATTTCTTTATCGTCTTGTATAATAAATAACTATTCTTCTATCAGACAAGAACATTTTTGCTTACAGCTTAAGTTTTTAAAATTCATAAAAGCTTGGGGAGCGGTTACAAGTATGCACAATTACCTAGTTTACTTAGTTGACCGTTGAAGATAGAAACATGGTGTCGCGGACTTTTAAAACAAATTTAATTCTCTACAACTTTGTCTTTTACGTTTTTTTTTTCGATTTTTAATCGTATGTGCAGCATTTTTAAAAACATGAGGCGAACAAAAATTTCTGTTTTTTTTTTTTAATATTATTGTTTTCAACAAAATTTTAGCTGTAATATCATTTATTACTGTAAAGTATTTAATTTCCTATCCCTCTCCTTGTAATTTTACTGTTTGTTTAATTAAATTGTATAGACACGCTACTGATACTATAGTCTACATAATGATAGAATAATGACAGAAAAGTAGCTGTCGACATCCTCCGCCCAAAAAGTAGTACCATTGAAATTTGGCGGGAAAGTACATTTTAGTCTTAAAAAAAGGAACTACTAATGGTAAATACCGAATAAAATAAAGACAGTTATCTATTTCTTTATCATCCATTTTATTTTTTTCTTGCTAAACAAAGAATAATTGTATAATAAAACAAAGGAAAACATCAAGAGGCATCAAAATAAAGTAACGCATATCTTTACAAAAATTGCAAGTGTAAAAAATTGTAAATTGTAATCAAAATATTTAGAATAATTGCACATATCTTACCGTGTAGTTGTGGAATGTGTTGGTAACATCATTCATGGCATTCTCCATGGCACAGTTTTCCGTATTTTAAAACTTTTGCAATAAAGAAGTGTCAAAATTCTATCAAAACACTGTCCGCGTAGGAATATCCGGACGTATCACGGTACCACCCCAACAATTTACAAATTTTAGCATTGCCATTCTAGTACTTTTCTTGTTATAGAGTTTTTCACCAAGATGTTAAAAAAGTAACATCTATCAGTTTACAGAATATATCATTGAATGGGAGCAGTGTTTTTTAACATAGAGTTATAAAATGTCCCTGTATATTTAAAGTCTGAATACTTTTTCTGATTGGTAATAATAATAATAATCATTGAAATTTATGGTATAGAAGAGTTTGGATAAGTTTTTATGAAGCTCCTCGTGCGTACCTTGGATTTTTATTTAATCTTGTGATGGTTAAGTGGCTCTTATTTAATGAAGAACTTCTGATTACTCTTTTAATTGACTCCGTAAAGGTTAACGACGTTTTTGCGAAAGCTCCCAATGAGGCGTTGCGCTGTGGTTGACCTTTCTATCGCGAAATTTCAGTGATAAATAAGTAAATTAATGAAATTGAAATTTTAGTTGGCAATAAATACCCACATATGAACGTGTTTTCTTTGCCCCGATAACTGTTGCAAACGAAATATACGGCGGTCATTAAACGTATACACATTCAATATAAATGAAAAGGCCATAAAATAAAATTTTCTATAAATACGCATCAGAGAAGGCCGTATCCCTGACTTGTTTTTGCAGTGCACTCTCCATGTGTATGAAAATATTTACTGACATAAAATGGTATTTACAAAATGGGCAAATCGAAGATGTTTACGCATATTTCGCCTGGTTAAACCAGAGAAAAACAATTTTTTGAGACTCGATCATTGATGAACACGAAGTGGAGATGCCTTTTGAGCACGGCGTTGGCCGGACTCCAGGCCCAGACTTGGCGTGGGTGTCGTCGCCCGCTGTTACTGACCTGGGGCAAACTGCAGCGCACAGACCTCGATATTTGCTGCTATCTTATCGTAAATGCGCAATTACATATGTCGTGACATTGCACGAGATTAACTCTTGCGCTCAGCATTTGTTTGATTTATTCCATTTTGACAGCTTGATAAGGCATTTCGCAATATAGGACCACAGAAACATTGCCCACAAATACCGTCTGGACATCCACTTCAAATCAAGCTTTATGTATTGCAAGTTATGTAAAACTGTCTCTTCAAAATCATAAAATTTTATGGTTCTAATAGTTAAGATTAGAATGTATTATTAAATATTATTCACAACCCTTTATAAAATAATTGTTTTCGAAAATTCTCCACGTGTGTTTGTGTTTTAGAGCGATTTGGCAAACAAATTGTTTATCGACACACATGACATTTGTATTAAAACTAGACCAAAAAAACAATTCCACCGTAAATATGTCCGGATATAAAAATATCACACTTTTACACAACAAAAATTCCCATAAAGAAAAAAATAATTATGTATTGTTATTTTCCAAAATACAGATTAAAATAAAGAGCAAAAATTAACATTATCATAGGCCTATAAGTACGAATAGTCTTCGTATTTTCCTAAGAAATATTGACTTAAATTGTAAATTATTTCAACAATAGAGGTCAATAAAAAATAGGAGAAATAACTATTTTATGGTTTATGCCGAATACCTGGAGAATCCACAAGACCCTTTTCATTTTACCTGCTTTTCAGCAAGAACTTCTCTTATCCGCAAATTACCTTTTATCGTGTTCTATTTTTGAAATAATTTACAATTTAAATCAATATTTCATCAAAAAAGGAAAAACTAAACAGTAACCTAGGTCCAATTTCCATGACAGACTAAAAGTGTAAATTCATTTATGGGGGGAAATGTTTTGAGGCTAATATTTATACCCCTGATATCATTATAACAATCGTAATTCAAGTCCTATAAAAACCTAATGCCAGAGAGAAACTTTAATTTTTGATTTTAATACGTAGATGAATACTTTATATAGGGTGTTCTGTCTAAACCCCACATTAGAAGAATTGGGAGTTCGAATAATTGTATTTATTTGAAAATTGGTACAACATAGCCATAATCCATTAAGTCCTCCTAAATGAAAATATTTTCAAAATGGCGGCACTTTCGTTTATACCGGAAGTCGGTCTCAACTTTCTTATTTTTAATGGAAAGCTATATTTTTTACTGCGTTTTTGGATTAACCGAGTTATTTTAAAAGATTTTTTATCAGCTTTCTCTATACCTAAATTTAGCCGTTTTTGAAATATTTGGAGTTTTCAAAAATTTTTGGATCTGCACCTACCTTGAAAGAGAAAGTTTAGATCTTTCTTCCGGTGTTTTCAAATCTTGAAAAAAAAATTAACAAACCCTAAAATTTTAAGGTTACTTTTCAATAATTCAAATACCCATAACTCATTTTTTTCAAATAAAATACCCCAATTTTTATTTGACTAAATGGAAGAGAATTTAATTCTGCATCGATCTGTATTAACATTTCCTATTCCTAAATTTAATAATTTTTAAGTCATGGTGACTTTTTTTTAAGACTGTCGAAAATCTATTACGTTTTCGTATAGTTTGCTATGGAAATCAAAAATGTAAAAATCGTATCTCAATAAATGTCGACAGTGAATTATTATTTGATAAATGTGTATGTACCTAGTGCCAAAATATGGAGAATCAAACTTAGATTGAATGAATTTATTTTGTATTTATGGAGAGTGTAACAAAATTATGATGATGTAGTTCATTAAACAATTAAAAATAATAAATAATACTGGCTACTTGATAATTAATATAACTAATATCATGCGGTCATTTGAATTTATAATTAGAGTAGGCTTTATTAGGTATGAAAACAATGATTATCCTAGTTAATCAACTTGAAGAATTAAATAATAAGATTTTGAACGGTTATATTTAATTAGAAGACATTTTTTCCTTCAGTTTGTACTAGTTTATCATTCATAAAGAAAAAATACGCCTACTCTAATTATAAATTCAAATGATCGCATGGTGTTTCATACCAGAATAAATATCTAAGCTTTCTCTTTCAAACGCTAAAAAACGAATTCAAAAGTTTAAGAAATGGCAGAGTTACCGATTTTTAAATTATAAGGTGCAGATCCAAAATTTTTTGAAAAACTCCTAATATTTCAAAAACGGCTAAATTTAAGTACATACTTATAGGGAAAGCTGATAAAAACTCCCTTTAAATAACCCGGTTAATCCAAAAACGCAGTAAAAAATATAGCTTTCCATTTAAAATAAGAAAGTTGAGACCAAACTTCCGGTATAACCGGAAGTGTCGCCATCTTGAAAATATTTCATTTAGGAGGACTTAATGGATTATGGGTATGTACCAATTTTCAAATAAATATGATTATTAGAACTCCCAGTACTTTTAATGTGGAGTTTAGACAGAACACCCTGTATAGGGTATACAGAGTGTCCATTTTTTGAACTCTACCATGGGGACTCAGTTATATAAGAGATACGAAGTTGGTTAAATTAAGGCAAAGTTGCGCATTTTTATGCTAAACAATTATCTGAAAGAAAATTGAATGTGTCATTTTTAGTTTTTGAATTATTGGAAAAAAACGGAAATTTGTAATTTTCGTTTTTATTTTTTCAAGCGAAAACTAAAAGACTTAGACGTTTTTAACTAGAACGTTTTTAAGGCACTTTTTTACAAGGAATGTAAATCTGTCATCATGTTTTCCAAAGCGCTCTTGATATCAGAGTTACAACACTCAACTTTGGATTTTCTTATGGACGCCACATTCGATTTCTGTTTTTTGGGAAGTCTTTTTGTTTCTGATTATGACAGTGTATCACACGAGATGATCAAATTTAAATGCTGATCAAAATTAAGAAAAAGCGTTTTTGCGAAGAGTGCTTTGACAAAAACGTTAACTAATTTAATTAACAAACTAAATTTTAAAATAGTGGAAGGTGGTGCATTCGAGCATCTTTTATAACATTGTGTTGTTTTGTTTTGCGAAGAATAAATTCTAGTTTAGTTGTTCCTACCCAAAACTTTTGTTTTTAAGTTGGTAAGCTTAACGGAAATGTTACTTCCAGATCCAAATTCAATTGAACGGTCAAAATTTATTTATTTATTTATTTCTGTTGAAAATAAAATAAAAAAATTGGCAAATGACAAAAAATAAATGTCAAATTTTTTTTAATCATTTTTTCCATGTTTCTGGTATTTTATCTTACTTGAAATTTTTCTCTGACACACACTTTGTATATCATTTTGGCAACTACCTCTTTTTTGACACTCCATATCTGCTTACGGCAACATCTCTTTTGATAAGTGAGATGAAATGAACAATAATTATCTTAAACCGAGGAAACCTTAATTCTTAACTTGTATTTTACTGCAGACTGATTTCAGTTAGAGGAGTATAAAATGTATCTTTAGATACTTTGATTTTTTTGAGAAACGCATAAGTACCCCCACTATGACCTACCTTAGCGGACCCCCTCTATATTTAGCAACTTACAATCACCATTTTTAATTTCGGCTGTAGAAAAATGTGCATCACGTATAGGGAAGAGTTATTGAGGTTTTAAACAATAAACAATGGTTCGATTTAAATTAGATAACGTTGTTTTGCCACTAATCAAATGCGCTAAGAAAAGGAAGATAAAAATTTAACACTGTGTTAGCATTTATTATTTTTAACACAATAAACCATAACATGATGTCGTGAATTTAAATAGCTGCTAATTAAGGCCAAGTTGTGCGACCGATAATGGTTAATGGTGAAGGTTACTTGACCGTTACAGCAACATAAATTAATATCAATAATAAATGTGAGAAATAAACGAGAAAAATGTGATTATCTATTAAGGAAAGATTGACTTTTGTTCCATTATTATAATCAATATTATTGACGTGACGAAATAATATTACAGGTAATTACACTCATTAAGTAGCGTTTACCACTTTCAGGACTTTATTTCTGATATCTCGGGTTTCAATATTTAATTTCTGAAACTGGTTAGCGAAAACTACTACTGAAGAAGCACTAAATGTAGTTTTCGGAAACAAGTTTCCTTATAATCTCACATGTTCCATCTGAATTACACAAAAATATCTGATAAAGTCACTAAACGGATGCATTTACAGCCACGTCTAACGGTGAATTCCAGAATTTATTTCTGAAATCAGAGTGATTCAACATTCAACACAAAAACTCACAGATACAAAAATGTTAGGAACGATAGTTGTATTTTTAAATGTAATTTTAGAGAATCAAACCTGTCCGTGCCATTTTTCCAAAAATGGAATCTTTGATAGCAATCAGATAAGTTAAATCATTTCCTGTTTTTATAACAGTTGTAGTATTTCTAGTATCTAATTAATATCCTATCCAAATATCTATGCGAAAAATTGTGTACGTGTTTAACGTCACATCACTTAAAATTTGTCATTTTTGGAGTAAATAGCACTGTTGGGAAAACAATTATATGAGAACTTTATAATAGATAAAGTTTTTTTTTGGCCGATAAAAACTGTCATCTTCTTAAGTTTTATCAGATGCAAATTATACTTTGGTTCGAAACCAACGTCCATATTTGCGCTCGTTTTTGTTACTATATTTTTTATTCATTCTGTTATGAATATGGAAACTACTCGTAAAATAACAGAAAGAAATATGTATGTATTTGCGTTCTATTATTACGTAATTTTTATATCTTTGTTGAGCAAATATTGAAAACAGAATTTAATAGTGTTTGAACTTGATGTTGGGTGTATGATGGCACGTATCCTGGTCACCGGTCTGTAAATTGCGATTTTTACAGCTGCCGTGTTTAGAGAGTGTTTTACGGTTGCTAAAGTGCCTCAATAATATACACAAATAGTCCTAATGCATCTTTATGGGCTCGTTACACAGGAGGTTCGCCGAGACTTTAAAAGTGCTCGATTTACTGTGGAACAGTTTAAACTACCTTCGTTGCTTTTTATCCCACCATTCGCTATTTTACTACTTCATATCTACTTTTCAAAATCGACCATAAAGCTTACACTAAGGGAATTATTCTAATAAAATGTTCATAAAATTTCCATTATTATTTTACGTATTTGGGCAACATTAAACGAAAAGCAAATCCTTGCATTAAGTTTGGAGAAGAACGATTTTCAATTAAGATAGTACTAAGTGTTTTCCTTATAAATTTTATGTCAAAAAACGCGAAGAGAATTTCGTAAGTGCGCTTGATATAACCTTAGAGTAAGATGACTGCCATTTATTTCTGTACTAAACCACAAGTTCATGCATATAAATATTATCAAATAAGAAACATCATGTGATTAATGCACTATAAAACTTGTAAAATTTAATGAATCTCGACCAAGATACATTGTAATTTTAAGTTTACTTCAAATATACAAATTTATAGGATATTTGGATAGCTGCAAGGTCGATTTAAGGAACAACTCTGGAATTTAAATGATTCATTTTGGAAATTACAGTACTGAGACAAACGTCGTGCTTGCTGATATTTCTAGATAATTTATTGTTGATTTCGGAGATTTTGAAACAAAGAATCAAACGCAAACAAGGAACTGACTTTTGTTTTCAAAATAAACAACACTATGGCTTATACCAACATTTGTCACCCGAGTTCAAAACTATATTTCTTCGGTGACTAATTGCACACATAAAACAATATTTTCACAAAAAAAACGAAGGGGATAGTGCCAACAATTTAGCTTGGAAAAGATAACATCTAGTTATCTTGGTTAAAAGACTCAAATCGATATAGGTGATAAATACTATGATAATGTATATTACAAATTGCTAAATATAGAGAGGTTCCGTTAGGGTAGGTCAGAGAAGATTTCACTGAAATCTCGAAATGGATAGTATATAATGTTATCAGATAAACACACAAAAATCAGAAAATAAAGTTGATGTATTTATGTTATTTTTTCTATATGAATGAATCTGTTAAACGAACAAATCACCGCTTGTTTAATTGAAGTGTGTTCGAATCGTGACAGGTTTGAGGCAGGTACGAGTCTCATAAACCATTGTTGGTCCCATATATCCTCGCTAATTACAAGCAGAATTACAATCCGGTCTTGGGAAAACGAACACACTCGTATGGCGTCTTGGGATAAATAACATCCCTCGACCTTGAGGCTTTGCCAACACATATTTTCAATTATCTTATTTGCTCTACCACTTCTGTCAGATTAAAGAACACTTCACATGTTGCAGTCGCTTTTCAAGCTTATAAATTGTACTGGAATTATAAGAAACACTCCTCGAAGCTCCCTTAGCTGTGCATTTTTTTTTGGATTACACTGCAGTTCCGATTTCCGAGGGAATAAGTTCTGCTTAGGAGAAAAACTTAAAGGCGATTAGAGCATTCGAAGAAGATGGGGTAATTAGCGAGTTTAAAGTTATAAAAGCCGGAAAGGTGGATACCTTGCACACCTTGCAAATTGTACAAATATGTATAGTGCATGCACAGCAATATGATGCTGAAATAATAATAATAGATATGAACTTAAATGTATTTTATGTTTATTAAAACTTTTTAGACTGGCTTTTCGCCACGTTACTGTTAGAAATGAGCACTGAGCCTCTGCACGTTATTTCTGTTTTCTCTCTCGATCTAATGCCGAGATTGAATTGGATGTTGAGGAAAAAGCGCTTTTCACAGGAAGCGTATTAGTATGTACTTAAACCTAATTGTTTAAGTTTTAGCTCCGAATTGGAGCAACTGTAATTTGTATAGTTTTCTTCAAGTTATTCTGTTTCAGCTAATTATCTACAATTAGTTGAATTACTATTCCAAGTTAAGTCTATTTTGTATACATCTAAAATTTAATTGATATCAAAAGTTTAGGAATACTGCTTGTTTGCGTTTACAAGAATTTATAATATACTTAAATCATTATCAGATTTACTGGACTTGGAAAAATTTTACATTCATTACCTGCATGCAAATGTGCAATACACACATATTGTGATGTAAAACATTAATAGCATTTGTGTAACTTTTATCACGTCTGCAGTCGTCACACTTACACATCCTCTCTTTTACCATTTTAATACTAAAAATTTTCCCATGCTAATCATTTCACATTTTACTTGTGCTTTATTTCCGTATTTATTATTATGGAATAAATGAGTGGATACATATTATTTTTTTTATCTAAATTCATGTTTTGTGGTCTGAATCTCAATCTGATAATAACATAAAGTTAAAATAAAGCTAAGGTATTCGGACTTCTTTATAATTGTAATTATAATAACTTGCTTAATTTTCTCCAAAAATGTGGACTATACTTTTTGGGTATATCTAGAATTTTTTGTGTTACTTAATAAAATGCTGAAAATCCATTACCTCTAATTTAATATGTTCACGTGGTGAGTGTTTTTATAATCTTTATATAATGTTTTCTAGAACGTAAAATCTGGTGATGAAACCCTAAGAAATTTCCGACCATATGGGTTGTTGGGGTTGGTATCCCGCTGAGTTTCTACTACCTGGAAACCAAAACATAACATTGATATATGGCTATAATTTTACCAAAAGCTGTAAATCCTGGTTTGTCTGAAAATACTAATTTCAAGTTATATACAGGGTGTCTGGAAAGTCGCGCACCTCCGTGACACTACATCATCGGGCGATGCTCTAGACAACAAGAAAGATGTTAAAAAAATCTATTTGTAAAAATTTCGATGTTACGAGAGTTTAAATTTTTCACTTTGACTCTATTTATTTCTGTTGGAAAAATAATTTTCCAAGTTTTTCTGCTACAGGCTATAGAAGAGGAAACAAGGAAGCTGTATTCTAAATTGTAACTCCGTTTAATGTTATTTATGGTTTTTATTGGCAAAATTGTATCTTTGCTAAAAAATTCTATAAAAACATATACTACAAGGTCATCAGTATCATTAAATAGACATAAAAATATGTCAAATGTCAAAAAATATATCAAATTTTTTTGACAGATAGACTTTTTTAAACATTTTGTCAGTATTGGGGGACTACCCATTTACTACCTTTCAAGGAAGTGCGCGAATTTCCGGACACTCTGTATTTTGAAATGATCACCTTCCAAATCATTGCTAACACTAGAACAAAACGAATGGCGATGTTTTTTTTAATCATTGATTTCAATATATTTAATTGCGAAAAAACAAATTTTTATTGCATTCAAAGCCATTTAATAGTATATTATGTCAAAAGGTGGCGAAGAGATTTTTTATAACCTAGCTGTTAAATAATAAATACGAGGTTATAATTTTTTTTTACTACTAGCACATTTATTACCCAAAAATACAATAGTGAAAAATATAACTCTACTTAGTGGACATGTTGCCTGAGATATAACATGTCGTAATTCACAACTACAATCTTTGTTAATTTACTATTATTACCTATAATAATTAATTACTTACCTGAGATATTAACTGAAGTTGGAAGTATTTATTATTTTCTTTTTATCATAAATGAGGTTATGTATATTTTTGTACTTTTGCAACTATTAAAAGAATTTTCTAACTTCATAATATGAAATATTTGTTAAAATAACAAAAAACTGCAAAGAAAAGGAAAAAAGTATTAAAATTTGCCTCACTACCGATAGTATTTTAACAAAAAATGAACTCATTTGTTGTTTTGATAGTCGTAGACATTAGAGTTAGGGTTATTCTGATGTTTTTAATGAGGAAATTTAAGTCGTTTTTATCTGATTTTGCACTAATTTCATCTCGAAATACTTCCGTTAGTACTTGTGATCGTAATAGTTTTCAACGAAATATTTGTGTCAATGTAATACCCTCCAACACCGGCATTGACCCACCTCTAATGTACTCGTATTATAGCCCTTGGTCTATAATGAAAATGATTATTGACTACTAGGACAGAAAAACAACTATACAATCTCTCGACAAACTAAATAATGGTGTCTTTTACAGCTAGTAGTGCTACGATTCGAGTTTTTTTAAGAAGCATTTTGTCACACGCGTGGGTTTAGGATAAAGGAGTAAGTCCGACAAAATGTCTTATAAACAAGATACCATACGGTATTTTTTCTACTTTGCACTTTGCTTAAACAAAGATAAATAAATTGATTTCATTATTTTTAATATTTCATTATTAATTCATTATTTTACTCGTAAAAATGAGTCCGAAGAAATTTTTTTGCAATGCACACCTCTAATAATAATAGCGGCAGTTACGACGAGCAATGTATCTCCTGTGAAATCACGCCAAAATTGTTCCAAAAGTTCGCCGCAAAACGTATGTACATACTTAATCTTAAAACCCTTAAAAGTAACCATAAGTATTTACTGTTAATTTTGAGACTTTTGGAGTTAGGTACCAAGGAGGTTAGATGGACTTGTTAGGTACGTTTTGCTGTCAACTTACGGAACAATTTTGCCATGATCTCACGTGGAGTAAATTGTTCATCGTATTTGTTGTCAAGGTCCGTAATTTTAGAGGAGTACGTCTTCGACACCTTCGGAATTCATTTTTACGAATAAAATAATGACGTTTCAAATTAATTGGGACAACCTAGCCAAAGGACAGTGTTTTCAACTGCCGCAAAATTCCTTATATTCCAAAATTTTATTTTTTTGTTTAAAAAAATCTAGAGTGAACATCACACGACTTTCCTTATCCTACTTATTTGGAAAACATCCTTACGACAATAATTTAGTGTTGGAAATCCTAGTAGCAAACCTAACGTTTGTGTTAGTGCCACCTACCCCCTGCGAAACAGATCATAGTTGTTGCGGGTTCGAGTTTGGGGTGCAATTTTTTTAGTTCGGTACCCATTACTATTTTTATTTTATCACATTTTACTGTTTAATAAGGTGTATTATTTCATGATTCTAAATAATTTTTATCCCCATGAATTTATTGTATCTTCAAGCGTATAATTTTGCGGACGTTTTACGACAGATTTTTGGTTGGTCATTGCGGCCGAACGGTGCGACCGATTTTTACCAAATGTTTCGTCCCTTTCCTACAAGTAACTTACGTAGCAAATTTCAAGTTTCTAGCTCTTAAACCAACTTTTTTGGTGCCTTGAAACTATAATTCGTCCAGAAATGTAAAGGTCAAATTCCAGCCGATTAATACATTCCTTATAGAATAAGGAAAGTAAAAAGTGCAAAGTAGAAAAAATACTGTATGATACCTTGTTTATAAGACATTTTATCGCACTTACTTCTCTTTGGCACTCTTCGCTGCCATGGTGCCTTAAACCCGTACAAAATGCTTTTCATAAAAATCTTTTTGAATAAAATTAAGAAAAAACGTGTTTCAAATAAGAATAATCAATGGATTGTGTAATTAATGCCGAGATAAATAAACGAAATTAATTGTGTTATTTTTCCTGAGAAAAAATTGAGTCAGCAGATGCGCTTATCTGGATTAAAACGCGTAGAATAATAACTCCATCTAGGAAAAAAATCTTGCAGATGCCAATTAAAGTTAGTGCGGAGTAAACGTAAATAATTGGTATTTGAGTACACGTGTATATCTAACCAGTAGCCGACTAACAACATAAAATAACGGTTGATGAGTGGCTCAGATGCAGGTGCATGGAAGCTTTTATATCAAGTCAATGCCTATTTCTAGTGTACTTAATAGACCAAATGAACAATCCTGAAACACACCAAGATCGTGAAGAGAGGTTTATTGAAAGCAAAGACCGGTTTGATATACACAAACAGTAGCCAAATCAAGAAGCATACACATACATTTATTTATATTATACAGGCAAACCAAAAAACTTTTATTTATTGCCCATCTAATAAAGTTGTAAAGAATTTTATTAAGAGATACCAAACTTTCGTTTGATAACCTGGCGAAATGATACGTGGAGCGCTATTATTTTCAGAGGGAACCGTTACATTTGTATACAAAGTGTTCATTTTTATAATTTATAACTGGTTCTCTTCATAAATCACGACACTTTTTAACGAATTGTTTTGTAGTTTTGTTTGGCGGTCCAGTCCAGCATCAATAAGTCTTATTAATTTGTTTTTATTACAATTCATGCCCACTAATACCTTGGCTGTCCAAAGAAACTAAAAAACCTTCATTAAAAAGTGTTAAGGTCTCTCGGCATCGAAATCAACCACACGTAATTATTGTTTATTAACAATAAAATTTATATGAGAGAACTCCCTTGCATCTGTAATAAAAAATATTTTTAAGTCGACATGTGAGCGTTTTTATGAGACAAACTCTCCATTAATGTCCACATGAAAGTCATGACATCGAGCGTCAAATCATATCTTCAAAAATGAATTTGTGAGCAATCCAATCAAAAGTGGCATGAAAACAAAAATAAACAAGCAACCAGACAGACTATAATGGCTCACCGGATAATAAACAGCGAAATAATAAAAATGTCATAATTCACTGAATAATAATAACCGCAGTCGTCAAGAAACATTTATTTACAACTTTGTGCGGTAAAAAACGGTCTGTATACGTGCGTTCCAAGAATTAGTTTCTTGCAATTTGCGAACCAATATTAAAAACAAGCGGAGTCTTTGATGTCGCGACATTTTTAATATCGTGTGGGGTGCAATGTGCACGGAGACAGATCTGGCAAAAGCACAAAACCTCATCTCTCACGGTTACAACCGAGTATTTGAACTCTGTCGTGTTTACCGTGCATTTTAAAATTGCACACTGAACATAACAAGTATTGCATATTTATAGAACGGCGGAAATGCGACTTTTCGTCCAAACTATTTCGGGAAATGGCAAAAGGACCTACACCTAGAGACAGCACTCACTGCTCTTTTGTGCATTATGCATTTCTGCGACATAAACAGCATATTATTTCCTCACACAACATACGACAGGGTCCTTTACTTATACAGGGTTATTCATAAATATTAAGCAATATTTGAACCTAAAATTGACTTATAAAATGATGTTAATTTTTATAAAAACTCCTATTTCTACCGATAAGAATTTTACAGCCCTTGGAATTTGGGTATGGAATTTTTTTTTTTGTAATAACAAAGGCTCGGATTATATGCACGAAAAATTCGTAAAAATGCGCATATACAGGCTGTTCGGTCCAAGTCGCCCAGTCCGATAACACCTAAACATACTTTTTTTTCAAAAACTAATTTTTCAAATAATACTATTCATTCCTCGTTTTCTTAGTAAATGCTTCAATTTTTTTTGGCACATCCGGTGTAGCCGGAAATGCTACCATATTTAGTTTTTTGTTTTGTGTTTTTTTGCTCGAAACAATAATAATTGGCATGAAAAATACGGTAAACCACTATTTATTATATTTTACTTTACATAATGCACTCAGAAAACAGTTTCAATTTTTGAATTTTATTGCAAATTTTGCAAGGAGGCGGATTTTACTTGTCAAGGTATTCATGCAAAAAGCCATATTGGATACCGTTTAATTGTTAGTTTAACAAACCCTAATTTCTCAATAAATCTTATTGAGATCTTTAATAATGGATGATATTAATTACGACGAATTGGTAGATCAGCTTGAAGTGTTCTTTAAGTGCAATAAAAATAGAGCGGAAGCTGAAAGACAGTAAAGAGAAAAAAACTCAAATAGAGTTTACCCAAGTCGTTGGAAATTTTAGTCCAATTGAAACAACTGAGACGAATAGGTTCGCTTCTTAAAACTAAAAAAACCTGTGGTTCTTTGTGAAGAACAAGAAAATAGAAATCTGAATGTTCTGTTAGCAGTCGAAGAAAATCCAAGAGTTACCATAAGAGAACTCGCTCATCAACTGACAAATTATATTTGTCAAACTAACAATTAAACTGTATCCAAGCATTTTTTTTATTCACACCTTTCCTTTAAAATTAAAAATCAAGCTACGCGCCCAATTTTCTTATAAAATTCTAAAATTTAAGATGTTTTTTGATTGCATTGTGTTACGCAAAATGTAATAAATAGTGGTTTACAGTATTTTTCATGTCAATTATTATTGTTTGGAGGAAAAAAAACATTGGTGTTCCATTTGAAAAACTAAATTTGGTAGCATTTCCGGCAACACCGGATGTGCTAAAAAAATTTAATACATTTATTAAGAAAGCCAAGAATGAATATTATTACTTAAATATATACTTTTTGAAAAAAAGAAGTAAGTTTAGATGTTATCAGCCGGGGCGATTTGGAGCGAATACCCTGTATATGCACGTATTTTCACAAAAACATGCACAAGATATTAAGAAATATGCTCCAATATATGCCAAATATGCATCGATATGCAAAACTTTTAACAATAAAAAATCAAAGTTGGGATTGATTTTTATCCTCGAGTACACTAAACTTTGTATTTTCGGCTTCTTGAACTGCACACGATGAACAAAAGAGAATAAATAAATTGGTTTTGCCTCAGATAAGCCATTTTAATAACCTTCAGATCACATCTTTATTTTTTTTAATGACAACCAAATAAAACATTTTTTTCATGAAGGTCATGATCTAAGGGATTACAACCATCTACTATTTACTTTATATTAAATTATTTTTTTTATATATAAATTGCAATTTTGATAACAAAAATCGAATAACTCAAAAACAACGCAAAATTTTGTTCTTGAAATAAGAATATTTTTTTATATTACTTTAATTTATGTTAATTATTATTTTTTGGAAACAAATGATTTAAAAAAAACCGCTTGTTTTGATACCTTATTAAACGAATTTAAAACGGAAACACTCAACAGGGGACTAATTTTTTTGAGTCTGACTTACGAATTACCGGTTGTTTTCTCTTTAAAATATTTTGTAATCGGATAATTTTTCTTAAACACTACAATTTTTAACTTGAACTGAAATGTTTAATCGGAAATTGTGATTTGACGAAAATATGCACAAATATGCAATATTTCCTAAAATATGCACGAAGTTTGGCAAAATATGGAAAGTATGAATTTTTTATTTGGCTTATTTTAATTAAAAAACATTAGATATGCATAGAAAACTTACCATTTTTTTGATATACCTTTTAATAACAAATATGCATTTTGCATATAATGCGAGCCTTAGTAATAACTTTGGAACCACTTGACCAAATATTATAAAATTTGGAATAGTTACTTGAGAGAACATATCTTTTAAACTAATAATCACGAAAACCGGATACATCTACTGAATTTCCGGTTATAGCACTTGCTGGCCACATTCTCTGTGTTTTTCCATTTTTTTGGCCTCCTAAGACTAATTTTTTATTACTTAGATGGATAGAGTAACCAATTTCGAATAAAAAATAACCTTTTATATCACTAAAATGGACCGTTTTAAAGATAGTTTAATTTAAACTGAGTTCTAGTAACAGTATATTATGTTATTAGGAGTATAAGTGATAATTTATGTAGCAAAACTGAACGTTTCTTTGCTTCCCAAATTCTGTAATCCTCTCTAATTGTAGCAGAGTTAGTTCCCGCCCCATGGTCGAATAAGTTCCCATCGGTCAGGTAGGTGAATTAAACGAATTTATGTATTAAAGTACAGTGGAACTCCTCTATAACGAGTTCCTGTTATAACGAAAAATCGGCTATAACGAGTAAATCGTCTGGTCCCTTGCCGTTTTGTATACTACTCTATGTAAAATTCTACCTCTATAGCGAGTATTTTTTTGGAATTGAGGTGGATATAACAAAACTTTTCTTTTGTCCAAGATCGGTAATAGCGAGAAGTTCTGAGAAATTTCGCAAACCGATCCCTTATAACGCGAGTTCCTAGAGGATATAAAAATCCTGCGAGTCTCCATTACGTATTGTGTACAACATTTTTTTTTGAAAATGTTGTTTTTGCGTGCTAATGGTCTTAGTTTTCTCACTTTCTCAGTCTTGAATAACTTTTCAACTTGTCTTTTCACTTTGTCTTTCTGTATCAATATGTCGTCCTCGAAAAAAAAACATTTTTTAATAAAGAATAAATATCAATAATAAAAGAGTTTGGAAGTGGTAAAAACCAGCTGTAATCTGCAAAGAAAAAAATTTAGCCAGTTCTACATTGGCAACAATTTTAAGGAACAGGGACAAGATGACGAATTCAACTGGTGAAATTGCGTCAAAACAGCTAAAAATGCTAAATTAGATAAAGTGAATTGCGAATCCAATGTGTCCATAAGTTAAAAGAAAAAGCAGAACAATTTGCAGAAAAAAATGTGGATTCTCTCAAAAATTACAGATTTTTTTTTATTAAATATTAAATACGTTGGTCCTCGTTAGAACTACTTTACTAGCTATGCAAGTGCTCCGGTTTGTGAGTGACTATATTCACAGTGACTCCTACATTTCTAAATATCTCTCATATCTGTGAGGCCTACCTTTTTTGCCTCCTGAAGAGGTTAGAAATTCTTCGATCTGGCTGAAACTCAGCCAACATACAGTACTGTATTAGTATTTGTATTTTTTGGTCGAAAATTATGTATCAGAAGATTTAAAGTTTCCCCCTCATATGTGGTTAGAAAATTTGACATATTTGCAAAGAACCACAAATGCATGGGAGGCGTTTTATTTAAAATTTAACTCAGAGTACCCATTCTAACATTCAAGTATTTTTACCAGTTCTAAATAATTTCCAAAAAATAATTATTTGAACATTACTATCAGCTTTAAAGCCAAAGTATAAACATATCAGGTCAGTCAAGTTAGCACCCACATTAATTTTTTAGTTGTGCTGATGTTTTTATAAATTGTGGTCTTTTCTAAATAAATAAAAAATGGATTGAAATGCGGGGGCTAAGTTGACGGTGAACCACCCCTTCAGTATATTTTAAATACAAAATAAGCATTGTGTTCTACATGTTTTTTGCTCATTTGAATTGTGCTTATTTCTAAATTGTACAAAAAATTATAAATAAATGCGAGATCTCGTGCTATAGCTATTGCCACTTCTCTTACTTTTGACAATGTTACGAAGTAGTAGAACATTTTGGCTCAAAATTTGTCAGTTGTAAAACAGATTGTTTTTTTTATTGTCATTCTGGTTGGCAAATGATGGTTGCACTTTTAAGCATTAGTGTTTAAAAATGAAAGTACTTCAACAATTTTTTTATTTATTCATGCTTATGATTAATATTAACACCACAACTACTTAAGTAACTATAAACTGAACATTTGATGTGTTCAGTTTTCATTTCTGATATGGTATATCTCGGTAACTAAGAAATTTTATTAGATTTTTTTCAATATTACCTAGTTATTATTTGGCATAACCTATCATACCCTAAAATTATGTGTATAAGTTAAGAGACTCATTCTGTATATGTACGTATCTTGATGCATTCAGCGAGTCAGTGTACTCAAACTGTCCTATAAATAAGTTTAGTTTTCATGACTAGTTAAAATTGCTAAAAAGACGATAAACAGGTAAATAACAGTTTATTCAAAAATATGTTTATTAATAATGCATTGTACGCAGATGTGTCTATGCACCGTTGCCAAGAAAATATTTTTGGAAAACTAGAAGTGTAAATGCCCCAATGGCCTTGCATCGCACATGGAAAATCGCACTCATAAATCCAATTATAATGGGACGTTATCGTGATTGTTCCGCGAACAACTGAGCCGGTAATTGTAACACATCATGTCGTCAATAATTGTGACACGTCATGCTGAACGACTGAACGGCTCAGGCAGGCAGAAAAAAAATGAAATTTGCCGGTAATAAACTCGCAAACGTGCTTGTGACAGATCGATGGAAAAACTTGTACAACAAGCAAAAACACGACTTCACTTGCCGTTTGTGAGCGTTGACATCTTCTATTCAAAAAAACCAGTCCAAGATCGAGATATAGAATATAATACATGCCAGTCGAACTCAAGCAAGGATTCGAAACTGCGGTCTATTTAAAACAGTTCAAGATTCTTGATAAAAGCGGGCACACGTTGTATTTTAACGTCAAACTGCAACGCGGAGAAGAGACCATAGTTCTGCTAGAAATGAGAAGTGGATTTTTACAAATGTAATTCAAGATTAATAATGCTGCTTCAATATGATGGAACTTTCTATTATAAAGTGAAACTTTTTTTTTTTCCATCGCCTCAAAATTTTTCGTCCATCTATCGCATGTCGCATTACAGCCGGCCGCGAAGTAGGGGTAAACTGAATGACAGTCGGTAGAGTAGCCAATATGGCGGCGCCCATGACTCGCATCAGCTGACCGTGTAGCATTTATATTCTTGCTCATTCGTGCAAGTGCTCCACGGTATTTGTGTGTTTTGATCAGTGTATTGATTGTATTGATCCGAAAAAAGTTTGCATCGATCGTGGTTTCTTTAAACCATAGCAGTTTTTCTTTTATACTTACTTCAAAGAATATGCCTCTATATTGCTCCACCTAGAATATATAAAATTAAGAATATCCCAGAAAATTGGTTACTTTAATCCATCTATTCCTACACTTGAGTCTTTTTCATTTCAGTTATTTCAGCGTGTACTACTGTACAGGATGTTGCATTTTGGATGTCCGAATAGGGAATCTCCGAAACTAAGATTTTAGCCAAAAACGAGTGATACATTCTGGGGCTCATTTTTTGAGAAAATAATGTTGGTTAAAACGGCATCCCGCTATCGTGTTTTGTTTTCGACTTACAGACAAAAGTTGACATTTTGGCGAAATTAAAAAAAAATCATATCTTCGTTATTATAGAAGATACGGATTTAAAGACATTATGCAGGCACTTTTTTACGTAGAACTTAATAATGTAGTTATTAATTTTTTTCAGTTGTTTGTTTAGCCGTAATAAAATAAATTTGTATTTTTTTAAATGGGAATCATAGGTGGTTATGGCAATTTTGAAAACCTTATTTTTTTCTGATCTAAAAAATATACATTTGTAACAAAATATTTTTTTATAATTATACTTAAAAATTGAAATACATATTTTGTTTGATAATAGTTGGCCATGGAAAAACTATTTCACTTCAAATGTGTAAATAATAATCAATAAGACTTTTGTGAACTGTAAAATAGATGAAAAAATAGATAAAATTATAAAAATTTAAAAAATACGATACGGTAGAAGTATTGATCAAATATGCGAGCGCCTAAGAACAAAATTATTACATATTTTTAAAAAATTCAAAAATAGGAAAAACAAATGTGTCAACAGTTAACACAATCAGAAAAAACATTTTTTGATGATGTAATGGAGGTAGGATAACGTTCTACATAGACGGAATTTGGGTATTTGAATAGTCATATCGTCATTTTTGTGTCATATAAAATATATTTTATTGAAGAATTAAAGCGTTTTTTTTTACAACACTCTATGTATCACTAGAAGTTACAATGCTAATGTTAGCTTGTTTAAAAACAAAGAAATGTTATTAGTCGCCAATAAGTTAATTTACAATTTATTTTGCATTGTTTTCACTACTTAGTACTTAGAAAACTCATTTTAGTTGAAGATGCAACATTTTTTCATGACCAACTGCGAACCAAAATCAAAGATAATTCTTTGCGAAAAATGTATTATAATAATTTGTTACAAATATATATCTTTTAGATAAGAAAAAAACAAACTTTTTAAAAATGATATAGGCATCTATGATTCCCATTTAAAAAAATACAAGTTTATTTTATTACGGCTAAACAAACAACTGAAAAAAATTGTTAACTACATTATTAAATTCTACGTAAAAAAGTGCCTGTATAATGTCTTTATTTCAAATCCGTATCTTCTATACTGACAAAGATATGAATTTTTTTAGATTTTGCTAAAATGTCAATTTTTGTCTATAAGTCGAAAATACAAGACGATAGCGGGATGCGGTTTTAACCAATATTATTTCTTCAAAAAATGAGTCCCAGAATGTATCACTCGTTTTTGGCTAAACATCTTAGTTTCGGAGATTCCCTATTCGGACATCCAAAATGCAGCACCCTGTACACTAACACATTCATTTCTAAATGAGACTAGAAACCTTATAAAAATTGTCTTCCTGCATCATTCATTATATAAAAATCAGAGACTTGTCGTCTTCTTTTTCTTTTTCACTAAAGTTATACTTCCTTGGAAGGTAACTCTCACTTTCTACTAGATTTTTATTCTTCTAATACATATATTTTTTTTTTTTCACAAAGTGCAAATAGGCGACAAATTAATTTCGCATTTTGAATACAAATCACGCAGAATTGCATTAAATGGTCCCAAATCCGGTTTGCATCGTACCTATAAACACACCGAATCAGATAATTAAGTGGTCCCATTAAGAAATCTGGATTAGACTTGTTCGTGCTAATGTAGCAATAACTTGGGAGATTTTTGCAGTCGATCGTTTATCCATTAATCGAGGTAATGCAGTCTTGATGTGATTAACATGTGGTTGTAGCAAAAATCGATTTTTTATCGACTTTGCAAAGTTTACAAATTAAGTCAGTCAGGAAATGCAGTTGGTAAACTTGAGTTGATGAGGGAGTCTCGTGTCTGATGTCCAGCTGTGAAATAATATCCGATTGCGTGATCGCCATTTTGTATTTTGAATAAAACAATCCGAAGAAATAAATATAAATTATTAGGTATGTGCCAACCTTACAAATGTGTTGATAGATTTCAAGGGAATTAACCAAAAGGGTTGCTGTTCAGTCAACGACCCTATAAATTGGCTGCGGATTGCACATAGACAAGTTTGAGGATTTTTATCATAAAGTGGGACTAAAACCACCAAACAAGTAAAAATTAATTAAGTCGCCGACGTCAAATAAAAATAACAGTAGCACTTTTAGATGACACTTAAAATAATAACTGACTAAAAGTTATATCAATAAAATGGCCACAAACATGCAAAAACAAGATTAAACTTTAAAAATGTCCGAATTATCTGTAAAAAATACGTTCAGTTTTAAACGGGAGAAAAAATATAAGAACCCACAGACTATAGATCCTTGAGTGCTCACTAAAAATAAGGTAAAAATCTTAAGCAGGTTATTGTATGTCTTTTTTATTGTTTCATATTTTTTTAATTTTTTTAAACGTGCAAAGCGTCTATTGCCTTTATTTCTCAAGGGCCGTGTTACTACAAGAACTAAATTATGTAGGTCCTGTTATAAAGTTCTTCTGTGTAAAATGAGATTATTTTTCTTTAGAGAATAATAAAAAAATAACTACGCATGCAAAGTTTTCTTTAACATAGCAATTTTCGCTTTCTTGTTACTAATCGTATATCGAGTTTTTTAATTAAAGTAAAAATTTTGCAAGTAAACTTGCGTTTGCAATAACACAGGGCGACAAAAAAAAGTCATGTCGTGACAACTTGACAAGTTTTATATCATTTTGTTCGTCTCAGTGAGACAAATCAAATGCACTAAAAAGGAATTTAAAAAGTCCACACACTTTGAACTAAATAATTTTTTTCTAATTTAAATGAATTTAAAATATGTACTTTAACTTTAAAAAATCATTGCTCAATAACTGTTAGGCCAATTTCCATCAAATAAAGACCATTCTAAAGGCATGGCCTTGCCCTTTAGAATGATATGAAATTTAAAATTGAATATTGGCAATTTTTTTTAATTTTTTTTTTCATCATTACCATCATATAGAGCATCTCTTTATTAGTTGTAATCCAAATTTTCAAAAGAATATACCGAGTAGTTTTCATATGGGAGAAATGTATGTTAATCTTACTTAAAATTGCATTTTTATAAAACTATTTGTTTTAAGACTCTTCTTTTGCTTTTAAAAATGGTCAATTGCACCTTCTTTGTTCTAATTAGAATAAACAAAAACTGTTTGTTTACTTAAAACAAAAAAATAGTACCTACGTACTAATTAAATCAAAAATTGTTGTAAAAATGACCACTGATCATTGAGCAAAGAGGATCTAGAAGTTTAAGGCACGAGCCTTAAATATAAGGGCAAATCTTTTTCAAATCAAATCACTTTCCATTCAGATTTCGATTTGTTCACTTTGTTCTAGCTTTCTGAACTTTTTTTTTTGAAAATGTTCTGAGCAAATGGTTTCTCATCACTTTCGAGTGATGTTAAATGCAATAAATCACCTGATTTATTTTGTTGGAACATTCTACGATTAGCTTTAATTAGCTTCTAGGTAGTAGTTGTTGTGATAACAGTTGCACACGAAGCAACTGACTTATTGCATTCAACATCAGTAGAACGTGATGAAAAAGCATTTGCTGAGAACATTTTCAAAAAAAGATCAGAAAGCTAGAACAAAGTGAACAAGTTGGAATCTGAATGGAAAGTGATTTAATTTGAAAAAGATTTGTTCTTATATTTAAAGCTACTGCTTTAAACTTCTAGATCCTTTTTGCTCAATGATCAGTGATCATTTTTAGAACAAAAAACTCTTTATTTGCTTTAATTAGTACGCAGGTACCCTTTGTTTGTTTTAAGTAAAGAAACAGTTTTTGTTTATTCTAATTAGAACAAAGAAGGTGCAATTGACCATTTTTAAGCAAAAAAAGAGTCTTAAAACTTACTACTTTTATAAAAATGCAATTTTAAGTAAGATTAACATGCATTTCTCCTATATGGCGCAATACCTGAATAGCAAACCTTAACTTCAAAAAATCATATCTTGAAAACAACTCGGTATATTATTTTAAAAATTTGGATTTGAACTAATAAAAAGATGCTCTACACGATGGTGACAAAGAAAAAAAATACTCGTAGGGTTTTTCTTAGATTACTTCGATTTACTTCGAACTTCTTCGAACACTGTTCAAAGAAAAGTTTGCCAATAATCAATTTCAAATTGCATATCGTTCTAAAGGGCAAGTCCATCCCTTTAGAATGGTCTTTATTTGAAGGAAATCGGCCTAATAGTTATTGAGTAATGATTTTTTAAAGTTAAAGTATTTTAAATTCAAATTAGAAAAAAAAATTAGTTGAAAGTGTGTGGACTTTTTGAAATTTTTTAGTGCATTTGATTAACTGAGACAAACAAAATGATATAAAATGTGTCAAGTTGTCACGACATGACTTTTTTTGTCGCCCTGTGTAATACGTAAATAAATAGCAACTTGGGAGCATGAAATAAATTCTAAATGTTTGTTTACTTCTGTATAATTAGTCCCATGGAGACTGTCTATATTTCTCTGTGATATTTATTTATCCACTTAAACAAATGTCAGTCTCGTAGTGTTGGTTGTCGGAATGACAGAGCAACTCTTTTTTGAATGCACAAAAATTTTGTTGCATTTGTATAGAATGGAATGTTTGAAAGTACCTTCTACCTGCATTCTGGACGGTTTCGAATGATCGATAGTTGTTATGATCCCTAAGCACATAGTCTGGATTAAGTTAAGAAAGTGGCATGGTCTGGAAGTCATCAAACTTGGCTTTTACCAATTGCGAAATGCATTACGTAGACCACTATCGAAAAGTCATTTGCAAAGTTGTTAGTGTTGCTAAAGTCACGCCAGTGCACCGCTCTTGGCTTCGGAATAGTTTACTCCCGACTCTTAATTCACTAAATTAATCTCGGTGCTTTGGTGCAATTGCTGCGAAGCTTTGAAAATATTGTAAAATAAATTATCACAGTCGGTTGAGTTATCTGAATTTCTATTTGTATATAATCTAAATAACAACGCTGGGAATTAACATCAAAATACATTTCGTGTAAAAATATTCGAAGGGGAATGTTTTGGAGTAATTTTGTTAGGTCGTTGTCGTGCTTGCAGGATGTATGGTGATATTTTTTATCCACGCATTCTGAACTGACGTTGTTTGCTGATTTTAATGTCGCGAAACACACACGCTAGCTATTTATTTACTGGTTTTACATATTGCTTTGCAACATGCAGAATTGCGGCTTGTTAAGTCTCATCCACAACTTCATAAAACGAAAATTTTATATTGACCTTACCGTAATTAAAAGTCTTTCTCATAAATGTATAGTGAGATTTCTTTTTCCTATTTTAACCAAAAGGGAAACATATTTGCGAGATGATAAAATAATAAAGTGCTTAAGAAGTAAGTTGAAGTTATGAGTTAAACTTTTCCTCGGAGAGAATTCATCATTTTCCTTGACGAGTTAGCTGCGAGTTTACCATACTTTTCCGAAGGCAGAAAATTTCATAATGACAGAGAAATTGGAACACTTTTTAGTACTTTTATAATATAAAATTGATTGTTTTATAAAAGAATAAACTGCAAATTTTGTAAAATTACATTGCTTGTTCATGTAACATACGAATAATTCATCACGTAAAATGGAGCAAAAAAATTGATAATGAAACGAAATTAAAATAAAACTTGATACGGTTGGTTAACGGCAAGGGAACATGAAGTAGCTATTTATTAAATTGTCGTTGAGATTATTTTTACAGATACGTAATAATTAAATGTAAGAAATAAACGTACATGTATAAAAATGTAGGGTTTATTAGGTAGATACAAAAATTTATGTAGGTTTAAAGAAAACAAAAAATTCAACTTTTTGGAAATATATACAATGTTATTATTTTACTTTGTTGCCAAACAGTTACAATTTTTAAATAAAACTTTCCACATCTCTCCTCCACGTTTTTGTCATTATAATAAATGGGAAACAAACACGGTGGTACGTACTATAAAGTGGCATTTTGGGAAAACAAATTTTTCCGACCAAATTTATTTTTAATTTAACTGGGTTGTGACCGGTTAAACTGCTTTTTATAAACTTTAGTGCTTTAAAAATAAATATGTGTTTTATTTACGTTTTTGCATCAAATATTTATTTATACAGATAAAAAATTTGCTAGAAAAATTACGCCTTTTTTTCTTCTATGTTTTGCCCTCAAAACGTTACCTCATCCTCGCAATTAAATCTAATCCTTTCCAAGTCATCTCAATTTTTTGTTTAAAATTTTTCCATACCGCAGAAGCTCGTCATTAGTTTGATCTTCGATGTAGATTCGAATCCTTGACCTTTGCACTTTCTATTGGCCATTGCACTCTAGTTGCTTTGTCGGTATAAGGTTACTCAGGGCCGGATTTTGCTTCATGACAAGCGGCACAATTATTATTTAATTTTCCTTGGAGAAATAAATCTATAGTAGTTAACAGGATCTGAAAATAATTAGACCTTGTTTCGAATCGAGTGGGCGATTGGCAGTATTGTTGAAGATATTCTTCTGAGAGCACTTTAGTCGTGATTTCACCACAACCTATTTGCATAGCCTTCACTCTTACTAATCAATTATTGATCTAATCAACTTCGATTATTTTAGAGCCGTGCTTGATATTGAATATGTCACACCTTGTTATTGTACTGTTCTCAAAAATCTGACTCTATTGAAATCCATCACGTGAAATCGGCCTCATTAACATTTATTTTAGTTTTACTGCTTTATTCCCCGATAATTATACAGGGTGTCCCAGAGCTCGATATTTCTTCGATTACTTTGATTATAAAGAAGATAACGAAATGCGGTTTCTTTTGGACGATAGACATTTATTTTTTCTATGGTCCAAAAATACAGAGTGGTTATAAATGATTTTCATCTAGCCAGCTGTGAATTTTCCATGTAAAATAAAAAATGCCTCATTACGAAAATAGGGGTACCTACTTGTTGTAACTCAAAATTGAAAAATCACCGTTTACTAAGCGTCCACTTCGAAAATAGACTTCAATTATAAACTTGTTTTCTTCCAAAGTATACATTATTATCAATTATTATTGGAAATTAGTTGAAACAATAAAAATTTAATTAACAACAATTTATTATTAATTAATAAGTGACACTAATGACAGAACTAGAGCTTTCAAAAAAGTAGAGCGGCACAAATAAAGTTACATGCAAACAAATTCCAAAGCTGGCTAGATGAAAATCATTTATAACCACTCTGTATTTTCGTCTTAGTAAGTAGTTCCTACATAGGGTGGCGCAACAAAGTTATATCTTTTCTTATAGAACACCCAGTATATTATGCGCTTATATGAAAGAGTTTTTAATTCTAAGAATATCCATATTAGGTTTTATGGGTCTATCATGGACCGTTTATCATTTGTGGGCATTTTTATGAAAAAAAGTACCATTTTTGAAAAATCACAACGGCTTTGCTAGCAAGAAAAAGTGAATAAAAACAACTGCAACCATTTTTACTGAGTCTGGTCCTATGGAAATTCAATTAATGTTTTGCAACTACAGCAAAAAAAAAAAAGTTGACATTCGCAAAATATCAATTATCTTGATTTTCTCAAATGAAACACCATGTACTTTATCGTGCTTTATAGAGCTTTTAATAAGCTTTCTAAAACACCTAGGGTTTGGAGGTCTAAACCTGTTTTATTGTACACCTTTTTAAACCTACAAAATTTTAAATTATTCTATTTATCGTTAAAAATCAAATGGGTTTACGTTACTTCCTCTTCTAAAAAAATTAGATAATTTTTTAAAGTTACGTTATCACCATACATCAATTAAGAAAAGAGGTTGTTTATTGAAATACTGAGTAAAACTCAAGAAACGCTAATTGGAATTTGAATTCAATGCAAGACCTTAATTATAAAAATTTCAAAATTTAATTAATTCTATAGCAAATATTCAAAAATCCTGCCATTCCTCGTCAGACTGACGTCTAGTCTACGCATAAAGAAAAGTTTGATTGCCCTCAGCATTTCAACAGAAATGTCATTAAACTTGATTGATCTATGGTGATAACGTAACTTTAAAAAATTAACTTTTTTAGAAGAGGAAGTAACGCAAACCTACTTGATTTTTAAGGCTAAATAGAATAAGTTAAAATTGGTAGGTTTAAAGGGTGTACAATAAAACAGGTAAAGTTTAGACCTATAAACCCCTAGGTTTTTTAGAAAGATTATTAAAAGCTCTACACGATAAAGTAATAACATACAGGGTGTTTCATTTGAAAAAATCAAGTTACTTGATATTTTGCGAATGTCAACACTCTGCAGTAGTAGCAAAAGATTGATCGAATTTCAACCATAATAATTTAGGACCAGACTCAGTAAAAATGGTTGCAATTGTTTTTATTCACTTTTTCTTTCTAGCAAAGCTGTTGTGATTTTTCAAAAATGGTACTTTTTTCTCATAAAATTGCCCATAAATGATAAACGGTCCATGATAGACTCATAAAACCTAAGATGGATATTCTTAGAATTAAAAATTCTTTCATATAAGAGCATAATATACTGGGTGTTCTATAAGAAAAAATATAATTTTGTTGCGCCACTCTATATAGAAATTACCTATAATGACGAAAATATTTTTGGACCATGGAGAAAATGAATGTCTATCGTCCAGAAGAAACCGCATTTCGTTATCTTCTTTACTACCAAAGTAATCGAAGAAATACGGAGCTCTGGGACACTCTGTATAATTAGACTTTTCTATTGTTACTTAGCAGTAGGTAACGAGCTGTGAGGAGTTTGCCAAAAAAGATATTGTCACCTTGACTTTTATTCATTAATGCAGTCGTGAACTTTTTAAGTATGTACTTTTACCATAGTAAGAAGATATATTTGGAGTAACGTTCACTTTCCTTTATTCAAAATAACAATACAGAAGGTCAATATAAAATAGCAACAGTAGGAAACAATTAAATTAATGAAATCAGCAAAGATTTTTAATCAAAATCAGTCGTCAACTTCAGAATTGTCAAGAGAAAGGCTTGGTCAAGGGTCGCACAAAATTAATTTCAATTAGGCAGATTAGATGAGACGTTTAATTTAAAGTTATTAATTTATCGGAAGAGAGTTTTCATTTCGTTTCTGAACTGATGAAATATTTTAATTCGAAAAAATGGTATCAGCATTGGCTGATGGCATCTAAATTTTTCAAGTCTCCGGTGCTGCGAGTTGTGTGAAAATTTTGTAAGCCACTCTGGATCTGCGTGAATTTTTTATAACGCACGTATAGGTGCGAGGAATCAGTGTGAATGTTATAATTATTAATATGATTCCCGAGTAAGTTGGAAAAGTTATGTGACCCCTTGAGAGGTTTTGGAAATAAATAGTTAAGTACTGTGTAGTATGAGATCCAAGATATAGTTTATTCATCCAGTTATACGGTTTATAGTTAATTAGGTTTGGAGTTGAGCAATAAAAGCAACGCTTAGTAGTACTCGAAAAGAATACACATGAGTAATAGCAATCACCATAAAAATCTTAATTTAAAAATGTAAAACTTTATGTGATCACTCAAAACAAGTTCTTTTGTTTGAAGTCGCCTGAAAAGCTTTACAATCCATATATATGATTGATTCTCATAAAACATTAAACGGTAAAATTTTGTTATCTTACATGAGCACATATATCTCCAATCATAAAAGTTGAAATAGCCTTTTAAAATTTTCAAACCTCGTATCATTGAGACACTAAACCTTATAATAACTGTACGACCATAACGAAACCTTTAGCCATCAATGGCATGTTGGGGACTTATTTCTGACTTTCTACTAAATCACTTTTCATACGGTCGTTCTATAAATTTAACTCAGTTTTAAGTCAATTTTACGACTACATATTATCTCAAAATCACGAACAAATCAATTCTAAAAGGCCAGATTTTGTAAAGGCAATAATTCTGAAGCCCCAACCCGTAAAATTACGGCTTACTAATTCATGGCACCTGTTTAAGAGATGGTAAATTGAAACTGCGCAGCACATTATTATGAAAACGGTCGACCCTAGCAGATAAATCTTTCTTCAGCCAAAGATTTTTCATCCTTGTTCTTTCCACTTTTTTAAAATATATTGCAAAAGAAACAGCCTATACACGTGACATTAAATGCACTTGTTGTTTGTACATAATTCCATACAGACTGGTTGATTGGAAGAACGAGGGACAACCACATCGAAAGGTTTTCATATAATGATTGTTAACCTTAACAACGCTCTATTAAGTCTGCTCAACAACGCCCTACATTATAATCCGACCATCTGCAGAACACATTTGGTCCAGCACAAAACACACCGCACCTACAGGGAATAGTATACAATACTACTACAAGATCTGCCCCATATATGCGTATTAAGACGATTCAACCTGAGTGATCGCTAGAAAGTCATAGATTCAGATCTTCGACTTGATTGTTCCACTGGACAAGAGGCATGGTCCAGGTAACATTTTAAAAAGGAGAGTTTAAATTTTTTATGTTGCCTGTCAATGGCGCATTTGATTTTTGTCGATGATAGCCACTGATTTCTTAAATGAGATTATTGGATAATACTCATAATGAATAGTTTAAGCCCCATTAAAACCCTAATGGATTCATAATAGGTCAAACAAAAACTGACTAAAATGATAAACATAGATTTATTTCAGTTACCGTTGAAGCTTTTACTTTGATAAAAATAATTAGTAGAAAAACACACTATTATTAAATGAATCTCAAAAAACAATTTGTAATTGGCAATCAATTTTAGAAACTTGAGTGCCCATAAAGTTACAAGCTTGGTTTAAGGAGTTTGTTCGTGTGCTCTTTAGAACTCCTAAAACCTTTAGTTTAACAAAAATGTAAAAAAAAATCTACCCTGTGTTGCCAAAATAAGTTGCAATGTGAGGAATCTCATATACAGGGTTGGTTTGGAAACGATTTTATTCTGGCGAAACTATTAATTTTTTGGCAAATAAATTTATAAGTGTGCAATGGCAATAAAAATGCTATTCAAAAAAAATTGAATATTAATTATTTTTTTAAATTGAAACCTACTACATTTTTTTTAGATAACAAGCTTGTTCACAAAAATTGTTGCTGTGCAATTTTTTTTTGTAAACCTCACACTTTTTTGTTAAAAAAATGTTTGACTTACAAGAATTAAAGAATTTTTTTGAGTAAACTACCAGTTTTTTTTGTAAATAAATTAATAAATGTTTAAAGGGTGTAAAGGAGCGATGCTAAAATATTAAAAC